>NC_056739.1:928007213-928034713 GCF_019279795.1 Protopterus annectens
GAAATAAAGGGAAGAAATGTGAATAATTAATGATAATACGAGAGATTGTGGATGGTATAAATAGAAGGGAATTTATGATAAAGAATTTTAATAGGACATTTGATACAAAATACGACATGAAATTTTAGGGGCAATAATGAAAGAATACAACATAAATGAGAAATGGTTAGTTAAGTAAAGAGGTGCAAGTGGGGAGTTGTGTTAGAAAGGGATGTCCAATAAGTTGTATGCATATTGCTTTAATTGTGAATGTGATTGTATATGAAATAATTTGTAAAATGCAGGAGGCTTTGTAAGTAATGCCTTAAGGGTTTAGAATTCTAGTTATGTTAACTTATGCAGATTATGATATTTATAGTAATTGCAAAAAGAAAAAAGATGTGGATAAAAGTTACATTTTCTTTAAATGAGTGTTTACAAGCAATAGGGATGGCTTTAAAGAGAGATAAAAACAAAGGATTAGACAGTCTGGCTAAGATAGGGAAAATGCATTTTGCTATGAATGAAATTGTTGTCTTTTATATTTATAATGTTAGGGAATAAGAATAAAGTAGGATTCAGTGGGAAATATAATAGAGTTTAAATTTTTTTTCTGGAAAACGTATAGATCATTTAGGAAAAAGGTTCATTTGATAAAATCGGTTTTAATGGGAAAACGTGCATATGTAACCAGTATATTTATGTTGCCACTAAGTTTGAAAAAGAATTATTGCAGATATTTTTCATTCATATGGAGTTCTAGAATTAATCTAGTAAAAAGAGAAGTTTGTTAAACCATGGGAAAATCTAGTAAATGGAAAAATTAAAGTTATAAAGAATAAGAAATAAATAGTGCAATTAAAAAGTAGAATGTCAAGATTTTTTGTGGAGACTGCTAATAGATAAATTACCAGTGATAGGAAACTAGCCATGCAAAAAGTAAAATGAAAAGATACGTCTACATTGTGAGAAAGAGGAAACTACTAAACATGTTTTGAAATGAAAAAGAGTAGTGAAATTATGTGAAAAGTTATGTAAAGAAAATTTCTTTGAAGATATAAAAGAATTGGATAAGAAAATTATGGATATGATTAAATATGGGTTTTATAAGAACAGAAGTGAAAAATATGTCAAAAGAGTAGCTAAAATTGTTTGTTATATGGGTTATATGGAATGAAAGGATAAATAAAATTATGTTTAATGGAAAATGGATTTGGCAGTAATATTGAGTAAAATAAGATGGTGGCTATTGAAAAAGGAGTCAGGCCCTAAGAAGGATAAAAACTTGACATAAACTATGAATGTATAATATGTAAAAGAATTAAATGAAAATTGTTATTTCTAAATTTGTAAGTATTTTGTACATTTTTTTTTTGTATAAATAAATGAGCCCAACTCTTTTTGATAGGTGCAATGGGATCTTTTACATCCACCTGAGCTACCACAAATTAAGCAGATGGGATCTTGATAATATAATGTCTCATCCAAAGAATGACGCACTCAGGAGTGCAGCACCCCCCCCCTTAAGTGTCCGCAATCGATCTTCCTGTTGTGGGAATAGAACCCATAGCCTTCTGCAACAAAGGTATGTGCGCTAACCATTGTGCAACTAACACTTAGTGTTCTGGTAGATCATTGTTGCCTTTCATCCCCTTTTTCACTGTGAGGCATCCTGTGCTTGTGTGGGATGTAATGTCCTTAATGTATTCTCATTCCTTCTTTTGCAGGGCCATGAGTCTGCTGAGGTC
The DNA here is from genome assembly GCF_019279795.1 of Protopterus annectens. Taxonomy (NCBI): domain Eukaryota; kingdom Metazoa; phylum Chordata; order Ceratodontiformes; family Protopteridae; genus Protopterus; species Protopterus annectens. Next base: position 928,008,941 of record NC_056739.1, read on the forward strand.
TGAGTAAGATTCTGAGACTTATTTCTACATGTTTGCTTGTACTTCAGTACGAGTCTCCTTTTGGTATATTCATCAGTCTTCCTTAGTCATTAGCTTTCCTTGTTCCTGGTCTTGTTCCTAAGACAAGAAATTGTAATATGTTGTGAGAGGACACCAGTTTTATTTTGGAAATGTTCTGGCACCCCAGAGGGAAGGACATCTGCCAGGCATAGAGGGGGAGAGGCACTGAGCTCTGTAAGTCTATTTGTATGTTCAAGCCTTCTGTGACTCGAATCCTAGTAGATGGAACTACAACATTATTGATCCACTTGAACATCTGCCATTATAATATGATGTTAGTACTAATCTTTTCAGATTGTGGCATAAAAAAAAATAATTTGATGTGTGTTGACGTTTTTCTATGATTGTTATTTTAAGTTACAACATCAGCATTATTACTTCCTGTGACGCTCTTTAACGAGATGGTTGTGTAAAAATGTGCCCAACAATGCAGGCTTAAAGTTTTGCATTATTCCTTCACCATTTTGACTCCCCATCTGATGTACAAAATCCAACTGTTGCAAGATATTTAGCAGTTGGTGAGAACAGAAGGGGTGTGACTGTTTGTTTTTGTAAAACAGAAACCTTTTTAACTGGTTGTGTGTGTGTGTGTGTGTGTGTGTGTGTGTGTGTGTGTGTGTGTGTGTGTGTGTGTGTGTGTGTGTGTGTGTGTGTGTGTGTATGTATATATGTGTGTTTTGTATGTCAAGTTAGCTTAAGTCATCTTATGTGCTCAGCAAATGATAACATAAATCAGGGTAACTGACTGCCATCAAGCCTGCATTCCTTTGTTTGCCATCATGACTTCATTTAGTAGTACATGGGGTTGCTAATAAAGCATGCTCAAGAAGTCCTGAAAAAATACCGAACCATGTACTTGTTCAAGAATAAATGAGTGGTCTGTTGTTCAGATGCAGTGAATTTCTTTCATTCATCTTATAAGTGTAGTCATACCCGATGTCTGATAAAGTGGAGTGTATTACTTTGCTGGTGGTGCTACTAGAAATTGAGTAAGCCAGTCTGAATTCACTAGAGACCAGCAGGTAATAGCAGACGAAAGATGAACTTCTTGCCTTAAAGCTGACACCTTTCAAGAGTTAACATTTCTCAGAAGTGTTTATACTCTTCTGTTACAGTTTTCTTTAATATTATTCATTAGGTTCAGACATTTTGCTGGAATTCACATACTGTGAAGGTAATAGCTCTACTTTGGATGTAACCGGGTGATGGGAAAGAAACGACAAAAGTGAAATGTGGCATTAATTTAAATTCATAAACAGAAACTATACAGTGTATGATGTTTTGCTGATATGAAGGGAAATACAAATAGATATTTTGTATCCATGACAGTGATGGGGAAGTAGAAAAGGATAAGAAGATGCTGGCAGTAGATAGACAAACTAGGTGTATTTATTTGTGCTGTTGGTGACTGGGATAGCAAGCTGATCAGAGATGAAGCCATTTCAGTCACTGCCTTGGCATAAGGTACAATTGGAAGTATGTAGCAGTAGTATAAATTTTACATATGCATGTAATATTTAGAATGTTGCACACTGCAGTGTAATGCACATATTTGTTTAGGGGTAAGGACAGATTTCTGAAATCTGATTCCTGTAACAAATAAAATCACCTTTCTGAAAGTAAAGCAGAACTAGATATTCAGAGTCTTTGTTTCAGAAAAACCCTCATTATGACATTTGTTAAATCAAAATTCTGAAACGCAGAAGTATATATTACCTGGTATCCAATAATACATGTAGACCAGCTGTGTGAAGTAGAAAATATTTCAAGTTAATAGTTTGTAATGCTTTTAGTGTTTTTTCCTTGTTGCCCCATACTATTAATGCTGCCAAATGGATGTTAAAATAGCCTTTTCTAGTTGAATATTAGTCAGGAAAATATTCTGAAAGTGGGTTCGTATCGCTTTGATGTGCAAGTCTCCTGGAAAAATTGGTGTTCTGGGCACTTTATCCAAAGTGTTGTAAGTAGCTGCTGATTGTGCCTGGATCACTGGCATGTGTATCTGCTGGTTAATAGCATGTGTCACAGCCATATCAGGGATGATCATCAAGTCATGGTGGCACTTACCCCCTGTGTTTATTCTCTGTGCTGGTTATGCACACCTCAGAGAAGATGTCATATCTGATGCTGTGTGTGCAGAGGACACAGGTAGAGTGCATGAAGAGATGGCAGGTAGAACCTCTTCATCATGCCCTGCTGAGGCTGTGTGTCATCCTGTACAATTACAGTGGATGTAGGTCACCCCTCCCCTTGTAGTGTTTCTGATGGTGCCATTTGCTTATTGCCATTGAACTGTGCCATTTGCATGTGTCCATCATTGTTAGTCACAGGTTCCCTGCTGAAATCTGTACTGTGTTGTCCTGTTGTAATGGACCCTCCACTAGTATATCCCATGACAGCATTGTTTGCCCACACAACTGCTTTGGCATGCCCGGTTCTACACATTAAAATACACATATGGCATAGTTTAATATGCATACCTTGTGGTGGAGTTCATTGATGATGCAGATCAGAGTTCCCTGAAAGACAAACATACAGGTGAGCCTTTCAGTCATTCCCTTTGCTTACAGTGTAGTGTACTGTACTATACTGTACTGTAATACACAATGCTAACCTCATATAGCCTCGGCTGAAACATGGGTGGTTGCTGCATACGCAACTCCCACTTCCTATCTATACCCTTTCCACCCACACTGCTTCCCTTGATTAGTGAGTGACACCAAAATGTCCTTAGCCTTAGACAGGCACTAGTGTTGCTGGACCTGCCCAACATAATGTCATGTACCATTTCTTTGCACATAGTATCATGTCATTAACCCATCGTCAAACATGTTAAGATCTGTTATGGCTGCCCACAGCATTTAAATCTTGCACCACTTCCTGTCAAGCCTAGTCTCAATACTGATTTGTCCAGAAGCCACATGGTGTGTGTGCGTGTGTGTGTGTGTGTGTGTGTGTGTGTGTGTGTGTGTGTGTGTGTGTGTGTGTGGCCTGAAGTAGCACTTTATTCTCCTGTGCAGTAAACTTTTCCAGCTGTTTCTGTCCATGTGTGGCTGTGTTGGTATATGTATACCTGTGGACAAAATATATCAATCTTTAGGCTAGTGTGTGTTGTATGGTATGCTGTGGGATGTCGATTTTTATGGCCACCCATTGCCTTCATGCTACTGTTTGTTTCATAATTAATACTTTATACAGGCTTTCCAGTTCATGGCTGTCGACTCCAACTCCACATTATGTACTTATTTCTCAAGCACAGGCTTCCTCCATTATTTCACTTATTGTGACCATGCCTCAACATGTCGACATGAAACTCCAAATCCCCTCTGGCATATCCTTCACAGTTTTTCCATTGTACAACTTTGCCCCCTCCCCCAGCCAAACCTCAGGCAGATGGTGCAGTGTCATGCAAAGTGTCCTGGGTTCCCCATTACATTTAAATCACATCCGCCTCAGTGTGACCGATATCTGCTTCAGAGTTTGTTGTTCTGGATGATGTACTTTACAAGGCAGGACTCCTTCCTTAACTCTGTAATGCTGCAAATCTGCTAACTCTCTATTGAAATTCCTGTATTCTGCACTCATTCAGTATGGAGTGGAGTTGTGCAGATAGAGCTGCTGATTTATATCACACTAGAAATGGCCAGTTAGCATGGCAGTTATGCTTATAAAGCTACTAAGTGCTACTGTTTCTGAACCTCTGCTGTAATACCTTGTGCTACCCAGATTTGCTGGCAGTAGTCTTCCATGTCATGTTGACCATTTGGCTCGTGCATGCAATATGTGGGCAACCCTAGTACCATAATATGCCTTGATATGCAGCACTATGCTGCACTATAAATGATCTGCACATGTACCAGTGTGGGGTTTCCATTTTCTTCCATAAGCAGACTTGAGTGAATGGCCATGGCTGCTTCACACATTGTGAAATGCAGGGCATCCTGTGCCAGCAGTGGTGTTTTTTTTCTTATTCTTCCTTTACAGGGACTTCCAGGAGTGCCTGCTAGTGTATTATGGTAGGCTCTTCCAGAAGATCTTGTACGAGTCTGCCAGTATCAGAAGTGGTAGCACTGACTTCATTCTACTGAGCAGTGCCAGCATTGTTCTGGTGACTTGCAGTGGTGCCCCCCTGACCTGTTTTGGTGGTTGAAGGCAGAGGTTAGGGAGAGAGAGAGACAATTATGTACTTGTAAGCATTTCTTTCCCCAGTACTGTTGTGTTCAATGTTTTACCTGGTTCACATGTACACTTAAGACTGCATCCTTTGTTTTGCAGCAGCAGCAAAAGACTGCAAAATGAAAATGATCCGATTTCGCAGAAGTGACTGTCCAGACCCTGGGTTATGATGATGTCTGTCCGAGTTCACTGTTCAACTGCATTTCTGTTGCTTACACATGTTTGTGTTTGTGTGTGTGTGTGTGTGTGTGTGTGTGTGTGTGTGTGTGAGTCTGTGTGTGCGCGTTATAATTTTTCCCTGTTGTGTCATTTTTCTAAAGGTCCATTTGCGCCCCCCCTGTCTATGCCCACCAAAGCCTCTAGTGCTCTGGTTGACAAGGGCTGCCTTTCAGCAGGGGAATGATGGTTCTCTTTCTGGAGTTGACCTAAGTGGTTCACTGGTGCTGTCCATGGCTGTTTCTCAGGAAGGCTAAAGGTTTCTTTCTGAGAATAGTCAAGAGGGGTTTGGCCTGGTCTACTGGAGTCCGTTGTAGATGCTGGTGTTATTTGAGGTGCAACAATGGCTGAATGCCCATGTTAGCAGTGTGGCATGCGTGCTGGCATTGTTACATGACCACAGACAGCACCCATCATGTCATTGAAGAAGCAACTGTCCTGCAATGGGTAACACTAGGTACTCAGGTGAGTGATACCTGGATTTGTTGCCTTGTGGGCCAGTCTGACAGACCATGTAGAGAGGCAAATGATGCATACAGTGACCCTTCCTGTCCACACTTATGTTTTCCATGCTTTGTGTCAGTTTACATTCCGAGGTTGTTGTCCAACTTTCCTGTTTACCATTTATATGCCTGTGTGCATTCAATGTCCTGCCAACCCTGTTTGTCTGATTGTGTTTTGTCTGTCTGCCCCTGTTGTGTCCTCCTCCCTCTGTCCCATTCACAGCCTTTTGTCACCACCGTCCACTCCTAACCTTCTTTCCTATATATGAATAGAAGGACTTAATTAAAACAAAATCCCCCCCCCTTTTTTTACTTTCTGGTTATCTTCCTGTGTTTCTGTATGTTTACTGTTCTCCTTTTTTTAGTTTCATACATAACCTATTTTGCCTCTGTTTATATGATTAACAGGATTGGCATTTTGATGTGCACACCCACACATTGGTCTGTCTGATGGCCGTTGTGCTGCCCTTCTTATGCCAGTCAAGGACATGAATGTGTATTGAACTGGCCCTGTTAGCCTGCCTTATTTGTGATGTACATCACATCAGTCATGTACCCCACTGCAGCGCTGGAACACAGTGAGGAACTAGAGGAGGAAATGAGTACCTTGAACAGTGAGTATTCAGGGGGCTCATACTTTAAACATGAGCTTTATGTTTGGGAGGGAAGATAGCTTTTGTAGTGCTGTGTAACTTAGGAAGATTTGCATTCACTGCTTGTGCAGTATTGTGCATCTGTTGCTGCCCTGTGTTAATCTGTCCTCATACTTAGTCTACATAGCAAGCAACTCAGTTGCGCATTCTGAGGCATTGATGCAGTCTTCCATCCTTAGCTCTCCACAGAATAGCCTTCTTTGTTAGTCTGACAAGAAAAACATGGTCCGACTAGGCCATCCCCACTAGTTACTACAGTGTATACCTGCCATAATGGGCGGACAGTTTCCTACCATTTCTCCAACCAGCGTGATTGACATGGGCATCCTGAGGCAATGTAGCAATTGCCTCATGTATACAGGCAGCCACTTGCTCCTAAAGCAGACAAATGCACCATGTGAGAGATGTAACTATACCATGAAATTGGAAGCAGTCCCCTCATGTAACAATGCACAAGACGTACAACAGATTGTCAGCGCACACAACTCACCTTTCCCACAAGATAAGGTCAGGACACATAAACCCACATACATGGAGGTACTCGCTAAGACTTAACAAAGACTAGAGACCTCCCAAGAGCAAACAACGCACACATAATGGTACACGAACAGAATCCACCACTACATATAACACCACATAGCAGTGTCTCAACACTTAAGCCCCTAAGGCAAAACACCTCAAAACCTAATGTTCTGGTCATAGGTGACTCAGTATTGAGACTCAAAGATGTCCCGTCACCATATTGAACAAGAAGGTCACAGTCAGCTGCCTGTCAGGTGCCAGGATCCATCAAATCACACACACGCTCAAGTCTCTCAGCAACAAGTACCAATATGACTCTGTCATAGTACATTTTGATGTGGATGACTTGAGATGTACTTCTCTGGACTATATGAAGAGAGACGTGACTGAACTCTCAGTTTATGTGTCCCAGGCAGGTGTGTTCTTAGCCATAAGCAGCATTCTACCTTCATGTAGGATGATGCCACAAAACAGACAAAAAAATGATTGATTTCAGTAATTGGCTTAGCTTTTGGTGTCACTCTGGGGGGGGTTAACCAATACATTATTAGATGGTTAGCAAAGTGGCTCACCGACAGAACGCACACTGTCAAAGTTGGTGAGTCCACCTCCACCAGTACATCTGTCACCAGTGGGGGTACCACAAGGATCTGTGCTGGGCCCTCTACTGTTTTGAATCTATTTCTCTGAAGTACAGGCGAGGGTAGATGGCCTGTGGTTTGCCAAGTTTGCAGATGACTGTAAACTGTGTGCAATCATAGAGTCCTCCAACGATAACATATTACATAAAGAGCTGACACAGACAAATGATTGATGCCAAACTCACAGACTGAAACTTAATGCAAAAAAATCATCACCACCTCTGGCAAAGAAGTAGCCCCTGCTAATTATGATATAGAGATAGCAACCCTCTAAGCTCAAACTCAGTGGTGTGAGACTTGGGAACACAGGTTGATAGCAATCTAAACTTCATTCACCATGTGCCCGTAGTGGTAAGAAAAGCATTCTACATTGAACATCTCATAAATAAGAGCATCGCGTGCAACACCAGGGAGATTATATCTACACTGTACTCAACCCTTATTAGACCACAAATTCAGTATAATGTTCCTTTCTGTATGTACCTCACCAGACACTTGCAGCAACTGGAGAGACCACAGAGGTTTCTAACCAAGAGAATCCAGGGCCTCTAAAACATGATATACATAGAAAGACTGAAAGTCCTGTCACTGTACTCTGTGCCATACAGGGTGCTCAGAGGTGACCTGTGCCTGGCCTACAGAGCAGTCTTGGAGCCTGCCCCAATGGAATGCTGCACATCCGCAAATCAAATGAGACAACAGTAACTTGTTTTAGGGATCTCAACCTAGTTTGTGACATTAACAGAACATGCTGGAGAAACAGATGTATCTTGCAGAGATTGCTGTTCCTCTAGAATAAGCTCCCACTCCATGTGAATCAGAGCTCCTCAATGACCCTATTCAAGTGCAACCTTGATGACTGGATGGGTGACCATAAACATTTGGTGCTGACCACAGAATCACTCTTCTAACAACAACCATTTAACTATGGTCAGTAAGGGCACTCAGGTTATTAAATGGCTAGGCTTGTAAAGGCCCCATGTCCATTAGCCTTGTAACCTCTTATGAACCTGTAAGGATTTCTGCTGTACCACCAGGAACACCTAGTTAAGTAAGCTTCTTATAAGTAACACGTCTATGGAACTGGCTCCCCATCCGTGTGAAGCAGAGTTCCTCCGTAACCCAATTTAAGTGCAACTTGGACAATTGGATGGGAAACTAGAAATTCATCCCTGGTTTGGCACCTATGTCTCTAATGGACACAGGTAACATGTAAATGGTTTATTTCCCAGGCCCCAGCTTACACTTATCAAGGGTATCAGAATTTGTCTGAGATTTGGGATGCATGGCTAGGCTTAAAAAGGTCCTTGTGGTCGTTAGCCTAGTAAACACCTATGAACCTATGATAAAGTCCATGGTAGAGGTAGGTCATGTACAGCAGGTAATGCTTTTCAGTTATTTATTTCAACTTGAATCTCAGCCTCAATCTTTAATTTCTGTCAGCCGCAAAATATTGAGATGGGTCAGGCTGCTTCTGCCAACATCAGAGTTATTTATTAAGACATTTCCAGAATCCCTTCAACTACGCAAGGCTTCAGAAGTGAGAGACTTCACAAGAGCAAAAGGAAACTGTAAAAAAAAAAAAAATGTCAGCAGAGGTGAGTTTCTGTTGGAACTGTTTTATTTTTATTATAGTTTGTTCCCCCCCTGTGCTGGGCACCAGTGCTGCAGACTTGAGACTTTCGTGATTCTTATTTTCATTAGGGGTGAAGGCTTGGCTGCAGAACTCCTGAGACTGTTAAACTATACTGTCAGTTTCATGCCCATCCCGTTATGTTTGTGAAATGCAGTATTATTATTAGAGAAAGTGTGCATCCTTCAACTGGCGTAATGTGCATCCTTCAACTGGCGTAATCCACTGTAAATGTCCATCTGTGCATGTTGATCTCTGGCTACCTGCTGCAACTCATCTGGTAATTGTCAGAAGGGCTGTCACACATCCCCACTCTAAAATAGGAGAACTGACCACAAGCTGTCCAGATCTTCCACCCCATTCATTCAGCCACCTGGTTTCTAGGTTGCTTATTGAATTTGAGCTGCTGCTTCTGCAGATGGGAGATAATATTCTGTGCCTTTGGGTCATTCCCTGCTTGCTAAATGTCTACAGAAAACTATAACTCTGAGCCTCATTATGTTTAATCTTTGAAGGCATGTTGTCAGGGAAGATAGAGACTTTTTAGGAATGTATGCATTGTAAACAAAAACATTTAAAGGCCTTGGAAGTTAGTTATTCCTAGTTATAAGCAGCAGAACAATGTGGTAATATGTTTTATACTTGCAATAAAATTTGTGAAACAAAACAAATGGAGCAAGGGGAAGAAGTAGTAAGAAATGGGATTGTACATTGCAACATACATATATGTTCAAGACAGTAAAATGATGATTTAGGGCCATCCATATAGGGACAACAATGTAAAAAGGTCAGAGCTGTTATGAATATGCTTATACGACACCAGACCATTAAACTTGGACCCGTAAGTACACAATGAACTCATTAATTCCTTTCAAAGATGCTGAATCAGGCTCAATTTATGTATTTGCAGTGTGTGTTTTTGTGTTATTATTCAGCCATTTGTAGTCCATTAATATTATTGGTTCTCTCTTAGGGCTTTTGCTTTTTTCTGCAGAGGTTTCTTTTACTGATAGCCCCCTTGTTCCTGTTATTACAACCATAAGTCTGGATCATTCTGGAGTTCACTGCTCATTGACTGAATGACACTGCTGTGCCCTGCACTACTTGGTTCTTCCTTTTGTTTGCACGTTGTACTGGAGCTGTAGCCTGTAGTACGACCTTCTAGTATTATATTTCGTACCAGCACTGCTGATGTCAGCTACAGTGGAGTCTTGGATATTATATTAAGTGACAGATCTGAATTCAGTGGAATTAGCTGACCTGCTGATGGTTGGCTTTGGCATTTGATTAAACCAATGGCTAGGGATGGAGTAGTTTCATCTGTCACTGGCTGTTTTTTTTTTCTGTTCTTTGGGGGTAGGTATAGCTATGGGCATACCATAGCACTGGCTGGAGAAAGGGCCTGAATAGCCAGCCAACACGTGAACATCCTGATAATGTGCTGCCACTTCCCGTAAAAAATGATGAGGTTGGAACAAGCAATGTTCAGCAATGTATTGGATCATTCTGGACTACAGAGCAGTGCCATTTTGTGTCCTGCTTAGCTGCTGTGCAAAAAAATAATTAAATATTTAAAAAATGAAAGCCAAAAGAATGTAAAAGGAGTAAATGAAAATTATTATTCCAGTTATTGCTCAGTTCACGGTAATAAAACAAGGTGTTGGAACACCGTACTCCACCCCTTAATGTGGTTTAACTGCACACTTCTTGCTTCAGCAGAACTGACATACTCCAGGTGTAAAAGGAAGCCTGCACAAAAAATAGTTATTTGTGTTGGATCTCCTTCCTTTTTTGAAAAAAAGCAAACATTAACACGGTTACACTGAATGAAGTAAGATGTAGTATCTCTAGCTCTCGTCATAACAGACTTTGGGCCTGACACCAACCATTGCAAATATTTAATTATGGATCTGTCTATTAACTTTGTTGACTGGGTTGATGATCTTGTTGTCGGACCATTTTCAGCCATGACCCAGGCTAGAGGACATTTACAAATTTCAACACAGTTTCAATTCTGTAATATATTCTAATACAGAGAAAGAACATATAGAAGAAGAGATGTGAGAAATATTAGCATAAATGCAGGACATGTCCAGCAAGTAGAAATGTTATGATGAAATAGAGGGTCTTGTACTGCATTCTTACCCACTGCATTTGCATAATGCCAGTGTAAAACCTTGGGGTTTGTGTTTCACACCACAGCAAATGCATAATGCTGGTGACAAAAAAATGGCCTTGTGTGTCACACAGCACTTGTATGTAACGTGAATTGAGTGTGTAACAGAGAGTCTCGTGTTTTATACTACCTACAGCAAGTGCTAAATGTTAGTGCGAGGCCTACGACCATGTGCTGTACCCACAGCATGCTAATGTGAAATATTACTATTTACATAACATTGGTGTGTGACACAGTGTAGGAAGTATTGTTTCATAATACCAACAACCATATTCACAACATTGCCATTTGAAACAGAAGGCTAGAAATGCTGTGTCTTATACCCGTACATAACATCAACATCAGTTTGGAAGCAAAAATGTCTCTTGGTTTCTACATCAGCATCTTATGGCTTTCCTTCTTTGGCATATTTACTGCAAAACATCAGGGGAATGTTGTTTACCTACTTGGTGTTTTAAGAGCACAATCACACAAGCTGTTGCTAGTTACCAAACATTATTGTGCAGATGTTCTTCGTGTTTCACTGTAGCAGTCATTACATTTGGGTAATCTGCTTGCAGGTTGCCCTCAGTCGGCCTGATTAACAAAATCTTGGGTCCTGCGTCGGTTGCTGTCCCTTCTTCCATGACATCAGGTCGTCAGGGGTATAAAACATGCAGCCAACGCCATTACATCAGTCTTTCTTGCCATGTGGTGCCCGAAGCAGAAGCAAGTTCGCAAGTGCTGGTCAGCCGACTCCTGAAATTTTCGTTTTCGAGTTTCAGAACCGAAGTCTTCAACTAAAAGCTAAGAACCCCATTGGGGAAACTTTTTCTTGCTCCTTTCTGATGTCAGTCAAAGTTAATTGCATTACTTGTGGAAAGCAAATACCTCATAAAGATTTTCATTCTTACTGTATTCCTTGCCTAGGCCCTGACCACAATGTACCTTGCTGTCGGTTTTGTGCTTTATTTAATCAGCGCACTAGCCATCATCGGTATATTTTTGCCTCTAAATATTTCGGTTCTCGGTTTCATTATCCAGAAATGTCATCGGTTAGCCATCCGACTACCGGGATTCTGAAAAAACGCAAAGATAAAGACAGAGACAGGCCGCCGAGGTCCAAAAGTGCTGACGTCGCTTCTCCTAAGCCAGTCGCCAGTTCGCTGGTATTCTGTGAGGTGCTTTCGCAGCCCCCTGATACCAGCTACTTCTGATTCGCAGGCCTCTGTTGAGATCCATTCGGAGTCCGGTATGCCACGAGATACTTCAACTATGGAACCCGCTGATGTCTCTACCTTGGATGGGTCCGGAGCCGCTGTGCAGACACTGGCTTCTGAGGGTGAATTCAGGCCTACGGACTTGCATATTAAATCGACATCTCCTTCATTACTAAGGCCTAAATCTCGATCCATGTCTAAAAAACCAACGCCCAGGCCACATGCTCAGGCCTCTATGCCTAAAAAACAAATTAGAAAAATGGCTAAAGATCTAATAACTCGAATCAGGGGTAGCCAATCCCCCCCCCCCCAAGTGGCCTAGGGCTGAGCTTGATTATGAATCTTCTGATCAGGATTCTGTTTTTTCTGACTTTTCTGATGACCTGGATTTGTCCTTACCTACTTATGAGGATTCTGATGTAGAGGACTTCATTTCCTCTGCTTCCCCTCCTGAGGATTTTTCTTTTGGGGAAACCTTACATACTCTAAGGGAGCATTTTCAATGGGAAAGAGGCTTAGGGATTTCCTTCTCCTACCTCAGCATAGGCCTTTGACTATTCCTCCTGTACTAGACATTGTTGATGATGCTTTATCGGAATCCAGTTTGGCCGCTGATTCCCTGCCTCCTGCTCCCAGTAAACCTGACAGATGCTACAGGGTTCCTGAGTTACACAAGTTCCTTTTCAAAAATCCTATTGCAGATCCAGAGACTATTTCACAGGGGCCCAAGGGCATTAAGGCTTTTACTGCTAAAAATCCTACCCCTTCTGATAGAGACTCCAGGGGGCTGGATAGATGGGGTAAAAAGGTTTATACTTCAGCAACCTTGGCAATTAGAGCTTTAAACTGCCAATTTCATATGTTAAAATATCAGCAACATGTTATTGGACTGCTTAAACAGAAAATTATGTTGATTCTTGACTGTGTGGAAAATAAAGACTTAAAGGATTTAATGCATTCTGCTGAACAAGCTGGAAAACATACTTTGCAATGTGGTTTTGATTCTTTATAGGCCTCTTTCAGGGCTGCTGTTACTGGGTCTGTGCGTAGAAGGCATGCTTGGCTTAATGAGCAGTCTTTGCCTGAACATGTTAAAGCTAAATTGTTGGATGCTCCTTTAAATCAGGACCACCTGTTTGGCAACAAGACTGAAGAAGTTCTTAAAAAGATGGAAGATAAAGCTAAATCTATGCAAACTGTTAAATATTTTTTACAAGTTCAGCCTCCTAGATTTAGTAGGCATTGGCCTTCTAAGAATTGGTCCTTTCCAGCCCCTTCCAGGTCTTCTCAAGCCAAACCCAGACACAGCAAAAACCCCAGGTTTCAGTCCCAGGGGACTCTCAGAACTAAGTAGTCGGGGCCTCCACTTCCAAGTCTGGGAATAACAAGACACCCCCCTATGTTAAACTGTCTCAATTACTTTCTTTTAAAATTTCCAAGCACTTATCTTCTCACTGCCCCTTTGTGGGGAAAGATTGCTCGTCATGCAAAGAAATGGGCACTCATTACCCAGGACAAATGGGTTGTAAATATAGTGTCCCAGGGATACAGATTTCACTTCCACACATTGCCAACGCCAAGTGGGTGGCCGGACCTACCCCCAAATCAGTGGGCAGAGGCTCAAAAACAAGTACTTTCTCTCTTAAGTATGGGGGCTATTCATCTGGTACCAGAAGAGGAAAAGGGACAAGGTTTCTACTCCAGACTTTTCCTGTTACCCAGAAAAGACAAATCATGGCATCCAATCCTGGACCTGTCTACTCTAAACACCTTTCTGGAGATTCCAAAATTCAAGATGCTGACTCTTCACCAATTACTTCCTATGCTAGGCAAAGATGCCTGGTTGGCAACACTAGATTTAAAAGAAGCATACCTGCACATCCCAATCAGGGAATCTTGCAGAAAAATACCTACGCTTCAAAGTAGGCTACACGCGCCATCAGTTCTCTGCACTGCCCTTTGGCGTATCTACTGCGCCCAGGGTATTCACAAAGTGCCTAGCTCCAGTTATTGCATTTTGCAGGCAAAGAAGTATTCAAATATACCCATACCTGCACGATTGTCTAATTCTGGCAGAAAGCCAGGACATACTTTTGAATCATCTGGTATTTGTAAAAAGGGTTCTAACTTGTCTGGGGTGCACCATAAACAAAAGAAATCACAACTGGTGCCCTGTCAACAAATTACATTCCTGGGAGCAACCTTGAATACAACTTCCCAGATGGCTTACCTCACGCCAGAAAAGCAAATTCATTTGACAACTTAGTTCAAACAAGTGGCCACAAAAAACGTGTTATCTGCAAGACAAATACTACATGCCTTGGGGTTCATGGCCTCCTGCATTTTCTAATTCCATATGAGGAAACTACAGTGGTATCTAAAAAGCTTATGGAGTCAACATTCTCACAGCCTAGAAACAATGATTCCTGTCATACCTTGCATGCGCCTAGAGTTCTTTTGGTGGGTAGAGGCCTGCCACCAAAACAAGGGACTACCTTTCACACCACCCCCTGCCACCCAAACCCTAACGACAGATGCATCAGACTATGTATGGGGGGCTCACCTGGCAGGGAAGTGCATTCAGGGCAAATGGAACCCAAGTCAAATGCACCTGCATATCAATCAAAAAGAATTGTTAGTTGTACTGAATGCTCTGACAGCCTTCAAGGACTACATTCTTCCAGGACAACTATTGGTAAAGACGGACAACACCACGGTTATGTGGTACATAAACAAGCAGGGGAGTACACATTCTTACCCCCTCTGCAGACTAGCCATGGCATTGTGGAACACAGCATTGAGCTACCAAGTGCACCTACAAACTCAATTGCTGCCAGGAAAATTAAATACACTGGCAGACGGACTAAGCAGAAACCTCATGGACCCACACAAGTGGAAACTGGAACCAAAGATTTTCAACATGTTGACAAGCGAATGGGGGAGCCCAGATATAGACCTGTTTGCCTCCCCCCAGATCTACCAGTTGGGCAAATTTTGCACAAAGACTTCCCACAAACAAGCCTGGAAAGTGGATGCTCTGTCCTTCAGCTGGAAAAACCTATGCCTTCCCCCCGCTGCCTCTTCTCTCCAAAGTACTACTAAAAGTCAAACAGGACAAACCAAGGATGATTTTGATTGCTCCAGACTGGCCGTGCCAACACTGGTACCCCATCCTGTGCAGTGTGTCATGGTTATCTCCATGGCACCTGCCTCAAACTCCTTCTCTGCTGTCTCAGCAGGAGAACCAGATTCTGCACCCTCAGCTTCCAACACTGAACCCTGCAGCCTAGCTACTTACTTAAACTCTCCCTTACCATCCCTCAGAAAACCTGTGATGGATGTCATCTTAGAGGCAAGGAGGCCTAGAACTAGAAAATCTTATGCTGAAAAATGGAAAATATTCTGTGCCTGGAACCAATCTCAAGGGATGAGCACAGCAGCGCCCAATTTACCTCAGACTTTACAATACTTAACTGAGATGTTTCACAAGGGCCTGTCTTTTTCCTCCATTAAAATCCATGCCTCAGCCATTTCAGCTCATTATAACACAGAACCTCCCCTCTTCTCTCATCCACTGCTCAAGCAGTACCTCAGAGGAGCCAAAAAATTGAGACCACCCAGGAGAGCTGCAACCCCAGCCTGGGACCTTAACTTTGTATTGGAGAAACTCACTTTACCTCCTTTTGAGCCAGCTGCTACTGCAGACTTAAAATTTCTTTCTTGGAAAACAGCTTTCCTTTTAGTAATCACTTCAGCTAGAAGGGTATCTGAATTACAGGCCCTTATGGCAGTGGAGCCTTTCATCATCTTTCATGCGGACAGGGTGTCACTTAGAACAAATCCATCCTTTATGCCCAAGGTGGTATTCAGTGTGGCTCTTAATCAGTCTATTCATTTGCCAACCTTCTTTCCCAATCCACAGAACAAAGGGGAACAGATTCTGCATTCCTTGGATGTGCACAGACAACTTAGATTCTACTTGGACAGGACTAAACCTCAAAGAATATCTGAACAACTGCTGGTAGCATTTGCTGCAGGGACAGAGGGGAAGGCTATTTCAAAACAAACCATTTCTAAATGGATAAGCCATTGCATTCATTTCTGCTGTAAGCACCATGGAAAACCTATCTCCCAGGGGATCAGATCTCACTCCACCAGGGCTGCATCTTCTTCTAAAGCCTTTCTCAGCGGCATTCCTACCAGGGACATCCTAGAAGCTGCTACCTGGAGTTCTGTACATACTTTCACCAAGTATTATCATTTGCCAATTTTCTCTAAATCCAGAGCTGGCTTTGCCACCAGTCTTGCAGGGCCTTATAGCTGGCCCTAATGCTATCTAAACTCCTCCTCCCAACCATAGCTTTGGGAATCTACCCAAATGTAGTGACTGCAACAGTGAAACACTAAGAACATAGTACAGTTGTGTACACTTACCATAAATGTGGATGTTTAAGTGTATTCACTGTTGCAGTCCTGGTTACTTTTGTCATTTTACTGACATTATATGCAAAAAAAGTATTCTGCAAATTCATTACAATATTTCTACAAACAGTATTTTGAAATGCTGATGTAGATGCAGTTTTGAGATTGTAAGGTGCAGCTACTTTGCATCATGAATTGATGAGTAATGTTGCATATTGTGTTTGTTTATTATGTATTTATTTGTTTTTTGTTCTTTTTAAATTGGGAAAGTAGGCTGATCCAAGCCTATTAGTGACAGCAGTTTCATTTATTAGTATAAAATTTAGAAACTGACAAGTTGAGCTTTGAAATCAGCATATAAAGGAATTGTTAAAGTATAGACATAAGTAAGAGTATGCTGAGTGTTTTGGAGGTGAAAAGAGTGTCAGATAGAGTGATGTTTATGAAGCTGGAAATTGATGGTCTAATGATGAATGCTGTTAGTGCATATGCTCCACACGTTGGGTGTGCAGTGGATGAGAAAGAAAAATTTTGGAGTGAATTGTATGAAGTGGTGATGACTGTACTCAAGGGTGAGAGAGAGTGGTGATTGGAGCAGATTTCAATGGACATGTTGGTGAAGGGAACAGAGGGGATGAGGAAGTGATGGGTAGGTATGGTGTTAAGCAAAGGAATGCAGAAGGTCAGATGGTAGTGGATTTTGCGAAAAGGATGGACATGGCTGTGGTGAATACGTATTTTAACAAGAGGGAGGAGGATAGGGTGACATACAAGAGTGGAGGAAGATGCACACAGGTGGATTATATCTTATGTAGAAGGGCCAGTCTGAAGGAGACTGGAGACTGTAAAGTGGTGACCAGAGAAAGTGTAGTTAGGCAGCATAAGATGGTGGTTTGCAGGATGACATTGGTGATCAAGAAGAGGACGAGGAGTGTGAGGGCAGCAACAAGGATCAAATGGTGGAAATTGAAAAAGAGTAATTGTGAGGTGGAGTTCAGGGATGAGTTAAGACAGGCACTGGGTGGCAGTGAAGAGTTACCAAATAGCTGGGTAACTACAGCAGAGCTAGTAAGGGAGACTGCTAGAAAAGTGCTTGGTATGACATCTGGAGAGAGGAAGGGCGACAAGGAGACATGGTGGTGGAATGAGGAAGTACAGGAGAGTACACAGAGAAAGAGATTGGCAAAGAAGAAGTGGGATTGTCAGAGAGATGAAGAAAGTAGACAGGAGTAGAAGGAGATGAGGTGCATGGCAAAGAGAGAGGTGGCGAAGGCTAAGGATAAGGCATATGAAGAGTTGTATGAAAGGTTGGACACTAAGGAGGGAGTAAAGGACCTGTACCGATTGGCTAGACAGAGGGACCGAGCTAGGAAAGATGTGCAGCAGGTAAAGGTGATAAAGGATAATGAGGGAAACATACTCACAAGCGAGGAGAGTGTGTTGAGGAGATGGAAAGAGTACTTTGAGGGGTTGATGAATGAAGAGAATGAGTGGGAGAGAAGGTTGGATGGTGTAAGGATAGTGAATCATGAAGTACAGTGGATTAGCAAGGTGGAAGTAAGGATAGCTATGAAGAGGATGAAGAATGGAAAGGCTGTTAGTGCAGATGACATACCCGTGGAAGCATGGAGGTGTTTAGGTGAAATGGCAGTGGAGTTTTCAACCAGATTGTTTAATGAAATCTTGGAAAGTGAGAGGATGCCTGAGGAATGGAGAAAGTGTTGTGGTACCGATTTTTAAGAATAAGGGTCATGTGCAGAGCTGTAGTAAATACAGAGGGATTAAATTGATCAGTCACAGCATGAAGTTATGGGAAAGAGTAGTGGAAGCAAGGTTAAGAAGGGATGTGATGATTAGTGACCAGCAGTATGGTTTCATGCTGGGGAAGAGCACTACAGATGCGATCTTTGCTCTGAGAGTGTTGATGGAGAAGTACAGAGTATGTCAGAAGGAGTTGCATTGTGTTTTTCTAGACTTGGAGAAAGCATATGACAGGGTGCCTAGAGAGGAGTTGTGGTATTGTATGAGGAAGTCAGGAGTGTCAGAGAAGTATGTAAGTGTGGTACAGGATATGTACGAGGGTAGTGTGACAGCGGTGAGGTCTGCGGTGGGAATGACGGATGCGTTTAAGGTGGAGGTGGGGTTACATCAAGGATCAGCTCTGAGTCCTTTGTTATTTGCAATGGTGATGGACAGGTTGACAGACGAGATCAGACAGGAGTCCCCATGGACAATGATGTTTGCAGATGACATTGTGATCTGTAGTGAGAGTAGGGAACAGGTGGAGGAAACCCTGGAGAGATGGAGATATGTTCTAGAGAGAAGAGGAATGAAGGTCAGCAGGACTAAGACAGAATATATGTGTGTGAATGAGAGGGAGGATAGAGGAATGGTGAGGATGCAAGTAGAGGTGGCAAAGGTGGATGAGTTTAAATACTTGGGGTCAATAGTTCAGAGTAACGGTGAGTGTGGAAGTGAGGTGAAGAAGAGAGTACAGGCATGATGGATTGAGTGGAGAAGAGTGTCAGGAGTGATTTGTGACAGACAAGTATCTGTAAGAGTGAAAGGGAAGGTCTACAAGAGTGTAGTGAGACCAGCTATGTTGTATGAGTTGGAGACAGTGGCATTAACAAAAAGGCAGGAGTTTGAGCTGGATGTGGCAGAATTAAAGATGTTAAGATTTGCACTGGGTGTGACGAGGGTGGACAGGATTAGGAATAAGTATATAAGAGGGTCAGCCCAGGTTGGAAGGTTTGGAGACAAAGCCAGAGAGGCACGATTACGTTGGTTTGGACATGTGCTGAGGAGGGATGCTGAGTATATTCGGAAAAAGATGCTAAGGATGAAGCTACCAGGTAACAGGAGAAGAGGAAGGCCTAAGATAAGGTTTATGGATGTGGTGAGAGAGGACATGCAGGTGGTTGGTGTGACACAGCAAGATGCAGAGGACAGGAAGAAATGGAAACAGATGATCTGCTGTGGCGACCCCTAAAGGGAACAGCTGAAAGAAGATGATGTTAAAGTATGCACACAAATAAATGAAATATTTTCATACATGTTTATAAAATTCTGTTTTGCAAAGTATTTGCATGGTAGTTATATGCATAGCTGCTACACACTTCACCGTGACTAAAGTTCAACCAGAAAGTTCTAGAACCAGAGTAGGGTTCTCATTAGTGCATTTTTCACATATCATTGTTTCATTAATTGGTAGTACAGTTTTCTTAACATATTGTGTAGTATTGGCAAAATACAGCTTACAGAATTTTGCTGCTGTATGTTTTGTCTGTAGGGAGACCATATCTCTCTGGAGAGTAGATTTGCTGTAGATTATCACGCATTATCTTAAAACTACAATTGTTGACACATGATTTATGAATTATACTTTAGTATGATGAAACTGAATGGCCTTTACTTTCTACTAGACTGCAGTGTTTATGATGAAGCACTGCATCCATCCATCCTCAACCCCTTTTCCCTTTTTTTCTTTTTTGTATATGGGGTCGGGGTGTCACTACAAAATTGACAATCATCAAGAGCCAAGGATTTATGATGAAGTATTGTTCCCCAACAAATAAAATAAAAAGCTAGCTTCTATACATGCCTGCTTTGGAGTCATTATGTTTCCTAAGTGATGTATGGAGGTGAGCATTATTCAATTAACAGTCTGACGACTTTGTATTTCTGATAGGGATAACTAAGATATTTGCAAATTAGCACCTATAATTTTTATGTTTGGAGAATTTCTTAAGCAGAAGACATGCTCCTTTAAATTCTTAGCAGGATGGTGTCATATGGGGGAACAGTAGAGCCTTATTGTAATGTTCCATCCAATTTACTGATTTATGCTTCCTAGCAATACATGTTAGATTTCTTCTAAGTCAAAAATCAGAAATGAAATGAATTCTTAGGCATGAGACGTCAATATAAGAACTGATGAATCTAGCTGATTCATGAAGATGCACCATCTTTTAGATGGCAATAAGATGAGGTGTAGAAAACGCAGTAACTGACATTGTTGTTTAAGCCTTAAAGAAATGCGTGAAAGTGATGCAAGACACTTAGCAATGATTATTCATCTGTCTCACTTAAATTGTCTAAGAAAGCAGGTTCGTGTGAATGCTGTCTGAAATATAACTCCTCATATAAAGGCTATTAAAACAGCTAGCATTATGATCTCTCTCTCTCTCTCTCTCTCTCACATCACTTTAATTCTAGTGGAAGGGCTCATAGTCCAGAGGTTTATGCTGGCTCTCTTGTAAAATCTCTTTTGGACCAGTGAAAGATATCACATGACCATGCATCTGTTTTAGTGACTCTGGCAATGGACCAGAATAGCACTTTTCCTTTTGTGTTTGTCATAAACTGAGACAGTAATTTTCTGGCAGCCAGAGTGATACAACTGTCTTGAGGTTCCATTAATTTGTCTGCATCAAAGGTCAAAGAAAATATGTCAGTGTTGAACATGGGCAAGTTGTGGTAATGTTATCTCAGTTACTCATTATAAGTTCTTATGACTTTTTTTGCCATCACAGTGATAAAATAATTTGTAATGAATTGTGCAGTCCGGAAAGGGAAATGACCTGATGTACAAGCCGAGTCAAGTTTCTATGTCTTCAGAAGTCTTTAACAAAGATAATCGTCTGTTGCTGTTCTGTGTCATTAAATTGTTAGGCCATTCTCTATAATCTGCCTTATTTTACAGGCAAAACTATTACTGGGGATGGAGCATAGCTGTAGAACTATGGGGAAAGTTATGTTGCTTTATTAGGCTAGCCATCATCTGGGCCATTACCATGTACCCTCATATTCAGTATCAGCGCATGAATGTAGCAAAGATATGTTAACACATGTAATAAATGTCTTGTACCATAGTCCTTTTCAGCATTATAGATCTGGACAGATCATATGCACACTCTTTTCTCATCCTTTTTGCAATGTCTCGGGCAGGACATTGGAATATTTACGAACTACAGAAGTATAATAATGAAACACAGGTAAAGGAAAAATAAGAGTCAGATATAAGTTATGTTTTAGCAGAATTGTAACTGAGCAAGGTGAGGTTTGACGAGTTTTAGTATTTCCAGATTTGACGAAAGAAAATGTGGCCGTATTTTACCAGACAGTTATTGCTTCAGTAATAGGATGGTATGGTATAGTGTTTAAGGTGTTAAGACTGCTGGTATCCAAGATCCCCTGCATTTCCAGTCATGAAACTGGTTTAAGGAGGCTTCTACAGTAAGCAGATGTGTTAGCCTTACTATGCATGTTTGTGTGGGTTGGCTTCATTGTTAGTGTGGTATGTTGATCCATTAAATTTATTTTTTCTTGCTGAACACTTAGGCTGTTCTGATTTGTAGAGTGCTTTGCCCTGCAATTCATAAATATTTTGAAATAATTCTTGTAGGTTGTTTGCTGCTTGTGAAAATAAGTAATTTGTCTAAAAACGCTAGCTGAATCTGTATAGTTCATTGCAGATGTGCTCTAAACTAAGTGAGCCCATGTTTTTGCAAACCAGTGGGACTGGACATTTTTAGGGTTTACAGCTCTTACATGTTATGCCTACATCTGTAAAGGTAAGTTTTAAACTAATATGCTGAATTAAGAATTGAAAACAGGGAATAGAATTTGGAAATTCTGATGCTCACAGCTGTACCTACATCTACCATACTCTGTTTAAATGCCATTGACACATCTGTGCAGGCATTACCAGTGATTTGCACTGGTTGCAGAGGTTACTCTTAAACCAGTAGATGGACCTCTGTCCATAACAGAACATCTGTATGGCTTATTGATTATGTTCATGCTATTTTCATATGGCTTCTGCTGTAGCATTTAAAAGTGATGTAATATATAGATGTTTTTAGGGTGAGAACTAGCAGAGACAGAATCTGGTTGATCACTTCATATATGTTCTATGGACCGTCCATAATACCATATTTTTCTTGCAGTAAATTGATTTACCTTATTTGATAGTCTTGACTTGTCACTGACATTAATTGTGTATATGTCCTGTCTTTTTCATAGACAATTAATAACAAACGGATGTATTTCCTACTTAGATTTTTGTAGGGAAAAGCCTATATTGATTGATTTTTTATGTGTTCTAAAACAGTTTTGGGACCACTGACATTTAATCTGCAGGTTCGTCTATGGGTCTGCCATTTCAGTATGATCTAGTTCATAACATTCACTATTCAAAATATGAAATTTCATGTGGTTAACAGTTTGAAAACTCGACCCCCCCCCCCCTGCTAATTTATATACATCTACTCCGAGATTGTGCTACAGTGGGGAAAAGAGCAAATTCCCTGATCCTCACTGTACTGCAGCCTCAGTACAAATAGTTTGATCATATGGTCTCGACTGTATAAAATTTGATATTTTGAAAACTTGATCTGAAGTAGACCCTTACATGTTCCATGTTGGTCGTACATTTTCCATATAGTTGAAGACAAAGTAGGTTTTTGTATGTGTTTCAGTGTACTCTTCACTCATATTGGGCAATCTTGCTTAAATATCATGCACCCTTGGTGTCCCCTTTTGCCGTATCATTAATTGTAAATGATCTCTGCTTTGACGTGTATGAGAACCATTCGGCATTATTAACTTTGCTTGTATATGTGTAGAATTAATCAAATTCTTCTTCTAGTTTGGCATTTTTAGAGTTTCTTTGTCCACTTACAACATAGCTTCTCTGGGGAAATGCTTCTTAATAGCATCTCATTTATGCGATATGACCATGTCCCAAAGAAGCACAGTAAAACCTATTGCAGTTTGTTTTTCTTTCCATTAGCTGCACAGGTATTCTGACTTTATTATTTGATAGGTGCTATCTTGCCCTTCTGTTGCTAGTTGTCTAGCTGACATATTTCTATTTCCTTCCTAAGCCCTTATCTTTCTTTGAATGTACTTGGGTATAGAATTTTATGCAGTGGAAATGATTTGCACATGAGAAAAGATCTCAGTGGGTGGTATTTAGTTATGTCCTGACTGAGATTAGTTGAGAAGCATACAGAATCCTTTGATCAGTAAAGAAAATTGTCATTTGTTGCTCTGCATGGTAAGTGTATCTCTAATGCTATGGGTACCAGCTTTACACAGGTTGTATCAAGTGTGTGGATAATCATTGACAATTCTGCATAGGCAGTTCGCCCATGTCAGACTGCTGAACTGTTTAAGAACATACATTTTGTCTTTTCTGTGCAAAATGGCATGTAGTATAGGGAAGAATGGACAAGAATTGTTGAGGATAACTTTTCCCACCCCACATGGGTGTGTTTTTCAGTGGAACAGTAAATCATATGCCAAAAAAATGGTGATACTAACTTTACTAATATCACCGATCAATGTTGAAGCCAGTCTTTAACGCTACTGAAAACCGTGACGCACTCTACTACGTGTATGTCACAGTGCACATCTGGAACTTATTCTGACATGTAAATGAACTTTCTCGTCTATGCAGCAAACGTTTCTTTTTTCACATTAACTAACTGTATTTGTCTTTGTGTTCATATGCAGTAGGTATAAGAATGTTATCCATCTTTTCATAAGTTCAAAAGTAGAAGTCGTTTCTATTAAGTGAAAGTTGTTTAGCTAGTAATAGCTTTAGGAAACCTTCCTTATGCATGTTAGGCTTGCTTACTTGTGCCATCATATGTCCATCTTATTGCAAGTGTAGTAGGACCAAAATAGGGAAATCGCTGCCTGCATGCATTTTGGAAATGCCATGCTTTGCAGCTCTTCATGCAAAAGGTGATTGGAAGCCTGTTAAGTGATAATGCTATTGTCTTAAGTTCACTGCCCGAAGGAAAAAAAAATAGGTTGCAAGCAAAAGAATAAAAAGGAAGTGCTAAAGTGACTGAAGTTGAAGTTGTCCCTGTTTACATCCCACTGTACAACAGAAATAGAGAGCATTATATTTAAATAAACTTTAAACTTTAACTTTAAATTTATTAGTAAAATTTAACTTTCAAATCCTTGGATTTACTGTTTATTGCAGAGCACTAGAATGTGCACTAGACAGGTTATGCACTTACTAATTCAGCTGACATGTTAGTGTCTTGGTTTTCCTTTTGTCTTGAACCTTTTTTACCTTTACCCCACGTATGTGTTGCCTTTTCACCCTATGTAGCATACATCACAACCTGACCTTGCTCTCCTTTGTGGCACTCCTATCTAACTGCTCCTGCATTTTGAATGGAGAAGATAGGACGTCCATGATATTTTTCTGTTTATCAGCAGAAGTTGCACGACGTGATGAACTCCAGACACTGTACCCTACCCAATTCGGCTTTGTTAAGGGCAGATCTTGCCTCTTAAACCTAGTTGATTTCTTTGAAACAGTTACCAAAGCCATAGATGAGGGCAAGGTAGTCCACACAGCCTACCTGGACCTCGCAAAAGCCTTCAACACAATACCCCACTCGGGCATCATAAATAAGCTTACCAGTTTAAATATCAACCCCTATATCACAACATGGGTTGCAAACTGACTCAGAGATAGAATCCACATGGTCAGAATCGCAGGTGCCATGTCCGAATCCGAAACAGTTACAAATGGCATCCCACAGGGCTCAGTTCTGGGACCTCTCTTGTTCGGTATATACTTCTCTGAGGTTCAGGCTAACATGGGGGGATTATGGCTGACAAAGTTCGCAGATGACTGCAAACTGGGGGCCATAATCGAATCTCCAGCTGACACAAGCATCCTCCAAAAGGGTCTCTCAGAGACGGATGCTTGGTGCCAGAGCCACGGCCTCAAGCTAAATGCTAAAAAGTGCATAGTCATCCCCTTTGGGAAAAACAAGGTGCCCACAAATTACCACATAGGTGGTAATCTATTAAGTACGGAAGAAGTAATTAGAGATTTGGAGACCAACGTAGATAGTAATCTCTCCTTTGATAATCATGTTGCCAAAGTGGTTAGAAAGACCTTCTATATAGCCCACCTTATCACGAAAGGGTTCGCATCTAGATCAAGAGAGGTCATTGTGCCCCTCTACTAGTCACGAATCAGGCCCATAATTGAATACAATGTCCCTTTTGGGATGTACCTTACCCGACACCTGCAGCAACTGGAGAGACCCCAAAAGTACTTCACCAAGAGGATCAGGGGCTGCAAACAGATGTCCTATGCAGCTCAACTGAAGAAACTCCAGCTCTACTCAGTTGCTTACCGCCTACTCAGAGGCGATCTATGCCTGATGTACAAAGCCATGTCAAACCCAGAATTAATGGACATGCTCCACCTCAAAAAATCCAAGTCCCTTAGAGCTTCACGCTCCAGGGACCTAAACCTCAGCACAAAAATAAATAGGACATGCTGGAGGGACAGATTCATTTCCCAGAGGCTCCCCTCACTCTGGAATAGAATCCCAATTCATGTTAGACATAACCCCTCGCTGACCCTCTTCAAGCGAAATCCGGACGTGTGGATGGGAAATTGCAAATTCACCCCTAGGATCTCTTCTGTGTCCCTGCTAGACGGAGGCACAGTAAACTAATCTTAAAAGGGTACATTCTGTGACGTTCTTTACAGAGGCACAGTAGGCTAATCTAATAGGGAGGCG
>NC_056739.1:928039713-928277213 GCF_019279795.1 Protopterus annectens
AAGATCTTCGTCACAACTCACTTCGACTATGGGGGCAGGCCAGAAGTAGCACCTATTTACCTCTCACCTCAACCATCATCTACAAAAATTCTGCACAAGGGACATACCCATCCCACAAGCTTGAAAATAGATGCTCTCATTCAACTGGAACTTCCTAACAATCTATGCATTCCCACCTCTGCCACTCGAAGTGACCTCAGTATTACTTTAAAGATCAAAGCAGAGAGACCCAAGGAATCATAATAAGCCTCCCGGACTGGCCAAGACAACACTGGTATCCACCACGCGGCATATGTCACACACCAGGAAGTGGGCCCTTCCCCAATGGCCTCTACTTTTGACTCAACACAATTTCAAAACAGTGCATCCTAAACCTTCAGACACTACAGCCCAACAGCCTGGGAGATCCCATAAATAACCTCAACCTATCTCTCTCCAAGGAAGTTCAGCGGATACTAACAGAGAAGGCTCGAAGACCGAATCCACCAGGAAGGTTTACTTTAGCAAAATGGAAGAGATCTCAGCATTTGGAATACCAGCAAGGGACATGATTTGCATCATTGTTGAACATCCCACTCTCATCTTGGAATATTTGGCAGAATTATGCTAAAAGAACGGCCTCTCATATTCTTCCATAAAGATACATGCATCAGCTATTTGCAGCTAAGATAGCAACACTGATCCTCCTGTCTTTTCTACACCCTTTTAAGCTAAGGCAATTCCTCAGGTGTGAATCAAGAAACATTAGAAAGTTAACCAAGAAAGGCCCCAGTGCCAGCCTGGGACCTCAATTTTGTCCTAGAAACTGACTCTACCTCCATTTGATCCACAGCAGCTTCAGCGTTGACTTGGCAACTTCTCCTCATGGAAGAACCCAGCTTTCCTGTTGGCAATTACCTCAGCAAGAAGGGTTTGGAACTACAGGCAACTAATGGCAATGCCTACCGTTCATAAGCAATTTTTCAACAGAGACAGGGTTTCATTAAGGACCAACCCACACTTTTTTATGCACCAAGGTGGTATCTAGGGTTTCTTTAAATCAAGTTATTCATCTGCCTGCTTTCTTCCCCAATCCTACAAGGAATAAGGGGAAAAGACTGTTACATACCTTGGACATTCACAGACAACTTCGATACTACCTGGACCAGAACTGCAGGCCAGTAGGAAGTCCAAACAACGCGTTTTGTAGCACGCCCTGCAGTCCAAGGAAAAGCAATTTCCAAAACAGACTATTTCTAAATGGATTGGACATTGCATCAGATTCTGTTTATTCCTTTCATGGAAAGACTGTTCCAGCCAATGTCAGACCACATTCCACCAGGAGCTATGCAGCCACCTCTACAAAGCATTCTTAAGAGGGTGCCTACTTAAGGATACATTCTAGAGCTGCCCAAGCATGGAGCTCCTTGCATACATTCTCCAAACACTACAATCTCCCTCTATACTCCAGGATCCAGGAGCAGGATTTGCTAGCCCGAGCAGATCCTGCGAGGGCTTTGATTGCCACACCATTCTTTTTCCTAGAGCATTCCTCCTCCCCCAGCTAAGCTGTGCGGTATTCTACCCATATGTTATGACTACCAGTTGCATTCTTGAAGGACATAGGTACAGTTTAAGTACCTACCATAAATGTAGATGTCCGATAGATATGCGTAACTGCAGTCAGGCACCCTCCCTCCATACCCCTCTATGCACTAGGGTCCACTCCTATCCCTATTTCTCTTAGCTGGGGATATCTGTTATGGTGTATTTGTTTTGTGCTCATTTATTTGTCTGGAATCCTGTTTTGTCTTCCAATTTGATTACAGCCTTCGCTTGGAGAGAGGCACCACTGGCATCTGGGGCAGAAACACTGAAGAAAATGGCGTCGGCTGATGCTTATGTACTCAGCAGCTCTGGCCATTCGGAGGAAAGAGAAATCACGACGTCAGCTGGCGTCGGCCCCAGACTTTGGAATCCGGCCGACCGAGGGCTGCCTGAGGCAGGACAACCCATATGTTATGACTGCAGTTGCATATCTATCGGACATCTACATTTATGGTAGGTACAAAACTGTACTTTTTCATTGTTAACTAATGTGTCTTATCACAGTTGAAAAAGTTAAGACTTTTTGTTGTAATGCAGTATACATCATGTGTGTGCATGTATATATGTATATTATATATATATACATATATATATATATATATATATATATATATATGGTATATATATATATATATATATATATATACATATATATATATATATATAGTTCCTTCACAAGATTCGAGATGGATGGAAGCTTCCTAAATTCATAATCTTGAGACCAGAGATCTCGAACTTCATTCACTCAAGAAAATTAATGAATGGGAACAAATTTAGGCTTCTGCAAATAAAAGTTAATCACCTTATTGCCGAAATAGGGGGCCAGGTCCCCTGTCACCCGCAGCAGTTTAAATGCCTTGACTGTTCATTTGACTGCGTACTATAGTGGAGGAATGGAAAATCTTCCATTTTGCACTTACTGCATTATAGTATGATATGGGAGATTTCCGTTCCTTCACTATAGGTACATCTTGATCTGAGTAAGGTATATTTAAGTAGAATTAGGTGGGGTGCAGGGGAATCCCTGTGAAAAAAAAAACATTTGAAAGTTTGGGTGTGTTCATTTTTTTTTTGTCCCTTTTCATATGTTCCTGAAGTTTCTCTAAACTTGAGATTCTGGTCTTTGAGTTTATGACTTTAGAGTTTAGAAATTCAATCATATGAATTGGGACCATATATATATATATATATATATATATATATATATATATATACAATGTATCTACAAAAAGACTTATCAAAAGAAAAAAGTTAAAAGTCATGGACATTCATAAAACTGTGTTGCTAGAGTACACTGATATCAACTGATGGTAATTTGCATATATCCCATGGAGGGCATATATCATGGCTAGGTTTTTCTTGTAGTTTTACTTCAGCTGGTTAATTGGTTTGTCTGTGTGACCTTGCTACTCTCTGCTTTGTGTGTGTGTGTGTGTGTGTGTGTACATGTATATATATATATATATAATATGTGTGTGTGTATATATATATATATATATATATATATATATATATATATATATGGTTCTGCAACCATATCTGCCGACAAAATGCATAGAAGCTATTGACCGACATCGAGATCCGGAGCTCAGAAGATCGAAAGTGAAGAAGACCTACTAATAGCGAATGTCGAGTGGCAGAACATCGACAATGCAGAAGACCGACCACTACCGGACAGTTGACAACACCAAGCGCCGAGGATGCCGACGCTGAGGAAAGGCTGTGTGAGTGTATCACGGTGAGTAGTGTGAGACTGATTCGGAGTCACGAGGCAGGTAAGTGTGGAGATTAGTCTGTAGGATGGGGGTGGAGTTAAGTGAGTTAAGTTAGGGGCTGATAGGGTGGAGTTAAGTGAGTTAGGGTTAGGAGGCTGATAGGGGTGGGATTAAAGTGAGTTAGGGTTAGGGGGAGAGCGATAGAGATTGGGTTAAAGTGAGTTAGGGTTAAGGGAGGCGATAGGAAGCCGGGTTAAAGTGAGTTAGGAGTTAGGGGCGGGTAGGTAGAATTAATGCGATAGTAGCCGGACCATAGGGTTAGGGTAAGGTTTAAGTATGGAAGGCTTTGTAAGGATTTTGGTGTACTTGTGTTGTGTGTGTGGTTTGTGGAATGGGGATGTGTTTTGTTTTAATTGTTATTGTGAATTGTGTGCAGTGTATAGGGTTTTGTTTGTGTTTTTCCTGTCTTTTCACACCTTTGCTAAGGCAATTCCTCAGGGGAATCAAGAACATTAAGCCACTGAAGAAAGGCCCCAGTGCCAGCCTGGGACCTCAATTTTGTCCTAGAAAAACTGACTCTACCTCCATTTGATCCAGCAGCTTCAGTTGACTTGCAACTTCTCTCATGGAAGACAGCTTTCCTGTTGGCAATTACCTCAGCAAGAAGGGTTTCGGAACTACAGGCACTAATGGCAATACCACCGTTCATAATTTTTCACAGAGACAGGGTTTCATTAAGGACCAACCCTACTTTTATGCCAAAGGTGGTATCTAGGGTTTCTTTAAATCAAGTTATTCATCTGCCTGCTTTCTTCCCCAATCCTGAGAATAAGGGGGAAAGACTGTTACATACCTTGGACATTCACAGACAACTTCGATACTACCTGGACAGAACCAAGGCCAGTAGGAAGTCCAAACAACGTTTTGTAGCTTACGCCCCTGCAGTCCAAGGAAAAGCAATTTCAAAACAGACTATTTCTAAATGGATTGGACATTGCATCAGATTCTGTTATTCCTTTCATGGAAAGACTGTTCCAGCCAATGTCAGACCACATTCCACCAGAGCTACAGCCACCTCTACAGCATTCTTAAGAGGGGTGCCTACTAAGGACATTCTAGAAGCTGCTACATGGAGCTCCTTGCATACATTCTCCAAACACTACAATCTCCCTCTATACTCCAGATCCAGAGCAGGATTTGCTTCGGCAGTCCTGCAGGGTTTGATTGCCACACCATCTTTTCCTAGAGCATTCCTCCTCCCCCAGCTAAGCTATGATATTCTACCCATATGTTATGACTGCAGTTGCATTCTTGAAGGACATAGTACAGTTTCGCACCTACCATAAATGTAGATGTCCGATAGATATGCAACTGCAGTCGGATTTCCCTCCATACCCCTCTATGCCTAGGGTCCACTCCTATCCCTGTTTCTCTTAGCTGGGGATATCTGTTATGGTGTATTTGTTTTATTGCTCATTTATTTGTCTGGAATCCTGTTTTTGTCTTCCAATTTGATTACAGCCTTCCTTGGAGGGCACCTGGCATCTGGGGCAAGAAACACTGAAGAAAATGGCGTCGGCTGATGCTTATGTACTCCAGCCGCTCTGACGTCGGAGAGAAATGCGACATCAGCTGACGTCGGACCCAGACTTTGGAATCCGGCCGACCGAGGGCTGCCTGAGGCAGGACAACCCATATGTTATGACTGCAGTTGCATATCTATCGGACATCTACATTTATGGTAGGTACAAAACTGTACTTTTTCATTGTTAACTAATGTGTCTTATCACAGTTGAAAAAGTTAAGACTTTTTGTTGTAATGCAGTATGCACATCATGTGTGTGTGCATGTATATATGTATATTATATATATATACATATATATATATATATATATATATATATATATATATATATATATATATATATATATATATATACATATATATATATATATAGTTCCTTCACAAGATCGAATGGATGGAAGCTCAAATTCATAATCTTGAGACCAGAATTCAACTTCCATTCACTCGAAATTGTGAATGGGAGCCTTAGGTTTAAAAAAATAAAAAGTTAACTTACCTTATTGTAGGGGGCCAGGTCCCCCTGTACCCTAGCAGTTTAAATGTGACTGTTCCGTGACCGTACTATAGTGGAGGAATGGAAAATCTTCCATTTTGCACTTACACGTATAGCGCAGTATGGGAGATTTCCCGTTCCTTCACTATAGTGCGATCTCGGAGTAGGTATATTTAAGTAGGAGGTGTGGGGGGTGCAGGGGGGGAATCCCCCTGTGAAAACATTTGAAAGGTGTTCATTTTTTTTTTTTGTCCCTTTCATATGTTCGAGTTTCTCTAAACTTGAGATTCTGGTTTTGAGTTTATGACTTTCGAGTTTAGAGAAATTCAATCATATGAAGGGGGGGACCATATATATATATATATATATATATATATATATATATATACAATGTATCTACAAAGACTTAAAAAGAAAAAGTTAAAAGTCATGGACATTCATAAACTGTGTTGCTGAAACACTTGATATCCTTTGATGTAATTTGCATATATCCCATGGGCATATATCATGGCTAGGTTTTTCTTGTAGTTTTTACTAGCTGGTTAATTGGTTTGTCTGTGTGACCTTTTTACTCTCTGCTTTGTGTGTGTGTGTGTGTGTGTGTGTACATATATATATGTATATATATAATATGTGTGTGTGTATATATATATATATATATATATATATATATATATATATATGGTTCTACCTGACTTCGTCGACAGCGCAGAAGACCGACATCGAACTGGAGCTCCAGAAGATCGAAAGTGAAGAAGACCGCGAATCGCGAGTGGCAGAACATCGACAATGCAGAAGACCGACACGACGGATGACAACACCAACGCCGAGGATGCCGACATGGGGAAAGGCTGTGTGAGTATGCTGTAGTGACGGACGTTAGGGTGCGAGGCAGGTAAGTGTGGAGATTGACGGTCTGTGGGGATAGGGGTGGGTTAAGTGAGTTAGGTTAGGGAGCTATAGGGTGGGTTAAGTGAGTTAGGGTTAGGGAGCGATAGGGGTGGGTTAAGTGAGTTAGGGTTAGGAGCGATAGGGTGGGTTAAGTGAGTTAGGGTTAGGGGCGATAGGGGCGGGTTAAGTGAGTTAGGGTTAGGGAGGAGCGGTAGGTAAGTGTCGATAGTGACGGACCTTAGGGTTAGGGTAAGGTTTAGTGTGGGCTTGTAAGGATTTTGGTGTGCTTGTGTTGTGTGTGTGGTTTGTGGAATGGGGATGTGTTTTGTTTTTAATTGTTATTGTGGTGTGTGCAGTGTATGGGGTTTCGTGTTTGTGTACCGTCGGTTATTTCGTTGTCGGTTATGTGTGGTTTCGTGTTTATGGACTGTCGAATATGTGGTGTGGGTGATGTGGTTGTCGGTGTTGTGTGGTTTCGACTATGTCAGGTAGAACCATATATATATATATATATATATATATATAGACAATTGAACTGTCACCACTCTTTGCTCTAAAAGGAGTGTTATCCGTTTTCAGGCATATCACTCCAGTCAGAAATGTTTTCATAACTATGATAAGAAAAAGAGTCGATTTTTCTAAATCCAGGGTCTTAATGTCCGAAACTGATTGGCGGACATGGAATTTTCATATGTAGAACATGTCTCAGGAGATCTTGAGAAGAAGACCTCATGTAACAGGAAAGTCGCTGGAACTCTGAATGTACTTGGCCAATCTTTTTCTTCCATTTCATTGTGTTTGACCCAGCCATGGTCTTAGATTCAGTTGAGATGAAATGAGGCAACAAGCTCGGAGCCTTGAAAGTAGCAAGAAATCTAACATTGATGCTGATTAATTCATTGTTAAGGACTCTCTGTACTCTTACCAAAAAACACTTATCACTGCAGTAAGGAATTGATTACTCAGTGTGTTTATTTCTTGGAGCGAAGGATTGTGCAGCTGAGTATGTTTCCAGCAGGACCATCATTGAAATCTAGTTGGTGCCAAGATTCTTTTATAGAGATCATCCATAGAGATGCTTGCCTTGAGATATGAAGGGCTGTGGTTGTGATGGGTCAGGTGATACTGCTAGCATCCTGAATGGAATTTGACATCTGTGATACAATAGATGTCATTAAGACTGTTCATCTGCTAAGGTTTTCTTGTTTGGTCATATATACTTGCTTAAACTGTGTCTCATTATTTGGGTCTTTGCAGACACTTTGTTTCATCGTGCTTTAAGCCTTGTCTAGCTTCCTAAGTAGGTGGTGGTTGTACCTGTTTGAAGAAGCCATCCTTGGACCTTACTTTGCTTTTTTATTGTAGACTTATGTCAAACCATCCCATTTTAGGGGCCAGTTGCTAGAAACAAACAAGCTTTATAGATATGTAGTTAATGAGCATGCCATGTATGGTTCAAAGCCTTCTGATCTAAAACAACAGAGTAGACATTGTGTGGAGGAGCCCTCATAATGGAGCTAGCCATCTCCCTCCTGAAAGGGGACACAAGATCATTTTGATTATTTTGTATTTACAGCCCTTCAATACCCAAACATAACTAAACTACTCATCTTCCAACCCACCAAACATACTCAAAACAACTCTCACTTTAACATCACAGCAAAAGACAACACCACTATATACCCAACTGAACACACCAAATTGCTAGGAGTTGAAATAGACAATAAACTAAAAATTAACATTCTCATATCCATGACCATAAAAAAAGTCCACAAAAAGCTAGGAGGATTATACAGAAATAAACAATTTCTCACCAAAGCAGCAAAGATTTCAATAGCAAATTCCCACCTTATCTCCACCCTACTTTATGCCTCTCCAGTATATACCAACCTAAGGCAATGTGATCTAAACAAGCTAGAGACCTGCTACAACAAAATCGCCAAATTCGCCACAGGGGCATCCTACCATAGTCACCACTGTCTCAAACTTGCTGAACTGGGCTGGCTTGAACTCCCTCACCTCCTTCAGTGGTATCAACTCTCACTCGCCCACAAACTAGTAAACCATCCACTAAATGTCCCATCCCTCCAGAATCTACTCCAACCCTATCGCACCACCAGACCACTAAGATCCAGCAACAAAAATCACTTGCAGATCACTAAAGCCAATAACTCTGCTGGTGAAGCACTATTCTCTTGCATCATAGCCAAATTATGGAACTCACTCCCACCCACAATTACCTCCGTACCATCATGCACCAACTTCAAAACTTTATTAAAAGTGCACCTAATAACATGCTGGCTATGCCCTTGTAACTCCCACTCTAATATCATCCACCCCATCCAACTACTACCTTTCTTTCCACTCCACTAACTACCTTGATTATAGCAAGCTCAGATGCTCATAAGCCTAGTACTTATTATACAGCAGGAACTTCTCATTGTTACATTTGTTAATGCCTGTTATGTACTTCACAGATAAAGATTCTAGTTGTCTACTGATGTACTATATTCTTCATCTGTAAATATGTTGTAAGTAATTTCAATGTTAAATTGTTAATCGCTATGTAATCCAGTGTAACTACTGTCTGTTTATTTTACTGTGGAGCTTTCCTCCCCGGGCCTCCGCTGAAAATGGACCCATGTCCAGTCGGACACTCCCGGTCAACAAATTTAAATAAATAAATAAATAAAATAAATAAATACTTATTTTTGGACTGGAACAAAGATTTTAGGACTGTTCTGCACAGTAGTTTAAACTGACTGAATGTGGGATTTTTGTGGAGTACAGGAATCAGACATGAAGTAGATGTTCATGTTTCACTGTTGCAGCCATCACATTTGGGTTATCCTGCCAGGGATAGCCCTCAGTCGGCCCGAATACCAGAGGCTTAGTATTTCTGTGTCAGTTGCTGTTGCTCCAGGACAGACGTCAGGTCGTCAGAGGTATAAAACAGGCAGCCGACGCCATTACATCAGTCTTTCTTACCGAGGAGCCTGAAGCAGAAGCAGTTCGCACGAGTGTCTTTCGGCCGCTACCTGAGTTTTCATTTCTGAATTGAAGTCGAAGTCTTCTAATGCTAAGTACCCCATTGGAGATCCTTTTTGCTTGCTCTAACCGATGTCAGAAAAAGTTGACAATTGTCTCGCCTGTGGAAAGCAAATACCACACAGAGACTTCCATTTTTACTGCTTCACCTGTTTAGGCCCAGACCACGACGTCCCCTGCTGTTGCTTTTGTGGTTTGTTCAACTCCAGAACTATATGTCGTCGGGCCCTTATTGTAGCTAGATATTTTTGCTCTCAGTCCTCGAATTCCCATATGGCTTCGGTAAGCCATCTGACTACCAATCTTCTGAAAAAACATAAAAATAAAGGCAGAGACCGACAGCACAGGTCCAAAACTGACGATGACTCTTCCGTTAAGCTAGTCATCAGTTCTCCGGTCCTCAGTGAGGCTCTTTCTTCTTCCACGCAGGCAACTGGGTCACCATTACCAATGACCACTGGGTCCTCAACAGTGTCCCAGGGATACATATTTTATTTCCACACTCTGTCAACCCCAGAAGGGTTCTCACATCTTCCTCCAAACCAGTGGGCAGAGGCCAAAAGCAAGTCCTTTCCCTGCTCTTCATGAGGGCAATAGAGCATGTTCCTGCAGAACAGATAGGCCAAGTTTTCTACTCCAAACTCTTCTTAGTACCCAGAAAAGAGGGCACATGGCGCCCCATCCTTGATCTATCCATTCTAAATACTTTTCTGGTGATACCAAAATTCAAAATGCTCACTCTCCAGCAGCTTTTACCAATGCTTTCCATGGATGCTTGGTTAACCACCCTAGACCTAAAAGAGGCCTACCTACACATCACAATCAGGGAATCATGCAGGAAATACCTACGTTTCAGGGCAGGATCTATGTACTTTTAGTTCTCTGCACTTCCCTTTGGCTTATCTACTGCTCCCAAGTTTTTCACAAAATGTCTGGCTCCCGCCATTGCTTTTTGCAGATGAAGAAATATTCAGATTCACCCATACTTAGACGACTGCCTGATTCAGGCAGACAGGACAAGTTCCTCCAGCACCTGACCTTTGTAAAGGATCTACTGACATCCCTGGGGTATACTATAAAGAGAAAGAAATCAAAACTAGTCCCCACACAAAAAAATTGTATTCCTGGGCGCAAGCCTAGACACAGCATCCCAGATGGCATTCCGTACTCCAGAAAAACAAGTCTACCTGACAGACTACTTCTCTTAACTAGCCACCAGAACCCAGTTATCCACAAGGAAAATCCTGCAAGCTCTAGGGTTCATGGCCTCCTGCATTCTACTCATTCAATATGCCAGACTGCATATGAGGAAACTATAATGGTACCTAAAAAGCCTTTGGTGTCAACACTCTCAAGACCTAGAAACTATCATACCAATGATACCTTGTCTAAGGAAAGATTTCCTTTGTTGGGCAGCAGCATGCAACCACAACAACGGACTTCCCTTCTCACAACCTCATGCCACCCAGACCCTCATCACAGATGCATCAGACTATGCCTGGGGTGCTCACATGGACGGGAGGTGCACTCAGGGCCAATGGACCCCAAATCAAGTACATCTGCACATCAACCAAAAAAAGATTTCCACTGTTCAGCATGCCCTGACAGCTTTCAGACCCCTACTCTCCCTGGGGCCTCTACTGATCAAAACGGACAACACCACAGTGATGTGGTATATCAACAAGCAGGGAGGGACTCACTCTTATCCTCTCTGCAGGCTCGCCATGACCCTTTGACACACTGCTTCAGCCATGCAACTACACCTGTTTACACAATCCCTCTAAACTCTCTGGCAGACAACTTAAGCAGAAACCTGCTAGACCCACATGAGTGGCAGCTAGATCTCAGAACCTTCACCCTTGTAACCCTGAAGTGTGGCACCCCGAAGGTTGATCTCTTTGCCTCCTACTCCAGTCATTAGCTCAGCAACTTCTGCACCAGGGAACCTCACAGCAAGGCCTGGAAAGTGGATGCGCAAACCTTCCAGTGGGTAAACCTCTCGGTGTATGCATTTCCCCCCTCTACCACTCATTTCAAGGGTACTGCTCAAAATAAGGGAGGAAAAACCAAGGGCAATCCTGATTGCCCCAGACTGGCCACGCCAGCACTGGTACCCACTGCTGCGCAGCCTGTCACTATGGCACCTACTTCAGAGCCCAACACTCCTGACCCAGAGTAATGGAGAATTCATGTATCCCCAATTGCAGATCCTCAACCTGGCAGCCTGGCTTATTCCCTGACCTCTCCTCAAACTGCCAGCCTAAGCAAACAGGTTCTAGATGTTATATGAGGCCAGATGCCCCAGATGTAGAAAATCCTATAATAACAAGTGGAAAAGGTTTTGCAACTGGATCTAGGCTAAGCCCCTCCGTACCTCTCATCCTGGATTACCTGGCAGACCTACTACACAGGGGTCTGTCATTCTCTTCAATTAAAATTCATGCCTCAGCCATCTCTGCTCATTTTATCACAGAGCCACCTCTGTTCAACCCCTCTCATCAAACAGTTCCCAAGAGGGGCTAACAACTTAAGGCCACTTATGGCTGTGCAGCCCTTCATCAGTTTCCATGCTGACAGGATCTCCCTTAGGACTAACCCATCCTTCATGCGTAAAGTGGTGTCAAGTGTGGCGCTCAACCAATCCATTCATTTGCCCGCCTTTTTCCCTAACCTATAAAACAAGGGGGAAAGGATTCTGCACTCTCTAGATGTGCACAGACAGCTCAGATTCTACCTGGACAGGACTAAATCTTTTAGGAAATCTGATCAATTGCTAGTCAGCTTCGCTGCAGGAGAAAAGGGCAAGGCCATATCCAAGCGAAACAATCTCCAAATGGATAGCATACTGCATCCATTTCTGCTACAAGCAGCATGAGACATTTACCCCCAAAGGGGGTCAGGACACATTTCACCAGATCATCTTCCACCTCTGCAGCTTTTTTCAGAGGGGTCCCCACCAAGGACATCCAGGAAGCTGCAACACGGACATCCGTTCATACCTTCACCAAGCATTACCACCTGCCTATCTTCTCCAAATCCAGGGCAGGCTTTGCTACCACAGTCTTGCAGGGCATCCTAGCCAGGCCCTCAGTCTTCTTGACTGCCTCCACCCTTTTCTTCAGCTTTGAGAATCAACTCAAATGTGATGACTGCAACAGTGAAACACGAACATAGTACAATTGTGTACACTTACCATAAATGTAGATGTTTGAGTGTATTCACTGTTTCAGTCCTGGTTTCCCTCCCTCCATCCCCCTTCTCTTTCTCTCTTTCTCCTTACAAGGAAAGTTTCGTATTTACTTTCTACTGTTGGTGTTCTTCCACCATTATCCTAGCTCCCTATTTGGGGCTCCTGACAACGCAAGAAAAACTGATGTAATGGCGTCAGCTGCCTGATTTTATACCTCTGACGACCTGATGTCAGTCCTGGAGCGACAGCAACAGACGCAGAAATACTAAGCCTCTGGTATTTGGGATGACTGAGGGCTACCCCTGGCAGGATATGTGATGACTGTAACTGTGAATACACTCGAACATCTACATTTATGGTAAGTGTACACAACTGTACTTTTTGTATTTTTTTGATGGATAGGTCTCCTGTGGGGGGTCCATTACACAAAGTCCACGACTTTTGATAACAGTGTTTCTTAAGGATTAGTACTGCCAGCATTGCCATTTTTAGTCTGTATGGTACCTCTTAGATCATAAAAACATGGACTTTGAGTCTCCTTTATAAACATGTTAGGCAGCTATATCCGTCGTATGTTCCTTGGGTTGAAACTCGTACTCTTTTACTAAATATGTGCCTTTCTCATATCATCAAATGTCTGGCACTTGATTTTCAGATTAATTTGGCTGTGACCAAAGTTAAGATGATTACTTCATACCAATATCCCATATTAATCACAAAGTCTTCTCTCACAGTTCTGCCTATGGTTTGTCTCATAAGAAACAAATAATCCCAGTCACATTCTCAACAAGAATGTATTAGTAGAACTGAGAATTTTCATCCAACAATAAAATCAGACTTCATCAGAATAAAAATATTTATACATTTTTATTTAAAAAAAATCATCAAATCTAATAAACACCCAGCAGTAAATCAAGTCAATTTTATGGATGCCTCCTCTTCAATACTGTGTTTAAAGAAACACTGTCATTCGGTCCAGAGAGATTGTAAGACTCGAAATTCAAGTTGCCAAGCTAATTTCCTGTAAAATGAGTGATTTGACCAATGACTTCCTCTAAAGCGCTTTAATAAATTCTCATCTTTTATTTTGGAAAAGTTTCCAAAGTTAGCAACTGAGTGTTTGGCCAAAGCATTTCTGAAGTCTGTCTTTTAATAGCATAAGTATGCTGACAGATATGATGTCTGCTGCAGTTTTCCATCTTGTCTACGTAAAAGGGAGAAGATTATGGGGAGTTTGTATTGTAAATCCCACCAAAGGAGTTCCAGTCAAAATGCCCCAAAATTCCTTGACTTAATAAAGAAGGATTCTGTTGCGTAGTTAATAATAAACCTGCAGAGGACCCAGCTTTCTTGGATTCTTAGAGGTATGGCTACCTCTTGCACTACTCACCTGGTATCTCATTCCTCAGTGAAGCATAGCCGCACACTTGAGACCTTCTTCCTTAATCCCTCAAAAGCTCCACAGCAAACTCCAGTGAATTTAAGGAATACAAACCTGCCAAACTCAATCTACTCAGTGATATGTATTTTTTTAAATTTACTTATGACTGCACCTTTCCTGACTTTGATGCAGGAGCAAGCCGCAATAAGGAATTCTATACTCATTTAGAAAAATGCAACTAGCAGTCCGTATCAGAACCAAGTATCACAGGAAATACAAAAACAAACCTCCTTGATAGTCAGCTAGCATTAAGTAAACTATATGGGAAAAGAAAAAAATCCTTAAATTATTTAATAGATTCTCAAGGATAATGCCAAAAACAGCCTACTAAAGGATCCCATGAACCCAGTCTGGCCTCTGAAGCCAAATATAATTCTACTTTTTTCTTTAGCTCTGTTAGAGAGCTAACAAACAATGCTCCACATTGCTCTGAACTTAATTAGAATGGCTTCTCTTAATTTGACCCAGTAGGCATTGCCAGTTTCCTTGCCAACACATTTATTGTCAGTTTCATCCGTGAGATATCTGTCCAAAGCCCAAGAATATCTGAATCACTTACTACTCCATTTACCAACTAATCAGGCATATCCAACAACTGGAATGTCCAAATAAGTTCCTCACTGAAAGAATATAGGGCATAAGTAACATGCCCTGTACAGACTGTCTCAAGGTCCTGTCCCTGTATTCTGTCCCCTACAGATGTCTGAGGGTAGATCTATGCCTGGCATACATGGCATTGACAGACCCCATCCTGATGGACCTTCTGTATATCTGTAAAACAAACAGCACTAGAATTATCTGTTTTAAAGATTTAAACCTTGCCAGTAATGTAAGTAGGACTTTCTGGAGAGGCAGGTATGTATCTCAGAGGCCACCCCTTCCCTGGAACAGGCTCCCCATCTGTGCGAAGCAGAGTTGCTTCCTAACCCAATTCAGGTATAACTTGGATGGGGAACAGGAGATTAATCCCTGGTTTGGCAGCTATGTCTTTAATGGACACGTGCAGTCTGTAAATGGTTTGTCTCCCAGGCCCCTGCTTGTAAATGTTTTATCTCCGTAGCCCCAGCTTACACTTATCTAGACTACCAGAACTTTTCAGAGATTTGGGCTATATGGCTAGGCTTAAAAAGACCCTTGTGGTCATTAGCCTAGTAAACACCTATGAAAGTATAACCAATACCAAAAGTAGTTTCTTCATGGGACCTGACCACATTTCTTAATTAATATAGTTAAACATGATCTTGCAGTAACTTAAGTTACTGGTTATGTCCCTGATGGGTGGCACACTGCAGTGATGTTGCCCCTCCATCCAGACCTAGCAGGCATGGCACATATTATAACTGACCTTGTAAACTATAATATCAAGAATCTTATTAGACTTGCCCCCCTGTAGTTTGAGTTTGTGAAAGGTACACGCTGTCAGCTTAATCAAGTATATGTGGCTGTAGATGGTAGCCCTGCAGTAAGCATGTTGTGTCTTTGATCTGGCCAAGATCTTTGACATCAGTGCTAGCATTACACAGAAGCTAAATGCTTTCAAAATAATTCCATGTGTGATAAGATGGATAGTAAACTGGCTGTATAAGGTACAGATGCCTCAGCAGAAAGTATGAAAAGGGCCCATCAGTGGCACTCTGGGCTTGGTGTTGGGACCATTGCTTTTTAACATTTACTTCTCAGATCTCCAAGTAGAGCCAAGACCAGTGGCTAACCAAGTTTTCAAATGACTGCAGACTAGGGATTGTTGTTGTTAAGTCATCTTCTGACACGCAAGTCCTCCAAAGTGAACTCACCCAGTAAACTGTTGGTGTATTAAAATGGGATCAGACTAAATGCTAACAATTGTAGTGCCTTACTTTTGGTAGACAACCTCCTCTCCTTGCAGTATTGTATAAACAACATGCCAATACAAAATGAAAATGTAATTAGGGACATAGGAACTTATGATCAATAACTTCTGCTCTTTTGGCCATCATGCAGTGACAGTTGTCATGAAATCCTTTTATACAGCATGACTAATTACCAGATGGATATCATCAAGATCTAAAAAAGTAATCACTCCCTTATACTTTCCATAGCTCAGAAAAATTATAGAGTACAGTGCTCCCTCGAGATGTCTGTCAAACATATTAAACAGACCCCAAAGGTTCCTAACCAAGAAGATCACAAGCCTGCTGTCAAGAGAGAGCCTGAAAGCTCTGTCCCTTTATTCTTTGTCTTACAGACTTTTGAGGGAAGAGATGTGTTTCACTTACTGCACCATTAGAGACCTTGTTGTCCTGGACCTCATGTATCACCACAAGTCTAATATCTCCACCAGTACTAGAAGAGAAATATGTAAAGTCTTCACAAACAGATAAGCTATGGTGGAGGGACAGACGTATAACACAGCATCTCACAAACCTTTGGAGTAAACTACCCCAGGCAGTTAAGCAGTGCAACTCAGTATCTTCCTTTAAACATAACCTAGCTGATTGGATGGCTCTTCATAAATTTACTGTAGGATTGACCAATGACTGGTAGGCCGTACTTGAGAAAGGATGTCCAACATATGGAAGGGCACTGGCAAGGCATGGATGGTCATAAGACAGAGTGGCCTTGGAATGTCTATGAAATTTAGGAGATTTTTCTTTCTTCAGCTCATAAAGTCATGTAATAATGCTGCCTTGCTTCTGAATAACCGTTTGCTTGTACTGAATTATATAAAATCAATAAAAGCAAGGCAGCATTAGTGCATTCATTTTTTATATTAAAACTTAGTTTTTTTTAATGTAAAACATTATTTAAAACAATGGGTTTTGCAGAAAATGCAATGCAATACATTATGGGAATCCTGCAAATATTCCTGTCCCAGAACTTGAACCACATAAAAGATTTCTAAGCATAAACAGGGTAAAACAGAGGGAGCACTGAGCACTGAAAGCCAGTGAAGCAGTTATGTTTGCTGTCCTTGCCCTGGTGGGATGGGGTGGTTATTACTTTGTTACTAATCCATCTGTGGTGAATTGCAGGATGGGGGAGGTTGCAGAAAGTAAATCATCACTAAATTGGATGAGCAACGTCATCAGCTGTTGCTGGCCAGAAGGGGACTGCATGAGCAAAATCACTTGGAATGACCAAATGTTTGGTGGACATCGGGGAAGAGGGGCAAAAAAACAGCCTCTTGGAAATAAGCCTATTAAAGGTAAAAAAAAAAATGAACAGTAAAATAGTTAACCCAAAGAATGTTGCTATAAAATCGCATTTTAAAGAAAAAAAGTTGTTCCTACCCCATAATACGTCATGGGAAATGTTTGCAGTTGTGTGTGTCACATTTTAAAACAAATGCATAGTGCCTGCAGTAAAGCATTTTTCAATGATTTAAGAGTCATTCATTGCATTAAGATTTAGTTATTGTTTATTCCTTCGATTAAGATTTGTTTCTTTTTTATTCCCTGGATTAAGATTCAATTATGGTTTACTTCCTGGATTAGGATTCAGTTACGTTTTATTAATAATCCCATATGAACAAACATCTGTATGTCTTTTTTGCCTTGATCTTTGTAATTACTCTGAAAGAGAGGATGAGAGACCTAAGTGCCATGGACTTTTGACTCTGGGCGAGCAAGTCTTAATTTTGTATCAATAATCTGCATATATTTTCCTATGAAGTTTTGGAGAGTACAACATGTATAGTTAATTGCATTTGTTTACTTGACAGTTCAACTGGACCCTCGATATATTTCGGTGAAGACCTGAGGGGAAAAGCTTCACATTATACATTAGCAAAATACACCGATCACTGAAATTAATTTTTAACGGTGAGCCAGGCTCAATAAAACTGCATTATCCCTAAACAGTAATCTCACATCATTGGGGCAGTTCTATACTTAAGAGAATTTGCACTGAGGGTTTTTGCTATGCTATTTTTTAGCACTGTAAAAAACAGTTGAATCAGGAGCTCTGCTCCGGGGACTTGAGGTCAGTATGACTTAATTTTCTGCCAGCTCAACGCATGTCCTGTGTGACAGAGTAAAATGCAGTTTCTGTATTTGTTTTGTCTTTGCAGTTTTGCTCTTCTGTCTTACATGGAAACCCATCTATTGTTCAGCTGCCTCAAAGTTAAATGAAGGACAGGTCTGTCATCCTTTGGGATTTAACGAATTTTATCCGTTATGGTGTTCTGCATCCTTGAATTACCATTAGAAAAGGAACTACCTTCTATTGTGTACTGTAACTTTTTAATACAGTTTAAAAATCTATTACAGGCAGCAGAGTATAATTAGAAAGTAGCACAAAAGAAACTAGCTGACCTAGTAGAAATATGTTAAAGCTAATATAGCTGAGAGATACAGCAAGCAGCTTTGATCTCTTGTATAATGTTTTAAAAACTATATTCTTCCACTTGAAAGACATGAGCAGTATGGATTTTTTTCCATAAAATTAGATCCTTCAGTTTAACATTGAGACACATGCCAAATGTGCTGGTTTCTGTTACAAATTGCAGGTGTCACTCACAGCACTTCTGTTACCTGGTACCCTGGGTGACTGTAGAAAGATTGATATCTAGGGTAATCCATGATTGCTGTTCACTGCG
This sequence comes from Protopterus annectens, assembly GCF_019279795.1. Classification (NCBI taxonomy): domain Eukaryota; kingdom Metazoa; phylum Chordata; order Ceratodontiformes; family Protopteridae; genus Protopterus; species Protopterus annectens. The sequence continues at coordinate 928,058,240 of NC_056739.1, forward strand.
GTATCATAACAAGTTGAGGACACACATTATTTCTCTTTTTTTTTCTCTCTTTATACCCTTGGCTGTACTTAAAATCTGTGCCTGCATGCTGATCAGTAACTGCTGTGTGGTTAAGTTGAAGAAATGTGATGTTTAATTTTTGGTTCTGGTTGATGATGTCATATTGCCAGTTTCAAGTAACAGCGCTCTTTAATCACAGTACTTTGCAGTGGAATGGAATGTAGACCCAGAATAATAATTGTTCATGACAGTGAGGGGTTGCTTGCAGGTATGTACATCTTAAGATGCTTGTTAACAGCCGAGTGGTCATGAAATTACTGATAACTGAAAGGTGATTGATGTCATGAAAAAGTGATAATGTGAGAGAATTCTAGACTAGGATAGACTATAGTCTGCCTGATAAACTTACAGATAAGTGCATTCTGCACTGGTGTACCTTGCTTCTAAGAAGCTGCTGTAAATCGTACTACATGGACACCATTTTTAACAAAACAACACTATGTTGCACCATGTAAAGTTTCTCAGAACCAGGAATAGTTATGGTAAATATTGGAAGGCAGTATTTATTAGGGTGCTGTAGTAATGTTTTTAGTTTTAAGACATGTAATAAATAGAGCCTGCAGCCTAGAACTTTAGACATTTGAATAATCAGAAGTTAACACTACATTCCTTTCCATACCGCAGTAACCATCTTATCCTGGGCTTATAGATGTTGCACATTTGGCAGGAAAATATTAAGGATTGTTAATCAATGCTTAGATATCTAGATGCAGTGACATCTGTAATAAAAGGGATCAGGGGTATAACCAGTATTTTCGCAGTTGTATACCACTTTCAGTAAGAAAAAGTTATTTAAATTCAATGTGTAACTTGGTAAAATAAAAAGATGGAAATGTGTCAGTGTTGCACTTTTGCTTTTTTGCCTTTTGAAGTAGCAGACTTCATTGCACAAAGTAAACAAATTATTTTAAAACTGTGCCTTTAAAAGTTATAGTGATATTTATTAATCATCTGTAATTATAAAAATACTGTACTGTTCATATTAGCTGTTGCATTTAGTAAGGAAATCTTGGAAATTGAAGGGTAAAAGTTATTTCCTTTTTTGAATGTATTTATTTTTGCTAAATTTCTTGTTAACATTTTTAGGTGTGTAACGAAACAAAAGCAAGCAGCTAGTCCACCAGATAAATGAAATATATAAAGAAAACTTACACTAGTTGAGTGAAAAAGAACCAAACTAAACAATTTGAGGAGTACTTAAAACAGAAGTACCAACTTCTTGGAGTTCGGTAATTGACTGCAGCATTCAAAGTCAGGTCCACTTTAGGATTGTTCTGTGAAAATTTGAAGTCACCTAACACCTTTTATGCCTTAAATACTTGGTTTTATTGAGAGAAATTGTTGTAAAGGAGATTTGTCATAGATTAGTCCAGTGACTTATTATTTAGAACTTCCTAATGCAGATAGTGCTTTAAAGAATAATGCATTTGCTTTACTTGTAAAGTTCAGCCTAAAAATCTCCTGCCAGGAAAAAGAGTGCTATAAAATTGAGGTGATGACCTTTCTCATTAGTACAAGGCCTTCAGGGGGTAATACTAGAATATACACAAAATGTAAGAGTTCCATTTGGGGTAATACCAGAATATATGCAAAATGCAAGAGTTCCTTTTGAGTAACACCAGAATATGCACAAAATATAAGATTTCCTTTTGGGGAAATACCAGAATATACACAAAATGTAAGAGTCCCTTTTAGCTGAAATGTTTGTTTCTAGCAACAATTTACTATACTGAGTACAGCTGGGACTGAATGCAGTTCTTACAGAGTGAAAAAAGAAACAAGCATTAAACAAGTAAAAAGACATTTAAAAATACACCATTGTTATGCTCTAGTTAGTTACTATTGATCTGGGTCCATAGGGATCAGACCTTTGTCCCCAACTAGTTACCTTTTTTTCTTAGTGCTCGAACACTTGAGTATTTTCACATTAATAAGCTTGTATATGCAAGTGACTTGATTGTTTGGGTTTCTAATAGGTTCATAGGTAGGTGCAAGGCTATTGGCCCTAGGGCCTATATAAGCCTAGCCAAAAAGGTACCCTGGCTTTCGCCACCCAAGAAAATTATTTTCCTGTGCCCCTGTCGCGCAGAGCCACAGAAGTGATTCCCAGGGTGAATTTCCTGTTTCCCATTGAATCATCAAGATTTTTCTTGAAGAGTGCTAATGAAGAGCTTTGTTTGGTATAGATAGGTAGTTTGTTCCAGAGTATGGGAAGTGTCTGGGACAGGAATCTATCCCTCCAGCATGTTCTGTTTATTGTGGTGACAAGGTTAAGGTCCCTAGAGTGTGTAGCTCGGAGGGATTGGGATTTGACATAGCTTTGTATGTTAGGCAGAGATCACCTCTGAGTAGGCGATATGCGACAGAGTAAAGCTGGAGTTTTTTGAGATGGTCTGCGTAGGGCATCTGTTTGAGGCCGGTAATCCTCTTTGTGAGGTATTTCTGTGGCCTTTCCAGTTGTTGTAGATGTTTTGTGAGGTACATACCAAAAGGGGAATTGTACTCTATAATGGGTCTAATGACTGATGAGTAGAGGAGAAAATTTACCTCTTTTTTCCTGGATGAGAAAACTTTTGTGATGAGGTGTGACACGTAGAAGGATTTCCTGACTACTGTGGCAATGTGATTATCAAAGGAGAGACTACTGTCCACCTGTGTCTCAAGGTCTCTTATCACACTTTTGGTGTTAAGTAGACTACCACCTATGTAGTAGTTCATGAGTACAGAGTTTTTACCAAAGGGGATGACAGTGCACTTTTTGGCATTGAGCTTGAGGCCATGGCTTTGACACCAGGCATCTGTCTCAGTGAGGCCCTTTTGTAGGATGTCCACATCGTTAGGAGTTTCGATTATGGCTCCTAGTTTGCAGTCATCTGCGAACTTCATTAGCCAAAGACCACCTGTGTTAGCCTGTACTACAGAGAAGTAAATAAACAGGAGAGGACCCAGGACTGAACCCTGTGGTACTCCACTTGTCACTGGTCTGAAGTCAGATTTGGAGTCTGCTACTTTCACAGTGTGGGTTCTGTCAGTGATCCAGTTGGCAACCCATCTTGTGGCTTAGGGATTTATACCTAGTTTAGTGAATTTTCTATAATTTCAGAGTGGGGGATGGTGTCGAAAGCCTTGGCGAGATCTAGACAGGCTGTGTGAACCACCTTACCCTCATTTATGGCTTTGGTGACTGCTTTAAAGAAGTCTGTCAGGTTTAGGAGACATGGTCTGCCTTTTACTAACCCGAACTGGGTGGAGTCCAGAGTTTGGCGATTACCAATGTCTTTTTTATAAGTTTCATGATGATACGTTCATGGCCTTGCAGACTAGGCTCGTCAGGCTAATGGGGCGGTAGTTCCCAGGGACCATGGTGGATCACAGTTTGTGGAGTGGGATAACCATTGCTGTGTGCCGTCCAGTGGGCACAAAGCCTTAGGTGAGGCTATGATTGAACATGGTACTTGGATGGGGTGCCATTTCGTTCTGTAGTTCGTGTCAGGTCCCATGGATGCTGTGTTCTTGGCTTTAGAGAGTGTGCCTTTTACCTGTGCAGCCATGATTACAGAAACTTTGCATTCTTCTGGTATAGAGATTGTCCCTTTAGGGGGTGAGAGGGGAGTAAAGTTTGAACCTATCTGCCAGGATGTTAGCAATATCAGTTGGTTCTGTATATTTAGTGCCATTGTGCTGTAACTCAGAGCAGATCTGAGTATTGCCATTGAGATTCTTAACATAGCTATAGAATGCTTTGTGGCTGTCTTTGGAAACAGTGGCGATTTTGTTTATGTAACTAGCTTTGGAGGATTTTATGAGGGCTCTCAGCTTCTTACTGAGGCTGACCAGGGAGTTCCTCCAATCATGGGATTTTACTCTTTTTTTCAGCAGTTTCTTCCTTCTGTTGTAGAGTTTGTTTATGGCAGGGGAGATTGGCTTCTTTTTTTTGGAGGATAGCATCTTGGTTCTGTTAGGGATAGCATGATCCATACACTCGTAAGTGCTTATAAAGTGCATTTGTGTAGGATTCAGCAGTCATACCTCTATTGTCCGTCTGGATGAGTGTTGTGAAGTTTGCCACTTCTGTCTTAAGAAGCGTAAAGTTGTATTCCAAAAGTTTAGGAGTTAATTAAGGACAAATATGTCTTATGGAATATTTCTAAAAATCTATGTTAACATCTTTTGGGAATGACACACACTCACTATGTGCTAACACCCAATTCTCATGAAGTTTTTATTTATTGGGAGTTTGTCATGATAAAATTTATTCAGAGGGCAAGTAAATACAAATGCTAAATGATTCTTTGATTTGTCCTGCCATTTTGAAGTTTTTATTAGAACTAATACAGATGACATGCTTAGGTATTTTGGGTAATCATTTAGATTGTTAATAAAGCTAATGTTTCCTTAGTCTATTAAGCACTAAATTCAGATTATATATATCCTAATATGTCTCTTGCTTCCTTAGTGAATAATTAATGTATAAATGTTTAATGCTTCTAATAATAGTGTATGTAACTCATCTCTAAAACTTAACTGGAATTAATACCTGATTAGTTGTTTATCACTACTATTTTTCTCTTAATTTATAATATATTCTCCATTTTTTACTTTATTTTCATGGGCTCGAGCCAACAAAGGTTGATGGTTGGGATAGGCAGTCTTATCAGATTTAGTTTTGTTTGCCAGACTAGGACTGTATCTCATTCCATGTATAGGGTGTATTAAAGTTTATATCAGAGTGAAATATGCTCATTTTTTGTTTTTTTTTTAGTTTGAAATGCCTGACACACTTGTTTTACTTTTATCTTTCATGGGGAAAGTTATTTGGATTAAGATAAATAGAAGTACAGCAATTAATATTCTATTGTCTATTCCGGAAGTCTATTATGTGTACAGGATTCTATTAATGCAAGTTCCTTTATTATTTGTTATTTTTAAAGAATTTGATATGGATTTAACATTGATATCCTTAAATACTAATGTCTTAAACAACTCATGTAACAGAGCCAACCTACTAAGGTATCTTAAACTAAACAAGGCTCAAGTAGTTTTTCTCCAAGAGACGCACTTTAAAATAAATGACACATTTATGTGAGACCCTAAGGAATACACAATACTTGCTCAATCCTCTTATAAAAGTAAGACCAGAATAGTAACAATTCTATGGAAAAAGACTTTCTTAAATCCCCAAATAATTTCCAAACATGTAGATAATGGACTCATGGCCTTAGTTATACTTGCGTTTAATAATAGAATTTGGACCCTGGTTAATTTATACTGGTTCCCAGGTTTAGGGGTTGGACTAGCTAAGAAACACTTGGACTTTATTACAAATACTTCTGAAGGTAGTATTGTACTAGGAGGTGATTTTAATTGTATCACAGATATTACAGAAACTACCAATAGGAAATCTCCTAGACACTTGTCCTCAGCCAAACAGTTAAAAAATGGACAAAAATGTTTAAATTAAAAGATACCTTTAATGCTTTGGGACCAAACTCTTTACTATTCTCACACCAGGACTATAGACATGGTACCCAAACTAGAATAGATAAAATTTATATCTCACAAGATCTTTATTCTAGAATCTTGAATTTTTCAATACAACCTTGTCCCTTTTCAGATCATAATTCCCTGTTAACAATACACTTGGAATTTAATCAATTAGTTATTACTTCAAGGATTCCTTTATATTTCACAAAAATGAAAGACTAAATCTTGGATAACCTCTGAACTTCAGCTTTTCTTAGTGATTAATTATAAATCTGAAGCAAACACGGTTATGGTTTGGGATTCTGTTAAGGCTTATCTATATGATAAAACCATTAGCTGATACATAAATAAAATTAAAGAATGGGACTCAGAGTTACAGCAACTCCAAAATCAAATATTGTCTCTTAAATCTAATAAAAACTTAATTGCTACAGATAATAAGAAAATAGAAGAAGCAAATAAGAAATACAATGAAATATTATCCCATAAAACTAATTTAGCTATGGAAAAACTGAAATTAAATTCTTATGCTACACCTCCAAAGCATCTTCATAACCTGTCTATGAAAGTTAAGATACAATCAAAAATTAATAACATTGATAGCATCTTTCATGAAGGAAAAAGGAAAAAAGTCTCGGACCTAGGGGACATTCTGGAGGCTTTTAATTGTCATTATGCAGAGCATCATAAAGATAAAATAAGTACAAATGAATGTGAGAAGTTAGAGAATATAGTTCTCAACATAAGAATTCCTGAGAAACTTAAGTTAGATCTATAAAAAACTATTTCTCAAAAGGAATTTATAGATGGGATTAAAGGAAGTAGGTCTAATAAAGCACCTGGAATAGATGGTTTAATTATCGAAATTTATAGATTGTTCCCTTCTTCTATAATCTCTCTCCTACGTAAAACCTTTCTTGAAGTTCAAACATTAGCAAATATTCCTCCTTCTTGGAGATATTCTCTAATTTCCCCTATTTTAAAAGAGATTAAGGACCCTAATCATTGCAACTCATATAGACCAATTTCTTTGTTGAATAATGATTATAAACTATTTATGTCAGTTATGGTCAATAGATTGAAAATACCCATATCTAAAATAATTCATGAAGACCAAACTGGTTTCATACATAACAGGCATACACAGGATAATATTAAAAGAGTATTAACTCTGATAGAGTACCTCAATAGAGGAAACCATGAAGCATTGATAATAGGTCTAGATATTCAAAAGACCCTTAACTCCTTAAATTGGCATTATTTATTTAAAGTCTTACAGTTATTTGATCCCTCCCCCCTTTTTATAACAATGATAAAGAAAATCTATGAAAATAATCTAGTATATGTCAAATTAGGTCCCTTTGCTTCCAAAGCAATACAAATTACTAGAGGTACTAGACAAGGATGTCCCATGTCCCCTTTCCTGTTTCTCTGGCCATAGAAATACTTGCCATTTTAAAATGTAATAACCCAAAGATAAGAGGTATAAATATATATGACCAATATATTTCTAAAATAATGATGTTTGCTGATGATGTCTTACTTACTTTACCCAACTCTAAGGAAGTGTTAGGTGAATTGGATATAGTAACAACACATTTCCAAAAAATCTCAGGACTCTCTCTCAACAAATCTAAATCAAAATATTTATTAATTAAAAAAAGAACATACAGGTTCCAGATAATCATATTATTGGAAACCAAGTTTCAACTCTAGATTATTTAGGAATAGTTCTAGGCAAGAATATAGAGGAAACCTTACAGCTTAACTATGCTAAAGCCATAGTCTTAAGACGTTAATAAGCAAATGGAATAATTTGTTTATAACATTTGATGGTAGGTTATGACTGATAAAATGGTTTTGTTACCTAAAATATATATATAGCACAAGCCGTTATACTTCCACCAGGAAAGAAAATCCTTAATAAAAACACTACAACTATGATGAAATTCCTATGGTACTCCAAAAGAAATAGAGTGGCATATTCTTATCATATCAGAAAATGGAAACAAGGGGGTTATAATTTCCTGAGATTGAAACTTATATAAAGGCATATATAATTAAAATAGTGATGAATTGGATAAATCCTAAATACTCTTCCAACTGGAAACAGTTATACTCCATTATACTGCTATTTGTTTGTTATACTAATGAATGAAAATTAGTTATCAAAGAATGCTTTGGTAACTGACAAAGATAACAAGATATGGCACTATTTAAGTTTAATTGTACAGTATAGTACAACAAAATTAACACAAACAATATTTTTGAAGTGTTTAGAAAATTCATTAACACAAATTTAGATATAAAACTGTGGCATAGATTTTAATACCATTTACTATTACAAGGGATTTCCCTGATAAAACACACAATGATTTTTGGTTTATGGGAAAATAATAACCTATTTTTTTGGTTGCAATGTATTGAAAACCAGCAAGCTTTGAACACACAAAGTATATTGTCAACCTATGGCCTATCCCCTAATGACTGGTTGGTTCTTCAGTGTCACAGCATATACTAAGGATCTGTGTAGAATAATACATAGCTCATCCTTCATAACCATACCAAAAATTATAAACTGGATTTTTGGAATTCTATATAATAATATCAATGTTAAGAATGAATTATCATATCTACATAACACTTTATCTGTCTATAAGACAGCTCCTAAAGATTCTTACTGGCAATACCTAACTAAAGGGTTTCAAGTATCATTATCAATGGAAGATAAAACAAGCATACTGTTTTCAGTTAAACTAACTTCTTATTCACAATTCTGGAGGATTTTTCATTGCAAATTTCTACACAGATCCTTTTTGACACCTGAGAAACCCAAAAATGAACCCTTCAAACAGCAAGTTTTGTTGATGTCATCTGTGCACTAATGCTGACTGGTCTCATATTTTTTTATGACTGTACTAATATTAAACCATATTGGAATGAGATTAACACATTTCTTCAACCTATCTCTACTGATATATTTGTTTTGACAAAGTCTTTAATTTTATTGAATGTTGCTAATAGTAATAATATCAAGAAAGATAATCTGTATTTATTGTGGACAATGTTAGCAATAGCCAGAAAAATGTATAACTAGAAGATGGAACTCTAATGTAGCTCCCAGAATGGAGGAATTCCTATCATCACTGAAGAAATGCATACTAATGGAGTAAAGAACTAAGAGTTAAGAACTTTTCCTAAGCCATTGGTTAATAGTCAATGGAGGAAAGTTTTAAATTTGATGGAACCAAACTCTTCCTAACTATCATAGTTTATATATTAACTTATTTAACTACAAATGTTTTTTATGTGAATCCTTTTTGTCAGGTTTAATGTAAATACTGTAAATAATTATTGTGTGTTATGAATGTATTAAATTATTGTGTTATTTCATCAAAATAAAAATCATTTGAATAAGAAGCGTGAAGTTGGCTTTGGAGAAATTTTTTACGGTGGTTTCCCTAATGGGGGGTGGGGGCGGGATGTGGATGTCTAGGGTGATTAGCTTGTGGTCGGATCTGACCAACAAGGAATTGACCACTGGTGTGGAACACTGGTCGCCCATGTTGGTAATAACCAGGTCTAGGATATTGCTGCCCCTGGTAGAGGTGTGGATAAGGTGATCCATGGTTTTGGAATTTATGAATTCCAGAAAACGTTGAGCAAAACAGTTGGTACATGAGTAGCTTTCCCAGTTAATAGTGGAGTAGTTGAAATCGCCCATTATTAGGGTGTTGGGTTGTACCCTAATATTTTCCAGTGTATCAAGAAATGAGGAGAGGGAATCCCGGGGCATGGTGGGGGATCTGTAGCAAGCTACACTTTGGATTGTGGTCTTGCCCAGAGTTAGTTGCACTTGGATAATCTCGGATGCATTATGCTGAGCAACTAGCCTGGAGGTGTGGATATCCTTAATGAATATGGACACGCCTCCACCTCAGTGTTTCGGTCCAGGTTAGGTGGCCGAAAGGTGTGGTATGAATTATAGCCTGGTAATGCAGGGGTGCTCTCTGGAGCCTTGAACCAGGTCTAGGTCACTGCACAGATGTCGATGTTCTCTATTTTAAGGAGTGCCTCGAGTTGAGTGCATTTTGAGGTTTAGACTTCTAGCATTGAATAGCATTACCCTCAGATTTTGCTTGCTTGTACCTGTTACGGTGGTGAATTTGTCATTTGAATCTTGCCTAAAAAAGATACTATAGGGGTGGCAAGAGCCTTAACCAGTATCCGGAATCCCAAGGGTGACAGATGCAGGCCATCTCTGGCAAAGCATCGTGATCTTTTGATCATTTCATCCCAGGTAGGCAGATACTGGATCCCCTTAGAATGGCACTAGAAGCTTAGCCAATTGTTAAAGCCAAGCATTTTGTCCTCGTACTGTGGTATCATTCTAGTGATGGCAGGATACTACTCAGGGCCAGGGTCATACCTGCCTGGGCTTCAAGATCGGAGAGCTCCTCCATGTCTCTTTTCATGTAGTCCAGGAAGGTACTTCTAAGGTCATTCACACCAACATGGACAATGACAGAGTTATATTTGTACTTGTTGTGGAGTGACCTGAGTGCGTGCGTTATGTGGCGGATTCTGGCACCTGACAGGCAGCTGACAGTAACTTTCTCCTTGTTTAGCCTGGTGAGTGGAACATCAGTGTGCCTGACTATAGAGTCACCTATGACTAGAGTGTTGGGTACGTTGTTATGCCTTATGGGCTGTGGTTGGGTGACACACTGAGTTTGTGGGCTATGTGTCATTTGGGTTGTGTTGGGGGGTGGAGGTTGCTTGCGTTTCTGCTTTGGAGATCTCTGTTGCTTGGGCAGATTTTTATAGAGAGCCTCTGTGAATGTATGTTTGTGTTTTGTGTTTCTGTGTGTGTGTTTCGGTGGTGTAGGTTTTGAGGGACTATGTGATGAGTGTGGTGTGGTGCAATTATTTACCCTCTCCTCTTGACTGTCTAGTCCAGTCTTGGGTTTAGAAAGCTTTGCTTCCAGTTTGGCTGTATAAGTGCATCTCTCACAGGTTGTAGTGTTGGGTGGTAGGAGGAGAGGGTTTTCTGTGTACATTAGACAATTGCTGCAGTGTCCCAAGATGCCCAGATTCATCAGGTAGACAGGAGAAAACACCAAGAGCTTGACCCATAGACATGCCTGGATAGATGCTTATTTATTAAGTACTAAAAACTGTTTTCCTCTAGACAAGTGAGGAAAGTTGAGTGCTGTAGTAATTTGTAGCTTGCTTAGTGCTTATAATGAGTTCTGAACAAGTGCTGAGCTCAAAGAAACAGGTTTGACTGCTAAAACTAAAAAAAAAAATGGCTAGTTCTAAAGGAAAAATTGAAGAGCAGACTTTATGGTGCCGGGCATATTTTAACCCTAGCTAAGCAGAGATGCATAAAGTATATATTTTTTAATATAACCATAGCCAGTGAGCAAACTGATTTAAACAAATTAACCAGTAAAAAGCTAAAAACCGAGCCCCGTTCCAGCAGTCTTCGATCAGACAAGTTCTAACTGCACACTCCTGCCACTAGGGTGCAGGAGAATCTTCTCCAGAAAAAGATGGCCTGGATTAGTGCTAAAGTTATACAAACAAAGCTAGATTCAGCAGGTCTGAATCTAGTCTTGTGCTACAGCAAACAAGGCGTACCAAATTCAGAAAGAAACAGTTCAAATAAGTAGGCACAATAAGCCTTTAACCAGAAACTCCCAGCTCAGAAGGGCAGAATCTACCCTCTCCCCACAAGAGTTCAGACTGCATCATCTTAATGTAAAATAACTGGCCATAAGCCCAAGTGCTTAAACCAAAACTAATACACTTTTAGAATAACAGCCACTAAGCCTTCAATCAGCAACTCCAAACTTAGAAGGATGTAAGCTACCTGTTCTGCCACAAGAGTGAAGACCACTTTAATGTAAAACAGCTGGTCAGAAGCCCACATTTTTAAACCAAGGGCTTAGAAACCAAGGGCTTAGAATAACAGTTACAATTTAATCAGGCTACTAACAAGCAGTAGTAAATGCAGCAGAATAAATGCAATTAAGTACTTTTAAGAACAGGCAGCGAAAGCAAAATAAAGCAGTAAAGTAGGAAGAAAGACAAATGCAGTAAAAGCATATGAATAAAGTGCATTTTTTTAGTAAAGTGCAAGGAGAGAGGAAGTCGGTTGGCCTTCTCAAATGTTCTCTCTGTATTAAGTAGAGTGAACACTAGACTGGGAGGGGTGTCCCAGATCAAATTTACAATAGGGGAGGGCAACTGCAAAGCCACCAACTATACCCCAGATCAAATTTACAATAGGGTAGGGCAACTGCAAAGCCACCAACTATAACACCACAAGAATGGGGTGGGAAGAAGGGGGAAAACAGTTTCAGGACAGATGAGAACAGAAAGCAATGCCAGAAAATATATAAAATAATACAGTCAGGCAAAATTAAGTTAAACAATTAAATAGACAGAAAAATAAAATACAGTATTATCTTTAAAGGTGCAAGTTTATACTTAACTTCAGCTTCTAATACAGTTGATTGTAGTCAACCAAACCACTCAGATATTGAGCAGACAATAAATTCCCAGCTATGTGGCTAACGCTTAAAACATAGAGAAACCCTCTAGGCTAAGAGTTAAATATGGAATACCGAAGAGGTGAGAAAAGCAATAAACCCCTCTAACTGCAGAGGGACAGACAGACCACAGTATTTAGTGAAACAATTAAATAGACAGAAAAACCAGTTTCAGGACAGATGAGAACAGAAAGCAGTGCCAGAAAATATATAAAATAATTCAGTCAGGCAAAAAATATTTCAGTCAGGCAAAATTAAGTTAAACAATTAAATAGACAGAAAAATAAAATCCATCTTATTCTGTGATTTCTTTCACAGACTCAATGTATATTTGGCCCGTTTTTGTCTTGGACTAAGCCTAATGGCTCATCTTGGTAAAGTGTAAGTGGAACATTCCAGCACCAGCTAGGAACAGTATTCAATCAGTATAAGATTCCTAATGTCTGGCTTGATCCACTTAATTTCTGAACACACCCATGACTATACAACCAGAACTTTTTCACAAATTGCCACCTTTTGCTGAGCTAATAACCTCCTACAGAGTGCGTGAAATTCAAAACATGTTAGATAGTTTCTCATTCCTGCACTACAGTACGTTCTCCTAGTGTTGTCAGGAATGTCTTCCAAAAACTTGCATCTTTTACAGAAGTAGTGTGTTTATAATGAGGTGTGTCTTGAGCGGAATATACACTTTTTTTATTGCAGCTGGATACCTGTTCATATTAGAACACAATTCGTAACAAGCCTAACTAAATAACGTGGGCATTTGCAGCTCACTATATTCAACCTTTAAACCAGTAGCAAGAACTCTAAGCTCAGTCTGTCCTGCTTTCTGACCTTTGGTCATTTCGCAGCAGTTTTTACTAGCATTGTCCTCACCTGGGACCAGTCTTTGAAAGTCATTTCCAATTGCAGTCAGGGGAATGCTTATCTTAATGACATTCAAGGTGAAACTTGAATATTTGTTTCAGGAATCAGGGTGCAGAGATATGATGGAGTCACTTAATTTGAGCTACAGCTCACTGATGTGACAGCCTAGGAAAATATCTATGCTATGAGCAATAGTAATTCTGCATTAGTGTAATGTTTTATTCTTTCTATAGTAAATATCTGTGTAAAAATGCTACTCTGCATTCTTTGCCTTTAATTCCATTATTTTTTCTTAAATGTTATTGCATTTTAGTATAGCAAAAAAATATTAACAATTGTGAATATCTATTTTAAAGACTTTTGACAATGAGAATTTCATTTAATTAATGTAAAAATAATAATTGCAGTGTTTATGTGGTTAAACCTGCTCTGTAGCTGTTCATATTAAATTTGTCTGAATCCACACTACAGTATTCAAAGGTTTCTGGCCAATCTCGTGGGGGTATTGTAAATGGCATTTAACTGAAAAAGGTCGCTAATGGGTCTAGTTCACCAATGTATAAAAGTAAAGAAATAAGAGATAAAACAGACTGTTGTACACATCCCATTGTAACAGGTGGGTATGAAAGGAAGCTGTATAGCAAAAGGTACTGTATTACAGACATCTGTTTAACTGTCGCTGAGACATATTCATTTTGTAATGTCTAATACCTAGGTATGTAAAGCGTTTTATTGAGTTATGTCTTTGTCTAATGCTGTAATGCACAAGGGAACAAGGACTGGCAGCTCTGACAAATACACTGGTGGTCTGTGTAGTGTCCCTGCCATGGTTCAGTACTTACAATGATTGCATTTCTTAGTCCGGCTTGCCTCCTTTATAGTTTTCAATTGGTAAATGTGCTGCTGACTTGTATTGCAAGGCTCTAGTCACATGGCAGCTTCCAAATGTTATTTTCTGAAAGGAATCTTATAAAGGAGTTTCACATTTTACTGATTAAAGGATATGTGGTTATCATGTAAGACTATGGGTGTGAACTACATTTTGTGGATGATAGTTGTGCATAAAATAATGTTTTTTCATAATGCCAATAATGTGCACATTACACTTGCCTTCCTGTTCTTGTAAGGCTTCCATTTTCCTTCTTGCTTTGTTACAATTCTTTTTGTGTACAGTTGTATCTGAACTATGTATTTTTATCTTCCCTGTTTTGTGTCAGTTTTTAAAGCCTTATACAAAACCTTAGTAGTTCACAACTTCAGCATGTGAGGTCTTCAGAAGGTTTGATCATTGAAAACAATTCACATCAAGATTGTTGTTGCCTTATACTGACAGCAGTGTTACCAACACCTGAAACCTGTCCTCCTTAGTGCCAGTTCCCCTGAAAAGTTTAAAGCAAGAGATGTGAGCACTCTGTATATGGACAGTGTTAAACATAAGCTGAAAATACTGACATTTTATATTAAAATGAAACCGCTTTGGTAAAGCTAAAAGATTACCGTTATGTCTGTGTTAATTATTTGTCAAGGGAGGCTGTAACAGTGGAGTGGTTGATGATTCATATTGAAGAGCTTCTCAGCCTCCGGAAAATCAGGGGCTTCAGTATCAGACAAAAGGAAAATGATTACTGTGTGTAAGAAATGAGACAGTTGTTGTTACACAGTATAATCTCTTGTCAGAAGAATTAGCAGACTCTACTGTGTTTAACCTGTTTAACTATTTGCAGGACCCTTTCTTAAAAAAATCTGATAAGTAGATGTCCAAACATATCTTATTATACAGGAAGTTGTTTAAAGAATATGCGACGAATGTTATTTTAAGTGCCATGTAATAGTTTGAGGAATGAGATGTGCTTAAGATGTACTTGCCCTTATACGTGGTAAGATCTGATGCAGTGGACAAGCTTATGTGCTTTACTGAAGGAGTGGTTTATGCTATTCAGTGTAGTTGTAGTGTGTTGTATACAAGTAAAACTAAGAGAAGCCTTAAATGTAGAATACAGAAAAACCTAAGGAATATAAGAAGAAATTATCAAGCTTTTCCAGTATCAGTTCATTTTAATGAGAAAGGTGTTCATAGTTCAGAGAATTCAAAAGTTTGTGTTTTATGACAAGTATTTTTAAATGTAAGTGGGGGTAGAGGTTTAAGGAATATGTTTTTACTGTAAGTAAAGTTTGTTTATTTTGAAGTAAACACACTGCTGTCCCTTTTGGAGCTTTAATTAGAATGAATTAATAATGGTTAACTGGATGATTGCAGAGATCTATATAGTTGGTGTTTGTTTTTCATCAGAGGCTCCACGGGAATAAAAAAAAGTTTTTGATGCTTTAAATAGAGTCATGATTACCTATGTTTATTTGTCTACTGCAGAATATTGCACATTAAGATTCTGCTTTTATTGATAGCATTGTTAATACCCCAAATGCATCTTACTTAGGAGCCAGTATCCTTGAAAAGTTTAAAGCATGAGATATGAGCACTCCTATATGAACAGTATTAATAATAAGGAAGCTAAAAGTACTGGCTGACATTTAATATTAAAATGAAACTGCTTTGCTACAGCCAAAAGTTTAGTGTTATGATGACCTTTTTATGTATTTATGATTTCTCATCCCTTATAAAGTGCCTAGTTTCAAATTTACTTTTGGTTTAGCTGTTTCTTTTTAATTAGATTTCAGATAATTTGAAACACTCTGGTTTATTGCAGCTGTTTCAAGAATTTCAGAAGCATAATCATCCGTCATTTGGAAAACCTGTTATTTCATGCCATCATTTCGGAGACTGAAGTACAGGCACTGCTTCAGATATTGCATTCTGCTTTTCTAAAATACTAGGATGTTAAGTGCAAATTCAAGTTCACATCATGATGGTTTGAAGAAGCAATTGCACAAAAAGGCAGCATGATGATAGACTGGTTTTCATTAAAAGTTTTGGGAATAAAAATTACATTTGCAGCAGCAGCAGCAAGCAAAATACAGAGATCTTTTGGTTGTTTTTCCTCAGAATAGTTAAAGTATTGCTGTAAATGGTGCCTACCTTCCAATATACAAAATATAGCTAAGTATATTCCAAAAATAAATGCTCATTGCTATCTTATGCATAACTATTAAAAATTCATTTTACTTTCATTCTTCCAAGGTTTTCTCCTAAATATGCCTAGATCACCTGAAGCTTGACATTGAGAGATTTGCATAATCCATTTTATTTTGTCTGCATTTCAAGATACAAAGTAAAGTCATTTCATAATCTAAAATTATTTTTATCTTAAGGTCATCTGCCTTAATGAAACTGTATTTTCCCTGGAAATAGACTAGTTTATTTTCCTGCTCAGAAGTTGTCATATTATTGCTGTAGGGAATAAAAGCAAAACAGTATTGCATCCTGTACTGTTGGACCTATTTCAGAAATGTCACAGTTCTCTTATAATAGTGGCAACCCTTGCATTTTTATGGGTTTTGTTTCACAGTTTTATTCTGTTTCAACCGTATTTAAATTTAAGAATACTATCTTTTGGCTTGTCACATTGATAATTTATCCATACAGTGTCAGAATACTAAGAGCTGATTTATCAGCTTGAGTTTCCTTACTATAGAAGCGCAGTCTTGGAGTGAATTATAAATGTAAAAGGATGAATGTTTTGCCCCATTATGCTATATTTTGAGCACAGGTGATGAATCAATCACTTCAAAAGTTTCCATAGCACCCACTCCCCATAGTAGCGAGTGGGTATATTTTTTTATAACACAACTGACATTGTTGTCTTACCAAGCAATGTCTGGCACAATGCTTATAACAGCTCAATTAACTTCTTACAGAGTGTAGCTTTATCTTATGCTTATAAAATCACAGTTATTATTGGCTAGATAAGAAAGCACTCTATGATGCATGTAAAATGCAAAAAGAAGGGAAAGGCTCTGAGTAGCTTGGTGCAGTTGGTTGAAATGTGAGGCAGTCTGATGTGTACAACTGACATTTAAAAAATGAAAGTGTCATTGGCCTGCACACACCATGGCATTTACCAGTTCCTCTGTTGGTCTTCCTTGTAGTAATTAGAGAGCTGGATGACAACATTTTTGTTTCAGGTGGCCGTCCCAGGCTCCAGATTGTGAAAGTAGGAGAGGCACCTTTGCAGCTCCCTCTAAAGACTGTGTGTGCTGCTGAGGCCTCTGGTAAGACCTCTTACGAGGCTACAATGTTGTCAGTGGCATCAGCATCTACTTGGATTGAATTTTTCCTGGAATTGAATAGGTCTGGAGCTGGCTTCTCACACCTAGATATTGATTACTAAGGGGGAGAGCAGTATCTTCCACATCACTGTTTGTTTGGGAAGATCTAGGTTTTGGCAGCCTACCCGTGGCCTGCACCTACCCTAACTGATGACACACCTCAGACTAAACCTAAGAAGCTTGTTGTTGGCTTGCTGTGGCTTCAGCCACTTGATCGTTATCCCCCACCCCCAGGCCTAAAGTTAGCTGAGAAGTTAGTGGAATTTATGAGGTCTTAGATAATTGGGCCGTGAAAAACACCCTGCTACAGGAATCTCTCCTGCAAAAAGAAAAAGGGAATCTTCTCCCTCAGGAGTACTCAGATTCCTGTGACTCTGATGAAGACCACATGGCATTTGTTGGTGAACTTTCTACAGGGTTGTATAAGAGCTCTGCATCAGAGGATACTTTTGCCTCAGTGTCACCACATCAGGATCTTTTCTTTGGAGTGAAAATACACAAGATGAAAGTTATTTAGCTGGGAGTCTCAGGATTAACCTTATTCTGAAAATAGGGTCAAGCAATTTCTTGGTCTGTCTGAGATTAAGCCCTTTTCCATTCTTCCAGTTTTTAAGTAGTGGATAATGTGACACAAGATGCATCTCTTCAGCCTGATTCCCAGGACCCTACCTCCAGAAAATCTGACTGGTTTTACAGTGTCCTCGACTCCCACAAGTACTCTATTGCAACCTTCTGGTGGATCCCAAGTTGGTCTGCTCAAGGTCCAAGGGGAGCCAAGGGCAACACCTCTAAGAATTATATGATAATAATAAAAAATGGTAATCAACAGATTGGTGACGTGGAGTCATTGTTTGGACAACTGATGGCTGCGGTGGAAGGGTGCTACTGATGAGTTATTGGATTTTGTTACTTTTCAAACAGCAGTCAATATGGCCTTCAGTGGACTTGTACCTGTAATTTATTTACTGTTACTTTCCTTGATATTTCAATCACCAAACTGATGGCTGTTTACAAATATCAAATTACCTTAACCAAAAACTCCCCTCCTAGAAGCCGGTAGTTGTCGCCCAAGACACATGATTAGAAATATTTCATGTTCTCAAATCATTCAAGTCAATTGGATCGGATTTCCAGGCTGAAAGTACAAACCTGATACAAGGCATTTCTGATTGGGGTTATTTTCCCTCAGTAATTAGGACAGCATTTGAATGCACTGAAAAGCTTTCTTTTGTAGAGCTATTACATATTACAGATTATACAATGACCCCCCATTAATATTCAAAAATGTGCACGCTGATTGGTCAGCGCGCACGTTGTAAATCCGAGTTATAGTCGCCCAGATTTTTTCCATTACTATAAGTCTTACATCAACACTGTCTCTGTTGCTTTTTTTAAAGCTGTCTCGCTGTGTTAAACCCGTTTAACATAGCAAAACAGTTTGTAAAAAGCAACGGAGATCTTGCTTTCTCCGTTGCTTTTGCCCACAGCTCTGATGTACTGCATAGGCATACACATGCGCAGTACATCAGAACTGCCGCAGAATACCAGACAGCTATGGAAGGGCAGCAAGGAGGCATTATACAGTGCCATTATTTAAGAAAAGTAATTATTTTTTTTCTTAAATAATGTCATTGTATAATAGCAATAACCCACTTCTGTGTGTGGGTAATGCTGGATTTACCCACGGTTGGCTTTGTTTGGCCACTCGGGATTCGCCGTCGTGACTAAACCACACCAACCATGGGTAAATCCAGCATTACCCACACCCAGGCGTGGGTTATTGCTATAATACACAATTTTATTTCTCCATCATCAAGTAAACTGCAGTCAATGTTAACATACACAGCTAGAATGTTTTAAACAGACTATTCATAAACCATGGAATTTGCTAAAAAATGACAACGTTTAGGTAATATTGTACCTGATCACTGTCACTTCCTTATAGAAGGTAAAATGTTGGCTAATTTTTTCCCTCATCAGAAAAGATATATTGTTTTCTTGCTCTAAACTGGTAACTTTGGGAATTAACCAGTTTGATGCTTCCCCTGTGAAAACCGCTGTTTTGCAAACACATAAATTGAGTTTTTTCACTTAATTTAGAACTAGTAAGGCTTCTAAGCTCAAGTAATTGATTATTTGAAAATCAGATGGGTCATGTATGTATAACAAACTGTGTAGTTCTTTTCATTTGTGGTAGATTTCTGGTCCATTTAAACAATGTATTTCACTACATCCAAGTGATGTTTGACTCAAGCACAAAAGAAGGGTGCCATACAAGAAGTATTTAATCAAAATGTATTTCAACAAAGTGCAGCCTAGTCCTTGTAATGTCAATTCTACGGTTGTTACTCCTGAATGTCTTTCTGTTTATTGCCTGTGAATGTTTTTATTCACCCGGCTGTGCCTGCAAGTGGTCATTTCTGAACACAGTACTTCTAATTTAAATATTTTTAAATAAAAACAACTCGGATAAATACAAGCATTCTGTGTTAAACTGCAAGATTTATTTCCATTGATTTGAGCAGTATCTCTTTTACTAAGTTTGAATGGTGCAAGGCTTTAGATTATAAGAAACTCCATATATGCTTCTTTAGTTTGGGAACCTTATAACCAACTTCAGGATTTAATGAAGTTTTTAAAGTGTCATCTTTGGCTTTTCAAATAGCTGTTGTGGACTGCATTCATTAATTCATATACATGCACCAATGCCTATAACTGCTTTTATTTATTTTTAGTGTCTACTCTTACATACGTTTTGTGTTTTTTATCAAGGGGGCACTATGCTGCTCTTATTTTAGGAGCTACATAACTGTGTTTATAAGGAATGCACACAGCTAGTAGCTTAATAGCTTTGTAGTCTCCAGGTTTTAATCAAAGATATATAAACAACTTATTCCTAAAATATATGTTATGGCTTGCGCTGATGAGCCTGTTACCCTACAATGATGCATATCATAGGTTTGTAAGTACTAAGCTATCTGCCCTTGTGGGCCATTTTAAGCCTAGCCAATTTCCTTTTCCAAAGATGACAATTAAACCTTGTACCTTGTGATTGAGAGGTGGACACCATAACCATTATACCAACCCCCAACCCCAGATATTTATTTTCCAAAGCTTTATTTGGATGTTGTGTTTAATATATGGACTAGTAATAGTGCATGTAATTCCTTATGCATAATACTGATCCACTGTTTTTGTAGTTTCTATTTTTACATGAATTGTTTGTTTTTGATTAAGGGGCAGCATGCTGAATGTTTTTGGGAGTAACATTCCTATGTCATTATAACAAATACAGACATTAAATTGAGAACTTTATAACTTTCTGGTTTCCAACAGATTTTATGAGAACAGCAAGTTACTCCCAGATTGTTTGCCGTGACCAATGCCAATGAAACAATGAATCTTTCATGATTCTTATTTTTCTTCTGTATTTTCATATATAGCTATATATTTATTTAAATATAATTTCAGGTAACCAAATGCCAGTAAATAAATAAAGTATGCATATTATTTGGACCGACTGGTTTTCTAAGGCTGTAGTCCAGACTTGAAACTTCATATTTTTCCTTAAAGGGGCAGCATGCTGTACTTTTTATGAACTATAGGAGTACTTTATTCTAACTTTGAATGGTAATGCCATCTTCTTATTTTTCTTTACTGTTTTCATTTTTCCAGCTGTGAATACTTCTGTCACTGTTAACCTGTTTCTTATTCCCATTGCATTCGGAGGTGCAGTGAAATTTGCATGTCCTTTATCAGGCTTCAGGAGTTACTTGCAAAACTATCCTTTTCTTGAAAAGCATCGTACAAACTAACCCTAGGGTTGGAAGCTGGTGTAATGGTTAATTTGTTTACCTCACAGACACAAAGTACAGGGTTTGATTCTCATCTTTGAGCACTGTCTTATCATTGGTAGGCCTGTAATAGTTGGTAGACTGATTGCTTAGTGTTTACCTATGATCCTGTAAGCCTGGGTTTCAACCAGTGTGGCAATAACTGCTTATTGAAAGGAGGGTGGCGGTCTTAATTGTTAAGTTCTTAATGTCATGGTTAGACAGATCTCCATCTTCCTGTGTTCATTCCTTAACCCTAGTAGCTCATATCATACTTAGTTGGGCCTCTCTCTTTCCAGTTGACTGACCCAGATTTCTGACACTGTTCATGCTTTGGAAATATTCCTCTATGTCCTTCCTCCACCTCCTTATTAACCATCAAGTTTCTCTCTCTGACTCAAATCTATCCGTTCTGTAGGCTGGGGGGGGGGTAGGGTGTGTTGCTGGGGTCCCTCATCAGATGTCCTATAATGAGAGCAGTCCAGAAGGACCACAATCCAGACGGACATCACAGTGTTTGAACATGCTGGCACCCAGCAATGAGAGCATTTTTTGTAAGTAAGGCCCAAGGCCTTCCCTTTCTGTGATGGCATGGACAGTTGCACTACTGTAGGGGCCACCCTTGCACCTTTGTCAGTGTGCAAGTGCTCCTTCGTACAGCAGACAGGAGTCACCATGACCGTCTTTGGTAGTCATACCGTTGTTGTCTGTATATCATCTCCCATTCTACAACTCGTTCCTTACCTTCCAGCAATGGTCACGTGGGGATGGATTTCAGGAACTGAGCTGGAACCACCTCACACCCCCAGAATGGCATCCATGCCCCTAATTGAATTTAGGCCAACTTGTGTGTAGTTAGTGTTTTATCCTTCTGTGCCATCATTGCAGCTCTGTATTTTGGAAATACTTTGAAGTTCTAAACATTTGTAGCCAGGTATTCATCTGATCCACTAAAGAGGAATTATCCATGTGAAGTTTTTGAGAGTGTTAAACTTCTATCTCCCTTTAACTTAAAGAAAAAAAATTGATTTCCATTAAACTTTAAAAAAAAATGTAAATGTTATTAATACTGCCTCTACCTTCTTAAAGTTAGATAGATAACATGCAGGTATTTTACACAGCCCTGGAAACTGTTTTTAAAGTGTTGTTTTAAAACTGCATGTAGGGAAGAAGGGAGGGACACTGCGGTGATCTAATTTTTTCATGAATCTTGACTTAGCAGATTGGGGTATGTGGGAACATCTTTTATGTTCTGGCACAGAATAAGAAAAGATACTGAAGTGCTTTCTTGTCTCTCTTTTTTTTTGTATGATTTTTTTTTGAGCAAGTCCACAATGAATGCACATGCCCCTTCTTTTCAGGAGTGACCTGGGAACAAAATTTAGTTAAGTAACTTGCCCAAAGTCACATTTTGGGCAAATGGTGCCTGAGGAAATCAAATCCTGCACTACAGGAAGCAGCTTATTAACATCTCATAGCCCTACTCCTGTGCACTAACTGCCAGACCTTCTCTTTTTGCAGAAGTAATTTACTTGAACTGTTATATTTATTTACTTTTAGAAACAGTGATGATGTATAAACATCCTAACACCCTTCCTTTCTCACAAAACGTGTTTCTTCTCAATATAATATTAGGGAAGTATACTTAGAAAGTTTTATTGAAAGCATATAGTACATATGATGTGCTTTGAAAGTTTTATTGAAAACATTTGGTGTTCAGTCTTCAAATTTGTCTTTCTTTTTTTTTTTTGCGTTTTTCTTGAGACTGCTGTATGACCCAGTGATTACACAGCTGGGAAAAGTTGTGAGTTAAGGTGACAAGCCCATCATTCATAAGGGGAGAAGTACTGCAGTTGTCTTCACAAGTTCCAGTACACATTTCAGTTAGATGATTCCTTGTTATTTAAACTGCTTATTTTTTCTGAACGACTTCAGTCACATTTTCTAATATGTTAAACACATTTAACCCTTGCAGTGGGTCAGTAAGCCTGGAATATTCTGCTCTAGCACTTGCCATGCTGTTTTCCTGTATGACCTCATTTTAAAATGTGAAAAGATTATATAACCCTCTTAGTAGAAGTCGAGAGACTTTTGACTATCTGGCTGATACTGTCACCCCAGGTTACTTAATATGTGAAGCAATAATCATTTCTATGGGTAAATGGCAGTAATTCTAAATGGAGTAGCCTCCCTTAACAGCGTTATGAACATGCAGAAAATGCATTGCAGAAATGCGTAGGGTGGGGCATGTATTTCCTTTACCTGTGTATGGCATGATGACGGACGCTGTTAAATTATGCCTGGCCTGTTTCTCTGGTACCCTAACACATGCAAAAGAAAAAGGAGACGAGAAAGTTACGTCACCGTTAAGAAGCGACCTGGCATTATTGAGATTCTAGCCTTAAGACAACAGTTGAGGCAGGAGAGCTACAATCAACTGTAAAAGCCGTCTTCTAGAATGTGCTAAAAGTATTGGCCATAAGTCTGTCACCTTTAGAGTAAGAGGCATGTTTAAAGAATAAATCTCGTTATAGGAGAGCCCATTTCTATGTCCATGATTTAATCTGTTTTATCTAAATGAGCATGTCATTCACAGTGGGAAGTTTTTAAGCCTGGGGGCACCTCGCTTTAGCAGATATTTTTTGACTGGTTGTATTGTAGGTGTCACTTTGCAGGCAGACGTTGACAGTATCACTCATATTAACTATAGCTGAATGTGCATCTCTTCTTTTTCATTTCTACTTTGGTGTCAAGATTTATCAGCCCTAAATCGGTGCTGTTGCACACTCAATACAACAATTCTCTATGGAATGCAATTCATCTTTCCTTTTTGGTTATATCTATTTCTGTATTCTACTTTACTGGTCGCCGTTTTGCTTTGCAGCAGCTGCTGAAAGAACTTTGCTTTAAGAGCTGAATGGGTATTTTTGCTGTATAGAGAAAGACCATAATTTTACCAGCTGTGAACCTCCGCTGTTTAATGACACAACCATAAAGAAACAGTGAAAATCAAAATGGTGACAACCAGCTTGAAAGAAGCTTGCAGTTCAGCTTCATATTACTGACATGTTCATATCCATGATTGTGATGTGGACCCCCCTCCCCCCATCCCCAATCTTCTGCTTCCAAATGTGTATACTTTTCAAGAGTAAAATGGTCAACAAAGCCAGGAATAGAACCACTGACCTCGATGTCCTCATCCCTAGCTGGGTTAGGATCTGACTGATATAGCATTGAAAATGTGCTGCTTATTAGGTTAATTTTGTTTAAATGCAGGCAGCGTTATAATTGGTACCTTACAAGTGAAAGACTGGCAGTTCCTTTGGTCCATCTGTGGTGTTTAGCAGATGCAGCAATCAATCCTTCAAGGACTCTTGACACCTTCTTCTCACTATGCAAGGGAGTCTGTCTACAAAATCACTTGTAAATGTCTGAAGCATTGTTTAAGGCCTACTTCAGGTACACTTTTATGAAAGGTAGCAGTGTTTTCTTGCACCTTGAACAATTTCTTTTTCATTTATGCTCACTGGTTACTTATGCTTTATAATCTGATCTGCATTATAAACTCTATTTAGCATTACTTTGCCAAATAAGTGCTCTGAAATTTGCTGCATTTAAAGAAGAACTGCATGCAAAACCTGGAAAAACATGTTTATTTGATCACATTTTCATGTTTTCTTAATTTTAATACCACTCTTGACTCGTACACATTTTTAAATATTTTTGTGTGTTATACCACAGTCTGCCTTCATGGGGTCCAACAGCTTGATGAGATTGTATAGTATGTTTATACTTGTCTATCTATTCAGATTTTAATGTTCTAAGAATCCTTTATCATCACCCCTGATGAATATGTTGATCCTTACAAAGAATCAAGGAAGTTTTATATAACGGCATTTTAAAACTCTAGAAATAAGCAAACATCCTTTGTTGGATACATTTTTCTAAGCTGATGTATGTGGGCAAGTTGGAGTATGCTTGACATTTGTGTGTATGTGTACTTGCATAAATACATATGTTTGTGAATGTATAACCTTGTCTGCGTACATATCATTGTTTCACATTTTTAAATGAGGTTACACAGGAAAAGATTATGGTCAGTTCTACAGCAGAATATTCCAGGTATACTGACCCAGTGCAAGGGCTCAACTGCAGTTAAGTTCTGAAATTTGATTAATGTGTTAGAAGATATGACTAAATTCTTCCAGAAAAATAAACACTTGAAATAAAAAAATTAAGCAGCCAGAGTTTGAATATTTCTGAATGCTGTTAACTGTACTGTGGTATATATATGCGTGTGTGTGTGTGTGTGTGTTTATTTTGTATTTGTTAACTGCGATAGAGAAACTTCATTTGTGTGTCTGTGGATATAGCTAAAGAAGGTGAGCTGTGATTTAGTAAACTACGGCTCAAAGAAAACTTTGCACTGAATTACAGCCTAGTGAATCTTGGGAACAATCTTTAACATGTGTCCTGCATGGCAGCAAGTTCTCCCTTTTTCGTTCACCTCTGAGACTTTAACATGTGTCCTGGGGGGAGGGTGTAAGTCCCCCTCTCTCCTCTTCCCAACTTCTGCTAGTTTGGATATTCATTGTAAAGTTTTTATTGAGCCGTGGTTTGCTAAAATCATGGGTCCACTATTCCTATATATATATACATATATATATATATATATATATCTCAGTTGTCATAATGTCATTGTTTTGTGTTTTGGTTAAGTTTCTCCTTCTGACAGTGTACAAGAATGCAAAGATTTTATGTTTTGGCACATCCCTTCCCTTCAGACTGATATGTTCATTTACTTCAAATGGCAATACTTAAAATTACTGTTGCTTTCATGCTCTCTGGACACTATATTGTTAAACTTTTTCCACTGCCTGGCTTTAGTTTGTGCCTTTTGCCATCTTTTAATCATTTTGCAATGAGGCTTTTCTTATTAATTTGCAAAGAGTGTTTAAATTAGCTTGTTTTCTAACCTAAGAAATGTTAGGTTGCAGGGACTTAATTGGTACTCATTCTGTCCTTCTGTCTGATGGTATCAAGTTAACTAATATTCTAGCCTCAGCTGTCTCTCTCAGCTGTGATAGGCATTACAAAGTAAAGGGGTGTGAATCTCCAAAGACTCAATAGGGTTATGGCCCCAGTAAGATGAGAGCAAAACCCATGTTGTTAGCATCCTGCGGGCCTTTCCTGAACCGAAAATTTTAAGTGTGATTATTATTATGATGAAATAGTCAGGGATGCAAGTTTCTGAAGAAAGTATTTGCAGACTTCTTGTAAATCCAAGCTAGTGTGCACCAAAGAAGCTACAAAATGTAGATGTTCCACACAGTGGGAGAAACCACCAAGACATGGATCCAGATTCAGAAATGGATACACTGTGTCCACCATCGCCTTTGCACAATCCATGTAAATATTTGCCACACACCTTTTGACTTCTTTAATATCAAATTGTTAATACTGGAAACACATTTATCAACTGGGCAGATCCACATTTGTTTCAAAGTACTTAAGTTTATGCTGTTCACACGCACACACGTTTTTAAACTGACCCAAGATCACATCTCTGTTGTGTTCCTGTTCCTGAATGGCCAGTACCTTTCTAGTGCACTTTGCTGTTTGTGCAGTAGTCAGTAGGATACACAATTTG
The DNA here is from genome assembly GCF_019279795.1 of Protopterus annectens. Taxonomy (NCBI): domain Eukaryota; kingdom Metazoa; phylum Chordata; order Ceratodontiformes; family Protopteridae; genus Protopterus; species Protopterus annectens. The sequence goes on from NC_056739.1 coordinate 928,084,918, forward strand.
GTAGTACAAGTCTTAGTTCAAGGAAGAATTCTTCTTCTTTCGGCTTTTCCTAACAATATAAACCATGTAAAATGCAGCAAAGATGCTGCTTGTGTAGGGTTCCCGGACAGACTTCTTGCACTGGCTGTTAACAGAGTAGCTTCTGTAGAGTATAACTGTGGTTATGCTTTTTATTAACTTAATACACAGTGACAGACGATATTGATGAATTAGGGGGAAAATTAATTTGCGAATGTTAACCTGAGAACAACTGGAGACTGAACAATAGCAGTTTTTCCATTCCCAATTTTGCAACAGTCCCTTACTGTGTGTCATATCAAACTTGTAACTAATCAGAGTGATAAGGTGAGTACACGGTGGGCTTCAGTCAAGTTAAATGCAGAAAAAGAATTAATGCAGGGTTATGAAATCTAACCCCTTCGCTTATCACCTCACTTTAATGAAGACAAAGTCAGTGGTCTACACCTTTTTCTTCCAGTCCCCCAGAGCTACGTATGCACCTCACTTTCTAGTTCCATGGTTACTGCAACTCTGTTCTGCATAAACCCCAGGTTTTTTCCCTGTGTTACACGTGACCGACTTTAGCCTGTTCACATTCTTCCTGCGATCCAGTTTGGTGAGTAGTGTCTGCAGTTTTTAGGAATTCCTTTGGTACAGCAGTCCTGCTGAATCAGAAGAATATGATGTTTTACTTTAACTAGTGACTTTATAAAACCAGAATTAGTACTGTTTTATAGTTAGCTTTTTTGTAAGCGTAATGCTCCATCTCATGTTGAAGCTCTCTCAGACATTATCACTAAATGCTTAATTTTAATTCCATTATACCTGGCACTTTCTGCAGAATTTGCTAAATGGTTTAATTTTGCAAAATTAAGAGCAGGCCTAAAACATTTAGCTTTGCTTCTCTTATTGTGAAACAAAGTTCGATAGAGTTGTAATGGCTGTCAGTACAAAATGAATAGGTGAGCATAGGTTATAAGGGACTATTAGCTTTGTACTTGTTTCAGCCTCTTTGTATTTGTTTCTAATTTATCTGATCATGAATGATTATCTGACTTTTCATTTCTACACATTTTCCTATAAATTTCTAATCAGCACTTCTTTTTTCATTTGGAAAAAAAAAGCAGTGACACTAACATGCCTCTTTTCTGTATTATTCTTACTGTACCTAATAAGCTGTATGGTGTCGGGAATCTTCGTTAAAATTGCATTTTCATCCTTTCATTATGTTTTGATAAGTGTTTGTCTAGTTCGCATGAATCTGTTAATTATGTCATTTCAAAAAAAGAAAACCAAAAAAAAATAAATGCATGTATCACATTGTCTAGAGTATTACATGTGTCAGTGTTTCAGTTAAGTTTGTTAGTTTGCTAATTAAAGATGAAATACTGTTCCATAACCGTACACTTTCCTTTTATTGGGTTTTCACACTTGCACTAACACATACTAATTTGGTCTTGGTAACCTGATAAGCGTGGCATTTTTTACAGTACTGATTCTGCACAGAGATAACAAAATCCCTGAGGTGCCATCACGTTGCAAGCATTGTTGTAGAAGTGAAAGATTGTGTGTACTATTGCTGAAGTAAGTAAACGACATGCCCCATGAAAAATTGTTAAATCTCAATGGAGTACGGTGCAGTGCAGCTAACCTGTGTCAGCAAAATACCAGAATTCGACTTTTCTGCTTAGACATCTCCACACTCTGTCTTGGTTACCATGAACTTGTTAGCGTGCTACTTCTCTGGATGTGAACCATTTGTTGTCTAATTCGTCTTGCATAGAGTTGTACAGTTTTATTTTTAAATACACTATTGAACTGCTCATTCAGTAGTATACTGTGTTCCCTCCAAAGCTTTCTGCAGGATATATTTTGTTTTCTTTGGATCACTGGTTTATAGAAAAGAATTTCAATGATTTCCTCTGTTAATGAACTCCTTAGCTGTATATTCTCTGAGTTCACTGTTTACAAACATATTGATTTTAGGCGAATTATGCTTCATTTGTTTGCTTGCTAATGCATAGCATAAGGATTACACTTGCACAAACATTGAACTAAATTGGCACTGTCTATTTAAAAAAAAATCTAAGTCTGTAACTAAAAGCAAAGCAGATGACCTAGTTTAGAAATAGTGGGTTACACCACACTGAAATGATTAAATAGTTTTATTGCCATTTTGTACTATGACCAAAGTACTAAGGCTTATATTTATATTCTGTGTTTGCTATTTATATCTGTGTAGGATTCCAGATACCTTAGAACAGATTAATTTACAGAGGCTTGATGCTGGTATAGGAATAACAAAATGTAAAAATGCCAGAGCAGTTTACAGATTGGAAGTTGCCTGACATTTAAGACAAGAAAAGGGGATTATTTCTTTGCTGCATGTAAGGGCAGAGTAGTTTTGGAACTAGGCAAATTAAATACAGCTAATTTGTTAACTGGATAAGTGGAACTGTTTTTTTTTCAAAACTTTGAAGTCTCTGTTTTATATATATATATATATATATATATTTTTTTTTTATATGGATCCATGTGTACGTACTAAAAAAATATACTAAATGTCCAGTGTTGACATTTCAAAATGATGAAATGTTGAAATCAAAACACCTACTCCCGTGCATGTGTAGAGAGCCCTCCTTCCCCATAGAACTAATGTTAGCAGCCATTTTCAAGTTTCACTGATAAGGAAGTCATATTGTTTGTTTATTGGCTGTGTATTGGAAAAGTGTATGTATGTAGTGCATGTATGCTATTAGTAGATATTTTGAGTTCGACATTGTAAAGTTTCAGCAGTTTGATATTTCAGGATTTTGCAGTCTGTATTATGACTTTCAGCAGAGTCAGATTCAGTACTATGAGTCCAAGGCAGTTACCTAGGGCCCATGTTGGCTTGGGGGCCTCAGAATAAAATTGTCTGAATTCTGAAGACATCCGTTTGTAAATAGAAAATCTGAAAGACGTCTGTAAACTAGAGGCCTTTAGGAACTCACAGGAGACATTTGTAAAACTAGAAGGCTTTAGGACCTCACAAGAGCCCTCCATGAGCAAAGAACAGCAAGCCCCAGAAGCTTCTAGCAGAACACTGAGCTGTTAAGCATCCTTACGTAGGACATTACATGCCCCAATTGAAGAGTGGGAGATTTGACAGGCGAGAGGTTGTGTGTGAAATTTGATGGCCATCTTGTAACTGAAATGGTGTGTGTGAAGCCACAGAGATGTGGATGTTCGAAACAGTGAGCTCATAGCCAGAGAGATGTGGACAGCAGAAACAGTGAGTGCAAAGCCAGAGAGAGGAGGGATATGTGTGGATATTTGTGTGTGTCAAATGTACCAGTTAGGGATGGTAAGTTGGTTAACTTATTCAGGCTCAAATCCTGTACCTTATAGGAGACTAAAACCTGAATCCTCTACACCAACTGCCAAACTGTCATCAAGGACTATTGAGTTTTTGTGCATTTTAAAAGAATGCTGAGCTTCCGTGCATTTTCAAAGAGTGTCCAGTTCTAGTGGATTTTAGTTTCTCTGCATTTTTCAAAGAATGTTGAGTTTCAATGGAAGAGAAGTTTACTGTTGGTCATGCTAAATCTGTTTTCAATGTGTAACTGTTTTCTTTAGCAAATGGGCATCGTCAGTATTTGTACTATAGAATTTGAAAGCAGTGTTAGTAGCACAACGGGTTCCATACTTATCTTTAGTGTAGAAGGCTGTGGGTTCTACTCCCTCACCATAGATATGGTATACTGATATTGCAGTGCCCTTTAAGGGGGAATGGGGTTGCTGCACTCCTCAATGTATCAATGAGATGCCTAGTAACTGTAGCATGTTGCCAGCCATTCCCTATTGCAGTATTACCAGTATAACTTTTTTTTAAATGTAACGTGAGCAATTTATTCTTCAAGGGCAGAAGGCACAGAATGTGTACATGAAACGCTGAAATGTAAAGTTATTTGTCAGCAGCAACCTCTTCATTAGTTATAGATTTCTTTAATGTGGAATTATTTAGATGGCTCTCTCTTCTGCAGAGATTTTGTATATTGATTGATATTGGTCGATTGTGATGACAGAAGTTTGATTGGCCTTTTGTGGTTGAAATGTTCTGTAATGGGTAGTTTTGTCATTATTGGTTCATATGTTTTGTTTCATTGCTTACAGGATAAGTGTTCACACCTACAAATTTAAAACACCCCCTATCAAGTAGTGATGTGTTATACAAGGAGTACAGTTTAATACAATTAGGATGGTATATCAAAGAACCCATTCATGTATGCATGGACCTAAAAATGTGTGCAAGGGGCCTTTGGTTAGAAAGGTAAAGTTAATCTGCCAGTGGCCATATGCATTTTCTTTGAATGTGGGTTTTTATGCTGTTTCAGTGAATGTGATTTTGCCGTTTCAATGTATTTGAGTTTCAAGGGTAGAGAAGCTTACTGTGTATGCAAAGTCTATTTTCATTGTGAGACTGTTGTTTTGTTTTGTTTAGTAAATGGCTATCAATGTTTGTGCTATAAAATTTGAAATAAAAGTTTTAAATATTTCTATTCATTGTAAAAATAAAGAAGAAAATAGTTTGCACACTGACAGGTGTGATGAATGGTGTTATGGTAAATGGGGAGAAATAGCCAAGTAATGGAACACTGGAATGTCGGTGGAGTGGGGGGGCTGGTCCATTACTCTGTGTGGGGCCCAATTTTGCCATGATCTGGCTCTGTACACTAGTACTCAGCAAGTTGTCAAATACTCATCATATATAGAAAGTATGGGTTCCATTCAAACGCTCAAACTCTCAAGAGTTTGAGCGCATAAGTTACTGGCTGCAGATTTTGAAAATTAATTTTTTGAATGTTGCTGCTGTTTGTGTAAAATCACAGTACAGTGGGATTAGGGGAATCTACTGATGTTCATCATGTTTAACTGTTGCAGTCATTATAACTGGGTTATCCTGCTGGCAGGCTACCCGCAGTCGGCCTGAATTCCAAAGTCTAGGTCCGGTGTCGGTTGCTGTCGCCTCCTCTCTGACGTCAGTGCGCCAGGGGTATAAAAGATGCAACCAACGCCATTTTCCCCTGTCTTTCTTGCTGCGTGATGCCCGAAGCAAAAGCAGTTCGCAAGTGCAGGTCGGCCGACTCCTGAGATTTTCAGATCCGAAGTCTTCATTTAAAGCTAAGTGCCCCGTTGGGGAAACTTTTTTCTTGCTCCAGACCGATGTCAGAAAAAGTTAATAATTGTATTTCTTTTATCCAAACCCACAGAATAAGGGTGAGAGACTTCTGCATTCTTTGGCCATACACAGACAGCTGCGCTTCTACTTGGGCAGAAACAAAGCTTTCAGAAAGACTGAGCAATTATTGGTAGCATATGCTGCAGGATCACAAGGAAAGGCCATCTCAAAGCAGACTGTTTCAAAGTGGATAGGCCACTGCATTCGTTTCTGCTATACACAGCATGGCAAGTCAGTGCTTAAGGGCATTAGGCCACATTCAACCAGAGCAGCAGCCACTTCAGCAGCCTTCCTCAGAGGAGTACCAACCAAAGACATTTTAGAGGCTACAACCTGGAGTTCAGTGCACACTTTTACAAAGCACTACCACTTACCACTCTACTCTAAATCCAGGGCAGGCTTTGCCACTGCAGTTCTGCAGGGCCTCATAGCCGCTCCTAATTCTGTTTAGTTCCAGCCTCCCAATCTTAGCTTTGGGATTCAACCCAATTGTAATGACTGCAACAGTGAAACATGATGAACATAGTACAGTTGTGTACCTACCATAAATGTAGATGTTTGAGTGTATTCACTGTTGCAGTCCAGGTTACCCACCCACCATCCCCCTTATCTTTTCTGGTCCTTATCTGTACTTCTCTATTCTATACAACCTATGTGGTGTATTTGCTTGTAGCTGAAGGAAACATTTACTTTGGTGTATGCATGCTTTATTGACATATTTTTAGCCTACCATTTGGGGGGCACCTGACATCTGGGGCAAGAAAAACTGAAGAAAATGGCGTTGGCTGCATCTTTTATATACCCCTGGCGCGCTGACGTCAGGGTGGAGGCGACAGCAACCAACGTCGGACCTAGACTTTGGAATTCAGGCAGACTGCGGGTAGCCTGCCAGCAGGATAACCCAATTGTAATGACTGCAACAGTGAATATACTTGAACATCTACTTTTATGGTAGGTACACAACTGTACTTTTTCCAACTATAAGGCGATCTCAGAGTTGATATATATAATTAGCAGGGGGTGTGCAGAGCACAGGGGAATTGTCCCCTGCACAAAAAGTATTTTTTGTTTTGCTTCAAATCTTTTGTGATTTGAAGTCTTTTGTATTCAAGTCTTTGCGATTTGAACTGAATAGTCTATGTCTTAGCATTTGAATTTTTGATAGTTTGAACATTTGGCAAAGACTCTGGCTTGTATATCAGAGAGTCTGTGTGCATGCCTGCGTTTGTGTGTATGGCTGCATGTCAAATTGTGAAGACTGTTTTTACTGACACTTTGGCGTGTTGCTTTTTTTGGTTGAAAGGATAATTTGTTAAATGCCATAAGGCTATGTCATGTTTATTTGTGTGTAGTTAAGTGAAGTTTTGATTTCCAATTCCAAAACTTTCCAAGATGATGAAAGTTTTGGCACTATGGTAAGGACTGTGAGAGAGAGTGTTTACATGTTAAGGTCAGGACTGTAAGGGGATAGATGTAGTGCTGTGAGTGAGTGGTTTGCATGTGTGAGACGAAGTTGAGTGTATGTGTGAGTGTTTACAGGATACACTTAGATTAAGGGCTATGTTAGGGATTAAATTTAGTGCTGTATGTGTTATACATGTGTGGCGGTGGGGTTGTTTGTGTGTGTGTATCCAAGTATGTTGTATAGCGGCACTTTTAAGGAAAGGGTTTTTTGTATGGTAATGTGTAGGGTTGGGGTTAGGGTTAGCATGTATGAGTAAGGATGGACAATGTTTTTTTTTGCTGAAAGTATCTTAAAACATAACTTTAAACCTTTCACTTTTGAAGCAAATCACTGATATTTAGTTAAATACATTGTGGTGTTATCTGTTTAGATCTATGCGAAGAATTTGGTAACTGAACACCCAAATATGTCCTCTGATTAGGACTTGAGTCTTGGAAAAGCTTATATGACAAGTGCAGAGTGTGTACAATATATTCTGATAATCTCAGACTTGGCTACATTAAGCTTATAAATTGATATTAAACTAAATTGCTGCAGTAAATGAGTTGTGGATGGGAAATCCCTATCAGGGTTCGACAGTTACAAAATTAAGATACCTGAATACAGTGAAAGTTTAATTTTCTTTCCTACCATGATATATCCAGTGATGGGAGAACTGTGAATTTTGAGAGCTGAGGGCACCAAGTAAATGACAAACAACAAATAGGACAACAGACACCCCGACAAATTCTTCTGTTTAATTGAAAACTAGCTAATAATTGAGCTCCTTGCTTAATCTTGGCTGAGGATCCGAATACAGGTTCTTGATTAAGGCTAGAAAAGGTTGTAGGAATCCTGTAAGAACCAGGGACAAAAGTGAATCTTACCCATATCAAAAGCCTTTTCTTCATCCATACTAGCAATTAGTACTGTTACTTTAATGTTGATTGCACCTTATATTAAGAGGAGGGTCTCTAGAAGTTTATCTGAAGTGGATCTTGTAGGACTACATCCTGTTTGGTCCAGGTGAATTAAAGAGGCGATGTATCTAGCAAATCTACATGCCATAGTGGCCATGAAGAGTTTTTTTGTCATGTTTGGTACTGATGTTAGTCAGTGGGATGCAGAATTTATGGGGTCCTTACCAGGTTTTGGTATAACTGATATAGCTTCCATTCATAAACTGGGAGACATACCTGTACACAAAGCTAAAGCAGCTTGTTTAATAAACTGGGTAAGTTACTTATCTCCCCCATCTGGACAAGGAGCTTTACCCTTCCCCTGGACATTGCAAACAGTTCGTACATTATCCACTGTTGTGTCATGCATAAGACTATCCATCTGTTCACGTGAGAGTCACCTCAGCAGTATGTCAGCAAGATGAGAGAAATGCCCTTAGTAATCTGATGCAGGAGTTTGGTAACTGTTCTACACACCACCTGTCTAAATTAAAGAACTAAAAACTTAGGTAGGATTAATTTCAAATCACTTAATTTTCAGAGTTCTCTTGGCCTGATCTGTTCTATAGTCCAGCAAAGTTTTAATCCTACCCTTTAACTCTTCTGTCTATCCTCTTCCAGCCTATTCTGTTCACATAAAAATCTCTTTTTACTTCCAAGTCTTGTAGCTGAGTTACCTGGTTTGTGGTGTAGATGAGTTTTAAGGATTGACTTAAATTCTACTTTAAAATCATCCTGTTGAACACCAAGTATAAAAGTCACTTTCTACTAGCTAACCCAAGCTAGCGAAATAGCAGGCCCTCAGTGTCTGAAATGAATCCCTTGTACAGTAAAATGTACTACGTTTCCAATTAAATTCAAGGTGCTTTTGAGTTTTTCTTATTTCGTCACATATTGGCCGCATCGTCAGAAAGGTGGCTTGGGTGTAAGTGAGTCATAAAAAACAATGAATGTGTTCTTTTGACTTTATTGCTTTCTGTACTCTGGAATAAGAGGAAAACCTAGGTGAAGAGCAGGTGTGTACTGAGGATGGGAGTCCCATTGGTATTTGTATGCCAGTCTTGCCTGTAAATTGTAAATATCATACTGTCCTCCCAAGGGAAGGGGCATATAATTACAAAGTGCCTGAATGTACCTCTTGACAGGTAAATATGGTGTTCCATTCTTCCCTTTATAATAACAAAACCATGCTGAAGTTTGCAGTCACTCGTCACCTTAATTACCTGTAAGGTAGAAGTACCAGGAGGAATATAGCAAGAGACTAAAGTAAATTGGCATCCTGCTAAAGGGTCCTTCACAAGGACAGATCAAATCTCCTGGAAGTGCGTGTGTTGAAAAACTATATCAAATGAGATGGTCTTTTTTTTTTAGCAAAATTGTAGTCTGTCTTCACTTCACTTACCTTGTGGACATGAAGTGAAGCTCCCCTAAAATCTCTAACCAAAAAGTTCCTGATATTCCTGTGATGTCAGGTAAGTTCCTGTAATGTTATTATAAAAGCCTGTTCTTTTATAATAAATGAAAGCACCCTAGCATGCTTTGAGTGGTTGATGAAATTTACATTCCAGATTAAATACTAATCTTGTCCATATTGAATGAGGAATTGTGTCTTCCATTTATATATTCTGCCAGATTATTTCTCCATACCTAAAAAGACGCATCGAAATTCAGAGGCATGCTGCCCCTCAAATGCATTTTAGTATGTGGATAATTTCTTGCTTAGCTATTATCTGTGAACAAGTAAAAACAATAAACTGCCAATAAAATATCAGTACAAAAATTCTCAAGTAATTCACTGTTAATTATTTGTAGAAAAGTCTTGACCCCAAAGAAGTATGAAAATCACTCTTTTAGGGCAGCTGCTAGGGGCTTAATACTCCATACGAAGTGCATACAAGGTATAAATTATCAGCTTTGTCAAAGGGTCCCCACCACAGTTAATAGAAATTATCAGTTTGAACAGTACATTAACAAAACATTAACTACGAAAACCCATCCTCACACGAACTTGTTTAACATGGTAAGTCATCAAACAGTATCCTGCTTAAAACGACAATACACAGAGCAACCAATTATTGTATGACCATGGAAACGACAACTGTCTCTACAAAGTCTTGCACACCATTAAGGTAGAATGCAAAGTCTCAACCAAGTACCTGGTGAAAAGAAGGATAAAAGGATAATCCTGTTTGAAATCCGCAAATGCAATGATGGCGAGCTTGATTTATCTTTTCGCTTGAATGTACATATTCTCATTGTGCTACCATAACCAGAATTCTAATTATGCAAGCGAAGTTGGTATGTCATTGCATGTCACTCCACAAAGAACTACCACCTCAGACATTCAACAAAGTATTTTAGCATTGCCCTGACTAATTTTATACTTGCTAAGCATAAGCTTATCTGTTCAGAGCAAAGGACTTGTACAGGCCCCCTTGTTAAAAAGATCATATTGAAAGCCGTCCAGTTATACAAGACACAAATTATATCATTCAGAATTTCAAGTGGAAATTTCAACTACTCTGCCTACTCATAGTTAAATACAACACAGATACATAAATTATATAGCGAAAGTTATTTGGAGGTAATATCACAGTTAATTTTTGATTAGAAGTGGTAGTAGAGGAGTTAATTGCAAAGACTGCATCTCGTCAGTCATTTAGGTCTTGCTTAAAAAGCAGAAAGAGTTCCAGTTTGTGATGATGAGATTTATTAATTGAAGCATTAACAGGATGGTGAATTAGCTGCTAAATCTTAGAAGGATGGTGTAAAGGGAATAGAGAATGATTGAGGCAGCTTAGATATCACTTTGTCCTGTGAGACAAAGGTGTAGGAGCCTTCTGGGAGCCGTATTTCAGCAGGATACAGTAATCCGAAGCACCATGTATTTATTTAACTGACATAATTTTATAAAAGTCTAAAGGCAGCTCTCTTGGCATATGTTTCTTATGAAAAGTCATGGGAGTCTTTCATCCAAGTTTTCCTGGGGGTCCATAGCTTTTAATTTCCTTCTTCAATAAGTAGAAATTAAACCTAGTTATGATGGGTCATGGAGACTGAGTCTAGAAGCAGCAGGGACAAAAATCTGGTGTGTTCTTTCCAGTGGAATATCTTCTTTAGGAATTCCAGTCCCTTCAGATAATACCAGCTGCACATGACCTGCACAGTCATCCTTTTCTTTCTTCTCCTTAAGGAATTCCATTAACTCTGAGATTATTGTGGCGACTCCTGTCCTCTGTAAATGATTTTACTTTATAAATAAGCTTGTGCTTACTTCTGCTTCACTGCCAAAATTCTTCATTCACTTTAAATTTCTCCAAGTCTTTTGGGTTTCTAATATCATGATGGGAAATGGACCCCATTCCTAAGTCAAAGTATGATTAAAGTTCATGAAATTAGTATTGTTTCAATCTTTGATGTCAGCCAGTAATGCTCTTTGTAGCACCCACAATGTGCCCAGTAATGACTCCTCCTGCAATCCGTATGGGGTTACATGTATTGGTAACATATCTAAATACGATTGCAAATTCTTTTTTATAAAAGCTCCTACTACTATTGGAACTGTCTGGATATCTTTCTTCAACCTTGCTCTCGTTCCTGCCTGCAGATCCTGATATTTTATGACTTTGTGTCTCTCTCTATGCAAGACACTGTAGTCACTGGGTGTGGCAATTTCAGTGATCAATGCTACTCTTGTCTTCTTTTCTTGGACCACTATATCCGGTTTTGTAGCATCTGTCTTTTGAACTGTTGATAATGGATGATTCCATGTGATGTAGACTTCATTTTCTGTGATGATTTGCGGCGCATGTTTCCAGTGTTTTTTGGCCACTTCAGTACCATAATGTTTGCACAGTCCCCAGTGCAATAGTCTCACCACATTATTATGCCATTCTTCTGCCATTAATATGTCGCAACCAGCAATGAGGTGTGCAACTGTTTCCAATTCGGTTTTTCAAAACCTACATTTGTCTGTTTCTCCCACTTGTTCAATGGACTGTATAAACCAACATGTACGCAGCCCACTATCTTGGGCCACCAATATTAAGTCATCTCTTGGTTTAAATTCGCCTCTCCTTAACCATTCCTGTGTTCATTCCTGATCAACATGAGTTTCTTCTAGAAGTTTTCTATACTTGCAACTATATTTATGCTTTTTCCACATTTCTTGCCTTCCCATCTTATCCTTCACCTTATATTCTTTCTTTTGTTTTTTGGCACATTCAGTTGCTGCCTGATTTTTATCTTCCTCTGATTTGATTTCCATTCCTGCTTGACGCCGATAAGCTTCTGCTAGATTAAACAAAGAAGTCATCTTAGATATATTCTCCTCATGTTTCAAAACTTTCACTACATTTGTGTCTTGTGAGGTCAGCAGATATGTCTGGAGTCCCACAATTGCAGATCTGTGCATATAATCTATTTCAAGGAGGTCAGTCCCTCCTTTGGAACAGGGAATATATAATCTTGGTATCCACTGATTTTTATAAATCATTTGGTGGGCATGAAGCATCCTTCTTGTTTTCCTATCTAATGTATCCAACACATTTTGGAGTCAGTCATTCACTCCAAAACTGTAAGTTAGGACAGGAAGAGCAAATTGGTTTATAGCTTGAATTTTGTTCCTAGATGTTAGTGCTGTTTTCAGGATTAATTTAAGTCTTCTGAAGTATTCCTTAGTAAGTTTTCTTTGCATTTGTTCATGTTTTATTGCTGATCCTGTATCAGTTCCCAAATATTTATACACTCCCTCCTGCTCAAGTTCTTTTATATCACATTTTTGTCCCAAACTGATATTTTCTTGGTGTTGCAGTTTTCCTGCTTTAAAGGTTGCTTTTGCACATTTTTCAACACCAAATGACATTCTTGTATCATTTGAAAAGTTTTGACAACTTGCAGTTGTGCTTTCAATTCCTCATACAGTTTTAAATAATCGGCAAAGAGAAGGTGAGAAGTCTTTACACTTTGTTTTCAAGGAACCAGATTATAGCCATGGCTTAAGCTGTTGAGTAAACAGCTTAATGAATTAAAGGCAAGGCAGAATAGTAAAGGTGACAGAATTGCCCTGAAATATCCACCTTTGAATTTTTATCCCTGGAATAACAATTTGTCCTTTATCATGGCTTAATTGCAAAGTGGTATGCCACTGTTTCATGGTCACTGCAATGTAGTCGATCAGTGTGGGGTGTATCCTATACATTTGTAAGCATTGTTTTATCCATGAATGAGGGATACTATCAAATGCTTTTTTGTAGTCAATCCATGTCATACTTGGATTCCTTCCCTTTTTACACTTCTTCACTATGACTTTAACAACAAATGATCCTTTTTTCCATATGACTTCCTTTTATTACCATTTTGTTCTACTGCCATAATTGAGTTTTCTTCTAAATGACTATAAACTCTGTCGGCATCAGTTCCCATGTATGGTTTATAAGTCGTCAGAAGGCAAGTTATTGGTCTATAATTTTTAGGGTAGCTTGAGGTTCACTCTTTAAGTAGGAGCATTGTTCTGCATCTTGTTAGCCAGGTTGCTGTCTGTTCTGGGTGCGCATATAAAAAGTTCTTACTCATGGCTAAATCTTCGTGCAAAGATGTTAATACTTTTAACCAGAAGTTGGGTACTGCATCTAGGCATGGGGTTTTCCAATTAGAGGCTTTTCTTAACTTTGTTTCAATCTCTCTGGCTGTTACTTCATCCCATTTCATATCCTGTACCTTTAAACTTCTTATTCTTTCTTTTACTTATATCCATTTAGCATCTTTATGTTCCACACGATCTTCATAGATACTTCTCCAAAATGTATCTATTTCTTCTTTTTTTGGTGGTCTTTTAATTCCTTTTACCTTATTTCCCACTTCTCTATAAAACCTTTTTGGGTCATCAATAAATTGCTTATTTTGCACTTTTCATTTATATTTATCTTTGTGTTTTCTACGTTTTTTTCACCTTTGCTGAAATTTTTAGTTTATTTGTGATAGTGCATGATAGATCCTGGTCTGTTCTAATATTGTGCATTGCTTTTATTACATCTATCTTTCTTATTATTTTTGTTGATCTATTCCCTCATCTATAGTCTTCTGACAGTGACACTTCTTGTCTTAATTGCTTTATAATTTTCTCTATTCGATATTTCAATGATGGTATTCGATTTCTCCCCTTCCTTTCCCTCACTACCTTGGGTTCTTGTGATCGAACTTTATCATTTATTAATTTAACTGCACAGAAATATAATCTGTTTACTTCTTATATCGCATGGATCTTTATGAACAGTCCTAATTACTGCATTCATTTGTTTTATCAGACGTCTGACTTTTTAGGTTTTATTAACCTTCTGCAGTCTATTTCTTTCATTGATCTTGATACATCTGTCCATGTCTATTAAATCAAGCAATTCTTCTCTTAGCTCATTTTCTTCTAAACTGAGGGAACATCCTTTGTTTTCCAATTCCTGCAGGCATTTTATAGAAAGTTCTATAGCATCTTCCTGTGACGCATTCTCATCAATTTCATCCTGTGCCATCCGTTGCTCTATTATATGGGAACTCACTGGCCTATCACTCCTCAACACTGACTGCATCAGGGTTTCTACAGTTTCCTGTTCCTTCCCTTGCTGTCTAGCTTCAAATTAATGTTTGTACTGGTTTCCCAATTGCTTCCTGTTCCACTGGTTTCACCTTGATTTGGATATACATTACTCTATCCTGTTGTGGTGTTTTCTGAATTAGATTTTCTGCACTAAATCCTTCACTTTGCAAGTACTCCACAACCTCAGTTTCTATTTCTTTAACTTCCCCATTACTAATCTCCTTTTCTACTTTTCATCTTTGTCTTCTTTTTGTTTTCTGTTGTAAAGTTTTCCGTGTCTGGATTCTTTTGTCTGTATTTCTCTTCAAATATTTTTAGTGCTGCTCATTTTGTATTGATTAGTTTTGCTTTCTCCTTTGCATAAATATTACACTATATTAAATCTCTTTTTCTTTCCCATGTCCATATTTCTTTTTTAGATGTTTCCTGATCTTTCTGTTTCTCCCTGCTTTGGGGAATCGCTCCATCCTGCTGTGATGTAACCCGTGTTAGACCTTCAGAGAGGTTGTCCTAAGCTTGTATGTCTTTCGGCTTATCCTGGTTAGGGGTTGCAACAGCGGAACTCTGGTCCACTAATGATTGGCAGTTGATTTTTACGGTGCCGAGTTGCCAGCCCGACGCCCAACTTTCAAAGAAGGCACATCCATTCATGCACGCACCTATCTGCATGTCTTTAGATGTCATTTGACCACGGGGAGGATATGCAGACATCACACAGAAGGCGCTCCAGGCGAAAATCGAACGGGAGAACCTCTTGCTGTGAGGCAACAACACTAACTGCTGCACCACCCCGCAGGTTGTCCAAAGGTTAGGTAAGCTTATTCAGTATCTTTAGTCTTTGTATCTGTGTACATACAATGTGTTCATTGACTGGCTTATTCAGTTTTTACATTTTTGAGAGTAATAAATGAAACGGTTGATTGCCTCCATCTCTACAGTCATGCCATCCGCGGGCCTCTTTTTGCCAAACTGTTGCTCACCGCATAGTATGATAAATCAAGAGAGAGCACAGAATATAAATCCACTTTCCTTACTTAGACATGCAGGCTTCTAGTATGCCGTCTCGATCAAAAACACAACCTGTTTTAGTAAAAAAAAAATTATAATCATTAGAGGGGATCATGAAGAGGGAGTGAACTGAAATATGTCTTACTCAATGCAATTCCAGACTGTAAATCTATAAGGATATCTGCCTGTAACATTTTTTGTTGTAATGTTTGGGATGATACAGCACTTTCAAATGGTGTTTTGGTGTCTGTATCAATTTGCTAGCTTTTCAAGTTTGTGGTGTGTAGGTGCAAGCTTCCAAGTGTCATGCTGATGCAGTGAATTGAGAGGGTGGTACTACCTTGCATTACTAGCGAGTGATAAAATGTTGACCAGGGTTAATGTGGTCTGAGAACACTGTTTTTGATCCTAAACATGAATACTTGTCTTTTGTTCATCTTCCAGATAGTTCTTTGGATGTCAGTGCTTTAGATTATAATTTGGTGTAAGACTGCGCAAGGTTACTTGCAGATAGTTCTTTAGATGTCATTGCTGTAGATTATAGTTCAGTGTAAGACCACACCAAATTGTTTGCAGCACCTTGGTGCTGCTTTTGAAGTATTTTTAGCAGCAGTTTGGACTGGAAGATATCCACTCTTTTGGCTTCCCAACAAATAGTCTGCTTTGGTTTTCTTGGAATTTTTTTGCTTGCTGTTGCTGTAACCACACCTCCAGTTGTAAATAATTACCAAAGGGATGCTTGTTTGCTAATTTCAAGAGATGTAGGAGTTTAATTTATGATGTACATCTCTTCATGTATATCCAGAAGAAATCCCAATCCCTCTGTGCCACATGCTCCAGAGACCTCAACCTCATTACCACAATCAACAAAACATACTGGAGTGACAGGTTCGTAACCCAGAGACTGCCCATGCTCTGGAATAGACTTCCCATACATGTCAAGCAGAGCACCTCACTGGCCCTGGAACTAACGCTGGGTGGCATGATGCCAGGACACTTCTATGGGCTAGGCTTGTAAAGGCTCCAGAGTCAACAGCCTAGTACAGACCTATGTGCCAGTACATTGCACATAACAAGTATACACATTCATACAACAGAATACAGATTTCTGTGTTAAGCACTTGGGAAGAAGGCATTAATAAAGCAGTGTTATGCAGGCTGCAAATGTAAACACACAAAGCAGAAGTGAAACTTGTACATTCCTTGAGCTATTACCAACTGGAATTAATATGTGGCGGTGTGCTTCCTCAAATTTGTCTCTTTTTCACAGTGTCATTCTATCTTCCTCCTCTTTATTGTTGCACGTACCTCCTAATTGTCCAGATTATTGAAGAATGTCCAGATTTTTGCCTGATATTTTTGATCTGTATCTCATAAAGCTTGTGGTTTTCTGCAAAGTCATTAAGGACCAAAGTCACTAAATAAAGACGAACATGAGTTTCCGACTTTATATCATTCATAAAATGAATCCCAAATTCAGAACCTATTGTTCTACCAGCTTTCTATGTTTATAACTGCAATATTTAAAAATGTTCCCTATTTTTGGGTCTTTGCCCCTCATTATTTTTGCCTTTGTCCAGATTTCTTGTATTGAGAGGTTGAGTGATCTGCTGTTGTAGTCGGTCACCAGTGCAGTTCAAAATTTAGCACTGATACTTGCTTATTTTGTGTCTTTCTCAACTTGTTTATCCTGCAGTGGCCTACTCTGAGTTAAATCTCCCCACCCCATACTGTTGGCCTTTATTTTGCTTAGCTGTACTTATAATTCTGCAGTCCCTATTTGAATTACAACCTGAACATTCTTTTTTTAACACATTTATTGAATTATCATTTTTGACATAGGCACATGTGCATTTATTTAAAAGTAATCAAACTGTATTAACAAGTTAAAATTAAGAAACATTGTGCTTCACATATATCATATAACCTAAACAACACTACATAAATTATTCAATTCCTGCCCTCCCATTTTATTAAAGAAACATCTTTATTAAACCATCACTTAACATTTATATAAATGAAAACAAACCACACTGAGACAATCCTAGTTGCAAGCATTTTACATCACAAACTATACTGACACACTACCAACTGCAAGCATTATACATCACTTATAATCTACCCAATTGTTTTCAGTCAAACATTACATAGCTCATTTATGTCCTGCCTTCTTTTAAACCTTATTTCTCCCCTGTATGTATTGTTCCCATAATTCCCATTTTTTCCTATGTAGTTTGCTCACCTTTTTCTAAAATCTCAATTCCAGTTGTTTTATCTGGTTACTATATTTACTACTTGTAATATAGTTGGTTTAGATTTTGATTTCCATTTTCTAATAATTGTTTTTGGGAAGCCATCTTTATTAGAGACAGCAAGGCCTTACCATGTCTAGGCAATTCCGATTCTGTATCATAGCTCAGAAGAATCATCACCCTGGGCACACTAATCTGCCCACCCAGCATCTCTGACCGTGCATCCTGCAGGGACTCTTTTAAAGTCCACCAACTCATGGAGCTCCCAGAAAATATGTTCCCAATTACCTCTTTCTTCCCTGTCACACCTCCAACATTTGCTATCTACCTGAGGAAAAGTTTTCTGGAGTCTACTTGGGGTATAAAAATATCTATGTAAACATTTTCAAGCAAAAATCCTAAATCTTCTAGAGTCTGTTGCATATTTGTGAGACATACATATATCCTACCATTGTTTCTTTGTGAATTGATTACCCAGTCTCTCTTTGCAGTTCTTTCTAACCTCCTCTGATTGATTCTTATAGTTATAATGCAATATTTTATATGTTGTACTAATTATTCATTTTTTAATGGCAGCTTCTGTTCTAGATTCTACTAAAAACTCTACCAGTGCTGGTCTTTCATTTAGGACCCCCCTATTTCTTTGTCTTTGCCTTCCCTATCAAGGATTGATATCACAGTACCGGCAATCTCTAAATTACAGTCCAAATAAATGCTTGGCATCTTCTCATTTTTACAACCAGAACATTCTGTCTTTATTTCCTTATTAGTGTTGAGGCTTTGTTTTTCCATTCACGGCATATTTCAGAAGAGATCATCGCACAAGGTGATATGCTTCCTTCTGTCAGAATAGATCATTCGAACAGTAGAGCTCCCAAGTTGTGACTTGCACCCAGTTAAACCTCCCACCTTTTTCTCTCTGCTACTGACAGGGGAGGTCTTTCCTGAAGTGAATATTAATTCTTTTGCTTCATCAGTAACCTCGGAAGCCCCGTGGTCCTGTGTGTTTTTTTTGTTTTTTGTGTGTTTATATAGACGAGGATGTAACAGTATGCTTTTAAATTACCAGTGTCAAGGAGCAGTCATGCTTTCTGTGCTGGTCCTTTCACTTTTTTTTCACTGAAACATTATGTAGTTGTACAACAAAAGCCTTTATTTCCTTTGTGTACATCACACATTAAAAAAGGCAATTAGAAGCTGCAGTGATACTTTCCTCCCTTACACTAGCATTAAGTGCCATTGAATGAGCCCGTCTCCTTTAATGTGAGTGTGCGACCTTGATAGTCTGGAAGCTAACTGTGCCAGAAGCGTTTAAGCTAGGTCAGTTTGCTTAATTAGTTTTAAGTGTGTAGATCTGTAGTAGGCCAGATACATTTTATTCTTTGTTTCTGTGTGCAAAGGATAATAAAATACATTCTTTTGTATGCTGACACAGTCAGTCTCTTAGCTCTAGTTCGTTCCTGCCTTCTTTGTTTTTTGGAAAGATCTTTTGCTTAGATTGCTAAAGAACAACAGTGAAATGTCTCTGGATGGTTAATTGCTGAGTCTAAGCAGTGAGATTGGAGGAAAGTGCATTGCAGAACTTTATTGCTTTATTCTGGTGCTTAATGTATGTAGTATCTCTTAAGAGAAGGAATCCTTATCATCATGTAACAAGCAAACCCCTGTTAACAAGAGAAAATATACATCTCAGTAAACTCAAAGTGCAATATAAGCATTTTTGTGTTGTAGCTTTTAAACTGATTATGTTCTGTATTGGTTAATTTTTGTATACATTTCTGATCGGGTCTAGTTCATTATACCGAAACATCACAATATCGGCATTTGAAGTACTGCCACCACAATATAGACAATTCATAATATCTACAAACATGCATAAAATAAATCACAGAAATATAGTATACTGTTTTTTTTTTTTTTTTTATTCACTTTATCCTAGAAATACAATAAAATAAAAGAAAAAAAATGTAAACCATGGCAATACTATAAGACCTAGTTTGTCTGAATAGTGTTAGTGTTGTGGAAAAGCTTTTCTAAAGTAAAGGAGCAGGTTAATGTTAAGGTTGGCACATGTTAGTAAGGTTGTGCAGAGGGGGCTTCTCCAAACCTGCCCCACCTTATTAAAGCATACTAACCCTAATAATGCATCTTACCTTATAAACCCTTTCTGTAACAATACCATTATACAAGACAGGCTCAGACACGCAAACACACACCAACACAGCCATACAACCTTAAAGCTATCCACTTACCTAACCTTTATTCTAATCCTAAACTGTAAATACTCTCTCAGACCTGCCCCCCCCCCAATACTAACCCTCAATAAAATGAGCTCTGAAGAAAGCGAACTGTCAGCATCTGATACTTCCTTTAAAATTTACGATAATGGTTTTCAGTTTTTTTTAAACAAATTTTTTGCTTCCCCTATCAAATGCCCATCAGCTGTTTCCAGTACCCCTGTTCAGTCCCTAAATTTCTGAAGCAAACTTTTTCCCTGGATCAGATCCAATATTTAGGACAGAGAGGAGAGCAAGACATCCCAGCGCAGCATAATTCTGCTACCATGGAGAATTTGGGGATGTTAATGCCCTACCTCAGACCCTGTTGCCAGTCGCATAGTGTGCAATGGCCTTCCTTTTTGTTGTGCAACTTGTTAAGTATTTCCTTACCACTGTGGCCATGTGGTGGTTGAAGATGAGGCAACATGCATACCCCTAATTTCCCAAAGAACACAATTATACATTTCTTAGCATTGAGTTAAAACCATGTTTATGATAACCCCCAGCTTGCAATCATCTGCAAACTTAGTCAGTCATAAACCTTCAGCATTTGCTTCCATTTCAGAGAAGTAGATACCAAAAAGGAGTGGGCCCAGTACCGAGCCTTGGGAAACTGAGCTAGAGACTGGCCTCTTGGTGGAGGTGGCCTCACCTATTTTGACCTCTTGGGTCCTATCAGTGAACCAGCTGACTATCCTACCTACCTATACCTAAATTAGTGAGCTTGTCTATAATACCTGAGTGGGGTATTGTATCAAAAGCCTTGACCAGGTCGAGGTAAGCTGTGTGCACAGTCTTACCTTCATCCAGTGCTTTTTTGACCTTCTCAAAAAAGTACACCAGATTTAATAGGCATGACCTTCCTTTAATAGAGACGAACTGTGATGGGTCCAGTGTTTGCAGGTTACCTATGTCCTCATTTATTGGGTCCATGATAATTCTTTCCATGGCCTTACATATGAGGCTGGTAATACTTATGGACCTGTAGTTACCCAGATCAGTGGTTGGACCTCCTTGTGCAGGGGGATGGCTGTAGCAGTCTTCCATTCCTTGGGCACAAAACCTGAGAAAAAGCTCCAGTTAAAAAGCGATTCAAGTGGACGAGAGAGGTCATGTTATTGGGGCCCATCGATTCAGTGTTTATGGCTTTGCAAAGTGCATTAACGAACTGTTTTCTAGTAATGGTTGTGGGGACTGTTATGTTGTATTTTCTTTGGACTATCGGGGGGGGGGGGTGGCGGGAAAAATTTGAGCTGAACTTGTCAGCCAAAAGGTGTTTGCAGTCGCCTCCGGTTTAGTATGAGTGATGCCATTTATAGTAAGTTCTGCGCATTGTTGTGCATTTCCTCTGAGGTTACGTACATAGCTGTCAAAAGCTTTGTGGTTATTCTTTTCTTCAAATTTAGCATTTGAATTATTAATTAACCCTCTCAGCTGCCTGTTTAATTTGGTTAGGGTGCTTTTAGTATGTATAGCTTTGTTCCTGCTATGCTCGGCCAAGATTTTTTTCTTTTGTTGTATAACCAATTCACAGTGTAATTCTATCAGGGTGACTTATGTTTTAAGTTCGTCTTATTCTTAATACTAGTGGGCACAGTTTGCTCTGTACAGCTATCAGTACGGCTGTACAGAGATTATGTAAATAGCTCAAATGTATTCTGCAGTGTTTACTGGGTTTGGGAGTGCTTGGAATTTATCCAAGGTTTTACTTAGTGGAAAGAGGTTAGCCTTGGTTTTGCTGGATCCCAGGATTTAATTTTTATTTCAAGTAATACTGCCTTATGGTCGTATCTGAAGAGCGAAGATATTACATTGGGTGAGGAACATTGACCCCCCCCCCCCCATGTTCACGAGTACAAGGTCAAGGATGTTTGTACCCTGGTAGGAGAATGGACTAACTGTTCCAGGATGTTGGTATTAACAAAGTTTAGGAATAGCTAGGCTTGGGCATTAGAAGTGGTGTAAGGATTCCCAATCTACAGAGGTGTAGTTGAGATTCCCCCATGAATATCACATTGGGTTGAACAGTAAGGGACTCTGGTACATTGAAATAGGTAGTATGGGTTTCTTGGGACATGGAGGGGGACCTATATGTTGCAAGGATATGGTATGGCACACTGTTCATGGTGAGTTGTACATGTCATGTATGAGTTCCAGTGGGTCATACACTTTAACTAGTCTGGATGTGAGATTAGCCTTAATATAAACTGACACTCCTCCACCTTTAGTTCCCTTGTGTGCAGTAACTGTTCTAAAGGTGTGAAAGGCATTATAACCTTGCATTGCTGAGTTATTCTCAGACACTTTATGCCATATCTCCGTTACTACACAGATCTCTATACTCTCCAGAGAAAGGAAGGATTGCAGGGAGTGGAGTTTCTTAAGACTTCTAGCATTGAGCAGTATCACCCTCAGATATTTCTTCGTAGGTTCAGTTAAGTTGATAGGTTTATCAGTTTGGCATTGCCTAAAATGGCATTCTGGAGGTGGAAAGGGTCTTTTCCAGTGTCTGAAAAGTCTAGCGGTGACAAGTGCAGACCATCCCTGGCATAGCAATGTGATCTATCAAACATCTCTTCCCAGGCCTTCAAATATTGTACCCCATTGGATTGACAAAAGAAGCTAAGCCAGTTGTAAAGCAATCATTTCCTGTTGGTAACGTGGCGTTATCCTTGTAGAAATTAGTATGCTGCTCAGTGCTAGGCTTGTACCTGCCTGAGACTCATAATCAGTGAGTTTGAGCATATCTCACGTCATATAGTCAATTAAGGTATGTCTCAGGTCATTAATACCCACATGGGACTACCTGTGGTTAAGTGACTTGAGTGCCTGTGTGACCTGACTGATCCTAGCCCCGGAAGGGCATCTAACCATGAGTGACTTCATAGCTAACAGTGATGGTAAGGTCATGTGCAGTAGATGATGTTGCTGTTGGCAAGCACAGTGAGGAGTAATAGGTGAAAAACACACACACACACACACACACACACACACACACACACACACACACACACACACACAGCTGATGTGCAACCCTGTTGTTGCATTTTCAGTGAAATTAATTTAAATTTTTTTAACAAAACATTGACTTTTTATGTGTCTCAGCCCTATGCTGAGCATATCACATTTAAGAATCCCCCTGCCTCTGTAGCCTTCTATTGTGCTTGCTAAGGAAATCATTTTTTTTTACAGGGCCTTTCTTATTGTTTACCTTGGAAATAAGGTATTGACAAAGCTGCTGTAGCACCGTGAACTTGCAGGATTTATAGCTCCAGCTGATTTCTTTTGGGGGTGATGATGATGATGATTAGTAACCATTAGTTTCATTGTCTTGCTTCTTCTAAATGTCGCTTTCTGTTTGGAGTTAGAAAAGAACTGATACTACAGAAGTAACTGAATTTCGTCTGCATGTGAACAGCGGGAGTACATGTGACAGAGGGTGGCTTATTCCCATCTCACACAGGGATCATGACTTTCTGTGCATATTTCAGGACTCATAACTGTATATGAAATTATGAAAAATAGCAAAAGTATGGAAGGGCAGCAGCCTGTGTTTTCAAACACCATGCTGCTTTCATATGCTAATGCCAAGATCCCTCTATCTCAGACAGGAGGGAATCCTGTGAGGTACAGCAGTTATTTCCCTGAATCACACTTGCAGTTTCACTGATTCAGCAACTGTCCTCACAGTCCTGAGTGGGCAACACGTAACCCCGTGTGCATGTTCTACTCTGAACATCCTCTGCTATTTTGCCCCTGTAGTGGCTGCACCGTCTCTTGCAAGCTGCATCATGTTGTTTGTTCATGAGTCTGAAATTCATACCCCCCCCATCTGTGAGGTTCTAAGGATAAATGTGTATAGCTACAACACCACCATTTCCAAGGTAATGCAGAGAAGGTCTATGTCCTGACACTGCTGTAGTCTGAAAGAAAAACTCAAAAACTGCTGTTCAAAGAAGCCATATATAAGTGCCCTACTATTCAGTTTACTCAAGAGCTACCCCCTCCTGTCCCACCTCATTTCCATCTTACTTATCTCCTCCCTCACTACCCTCTTACCCTGTCCTTCCCTTCCATTTCTCCGCCCCCAGTATTTTCTCATATAAGTACATGTAAGTTCTTCAAATGCAAAGTTAACTGTACCGTTCCTTACTCACTATGTTGGCATTCCTGTACCTAGCTAACTCTTTTTGCTAAGTCAGCTGTTTTCTGATGAGATTGCTTACTGTATTCTCAGTCTGTCTTTTGGTTTATATCTTTGTTTTTTTCTTATGTGTATTACACTCCAAGGCTGAGCTTGAAAATTGTCCGTGCTGTGCCCTGGTTAACAAAGAATAAATGAATAAACAGTAATACATTGTATATAAAAATCAGGCTTACCTAATACCAATGTTTTCATTTCTGATGTACTTTTTCATGCTGTTAAGTGTTTTATGCCTGACCATATTTAAGCATAGAATTCAACATTTTCTTGTTTTGCATCCTTAGTTATCAAAGGGACACCATTCATTATCCATTAAGTACTCTGTGAACTTAACATTCAGTAGGATGGAATAATGCTAACTTATTACAAATGTGTGAAGTCTGGTGATGAAAGAACTAAGAGATTTTTCAAAATGGCATGTTAAACTAGAAAATGTTTTTGTCATAAGTATGGTTAGGTGTACAGATTTACTGAAAATTGTATTTCCTCTGTAGTCCTTATTAATAATTGATCAGTCATCGTTAAATAATAAAACATGTTTATATGTGGCACCAAAAGACAATCCAAGGAGCCTTACTGCAGCCCCAGTATTTGAAAATTATTTGTATTTGGTTTTCAAGACATACATTTCACATTGAAGGTACAGTTATTTTCCCTGAGACAAATTGAGGATAGTCATGGTATGCAGTTACGTAATATTCAGAAAGTGCTTGCTCTTTAGAGAGTTGCTGTTGTGAACCTTGTGCTTAAAATTCAGGCATTTACAGAAGGGGGATGTGCCTTCCGACAGCAGACAGCTGCTCCTCCGCTAAGCTTTGCAGCAGTGTTCCTCACCTGCAGTGTGCTGTATTCCCTTTCGGACCTGCATGAATGTTTTAATGTTAAAGCAGGAAGGATAAAGACAGTGCATGATTAATCAAACCGGCTCTATTGTAAATATACTGTTTCATATGAGTCAGTATGTGACAATGACAGCTGAAGTGTTTCAAGTTTTCACTTCCTAGTGGGAAGGTTAGTTTATCACCTAAGTTGCTCTTGAAGTGTACTGCAGGTCTCAAAACACTCAGACTAAAGTAGCTAATTATATTGAAAGAGTAACTTATGTATCATCTTGAAGTGCATTTGTTCAATTCTACACCTGCCAGAAAAAATGCTGTATTTTTACAGTTCACTGCCCAAAGTGATCTACCTGCACATTACAGTTTAACTTGCACCACTAATAGTGGCAGATTTAAAATGTACTGCAGTCAGTAATTAAAATTTACTTTTGTTTGCAACACTGCTAAACAGCATTATGGTGTTTGGGTGCAGTGATTGTTTTAGCATTCACTCATTACAATACAAGAGCTGTAGTGAGAATATGTTGTTAACTGTGGTTCTTATTGTGGCAGGGGGCTACTGACTCAAACAGGGAGAGACGAAGAATATTGGCGCATAGTATATTGTGTTTTTTCTGGTAGTGCAGCAGTCGGTATGAAAGTCAAACTGTTAACTGTACAGTGTTACAGGCTACAATAACGTAATTACTAGATATGTTTAGAATTTCACTGCTTAAGGGTGTTTCTGTCACTGGATCAAGATGCGGAGCCCATGTTCCTGGTGTAGCAGGTGTGGCTCATATGCTGACGTGCAATTTGGGACATGTGAGAGTGAGGAGCTTTATAGTTCAGCACATGCTGTGTACAATAGCTCTGTGGGAGTCTACTTCAAATCTGCGAAAGCGCACATGATCGAATTACATATTGAGATGACTTACATGAAACACCACAGCATCGAACCCTTAAAATGTCAAATCCCACATTGTCAAACACAGTTAACTGACGTTGCAGATAGTGCGATCTCAGAGTTGGTATATTTAAGCTCGGGGGAGGGGGAGACAGGGGGGCTTGGTCCCCTACAAAAACCTAGGAAATATAGTTATGTTGTATATGTTTGTTGTACAAGTTCATTTTTGGGGTGTGGTTAGTTGCTTTTGGTTGTTCATTTCAGCTATTTGTTTTGTAGTGTTTGTGGTGTTCTTTTAAGGGTAAGAAGAATTATGGAACGTTTTGAGTTGTAGGAAGTTGTGGTTTCGATTTAGGGTAAGTAATGTTTTGATGTAGGTGTAACGGAAGATTTCAAATGTTTTATTTATGGAAAGATAGGTGGGTGGATTGGTTGTAGACGTCTAGGGAGTAGAGTTCAATAATGGGGATTTGACAATTTACATTTTCAGTGTTGTGTTTCATGGAAGTCATCTCGATGATTTGTAATTTGATCATGTGGGTTTTCACAGATATGAAGTGCACCCGTCTGTGGTGAACTGCCTACCACCAGGAGAATTGCAATTACTACTGGTTTTCTTCTGGTGTCAGACACCCACCCTCCCCAGCACTACTAGTGATTCCTGAAATGGTGAAGCTGTCTACTCAACCCCACTCCATCCTTTGTGGGGGTGGGAATGGGGAGCTCACTGGATGAACTGGCGACCTCGGGTTTATATAACCTCGCAAAGAGATCGTTAGCAGATCAACGATCTGGAATTGAACTCTATCCTGTATCCTTTCAGCATGATATAAATTTATGAAGGACCAGAGGCCTTTTCTGTCTTGATCAGCCAACCAGTTCACAAATGTGATGCAGAACAGACTGTAGAGGGAAGAAGTTAAGGTCTTGAAGTGGTTGCTTTCCCGGCTTATATAATTCATGATGGTCTACACTCCAGAGAAGGAACAGCGCTCGGTTATCATATTTCAACATCCACGTTAAGTTTTCAGTGCCTGAATTCATGCATGCAAAGAAAGTCTTATTACTGCAGTTTCCCAGAAGTTAGACCGCCTTATTACTTAAAAAAAAATTATGTGCTGCCTTTTAGTGGAATGGATAGTTTCTAGACAGGGGTGCAGAGAAGTAAATATTGTAGGAAGAAATAGCCAAGGAATTGTTATGGCTAGGCTTGTATAGGCCCTAGGGCCGATAGCCTAGTACTAACCTATGAACCTATTATATTCCTCCATTTAACAGCTCTAGTGCTTTATGACAGAGTTCTGGTTATAGTATCCCTGGCTCATTTTATTGTTATCTCGATGACTAGGAACAGAGGGATGCCTTCCCTAATCTGCAGTAGTGATCCATGTTTGGGTTTGCCCCCCCATTGTGCATGTCAGCTTCCAGCTAGGGGAAGGCATGGGAGGATTTTAATGCTTTCAACTGTATGAAAATGTGATGAGACATCAAAGTGCACTCAGTCAAAACATTAGTTGTAATTCCTAACAGGGTGGGAATGATCAGAATACAGTAAAACTCAGCAGGCTTTTGCCCCAGACTACACAGTTCAAATTCTCAAAGGTTCCACTGTACAGGCTTTGTTCCTTACCTGGGCACATTACAGGTCCTCCTGTGTATTTGTTTTTCTAGTACACATCCTGTCATCAACAATAACCTGCAGAAAACACTATACTTTTCCTAGTTGTAGCCTAGATTCCCTTGCTGCCATGCAAAATAACTTTTTTCTTGTCATTTCATGAAACCTCTGGCATTGTAATGGTTAAGGTTCTTGGATTTTGTGTAGGTCTTGGACTTATCACAGATTACCATGGTATCATGCCACAGGCTTTGTGCATCATCTGGATATGCAGTATAATTCCAGGGTACCACTTTACCAAAGCTTTGGTTGTCTAGAACATACTACAGATTCCTGTAGTACTATTCAGAGCTTTGTTTCTGTCATAATCCCATCCCACTTTCTGGTAAACACATCCAGGATTCGGACAGTAAAACTGTACAGAAATACAAATGCATTATGCTTGTCCTAGATAGATCTCTGATACCCAGGGTGACACCTCACTTGTTTAGCACCTGTTCTGAAAAGCATACCACATTATAGTGGTAGCATTCTGCTGACTTTGTTTGAACACATGCCATTGGTACCATTCCACAGACTTTATTTGTGTGTGTCCTGAGTGGCACTACCTTGAGGACTCAAACCATAAATTTATCCAGCACTTGAAACTCTCACAAATTCACTGAAACTGCAGGTGACCTTTATATCAGTGTGTTTTTTTTTTTTCTTTTCCGTAGGTGGGACACTTTGCACACTCCCATGAGGGAGTTTTCACTCTCATATCCTTGCTTATGTATCACTAACTGCGTGGCTGCACAACTAAAACACACATTAAAGGTAAAAATACATGGTTTATTCAACTGTGATCTTCTAGCTGGGTCAGTATATGTAAAAAATTGTGGGACTTTGGGAAGTTGGAATTGGATGGAGAGCATCCATAGACTTACGTTTGTCATATGGTGCATCTCCTATCCCGAATACATTACCAGGCAATCATATGAGTTCATATACGTTGTGCCTTAGAGATATTCATGCAGTGAAAATGGACAGTTAGTGCACTGTTTATCAAATGAGTCATTGTCTTGTTCTGGTCTTTTCTCTTATCACCTCCCTTCCTAAATGTAGAGTTGAAGTGGAAAATGGGTGTGTGTCCATTTAAGATGGCAACCTTTTTATTATTATGATAAGACAGCAATTCCCTAAATATTTATAAAATAGCACTGTTTCCACAAGGCTAATGCAATCATATTGAAAATTAACATTCTCATATACAAAAAAAAAACTGCAAATAATTAAACATTTTGCCTATTTTATTTTATTTATGAACTCATTAATTCTTTGTCATGTAGATGTGCTGGACTGAGGACTCGTCTCAGCCATAACTTGGGTGCCAAGGCACAAAGTAACAGTGCCAAGAGAAATAAAATAGAGTAATAGCAATCAGGACCACACGTATGAAAAATGTACATGTCACGTTTCACAGTTGTTAAGAATGAGCTTCACATAAGTTAAAATCGTAACAAAGTAATAACAGCAACATTTCACAGCATGTAAAATATTTTCACAAAGGTTGTCATCTGCAGCATTTTCAAATTTAGCTGAATTAAATATATGAAGTATAACAAAATGTTGGTTGTATGAAGAGTAACTGTAATAGGTGAAAAATATGGAAACGTAGTCAAGAACACAGCTGCATTGTAACATGGATATGAATTTGGCACCCCTTTTGAAAAAAATGAGCAGTAGTTAATGGATGTAAGATGTTGGGCAACATTAGGTAGCTTGCTGACGCCTCTGAGCCCTTAAGTTATTCTGTTATTCCCCAAAACATTCATTTTTTAGAAAATAACATATACTTGGCCCTGTAAATCATTTAAAATGGTTTGTGATTTTATTGTTAATGTTGTAATCCCATTAGAGACAACAGTCGTTTTTCACAGGGGGATCAGGAGTATAGTCTTGGTAAGTGACTCAGTGGCACGCTGTTCACAAGGGGTGACAGAGGGACATAATTCAGGATTACTGGATGGACCTGAGCAGGCGACAGTATAGAATAATGTTCTGTTTACGTTATCTTTATGCAGACCTACAGTACTGGTAATACACTTCAAGGTAACAGACTTACGGTGCTGACTGCCGAATGGAGAAGTGATGAAATGTTTTTCTAAGCAGATTGTCTATATGAGATTGAGAGAGCTGTCCTTTTGTTTCTTTATTAATATTGACTTATTTGCTTGTGTATAATATGTGGAATGCAGACGTGGACTGTAATGGCAACACATCATTCATTTTGATTACCTTGGCATAGCTTAGAACTGGAAGTAGCAAAGAACACGCTGTTTACATTTAGATTATGCTTAAAATGTACTCAGTTAGTATGAACTGCTTGGTTGGAATAACATCTGAAATATTTTTCTTTCACTTGGCACTGTCTAAAAGTATTATTTATGAAGTGGTAGGGATGTTTCATAATGCCTAATGCAGATGTTACAGTTTAGGTTTTGCAAGTTCTGTAAGAAGCTATTAATACTTTTGAAATCTGAGATTTATTTGAGGTATTTCTGTTCATGTACCAGCCAGTAAACATTTTGATTGTCAGCCATCCCTAATGGTAGCCAAACTTCCTACGGATTCTTTGGAGATTGAGAGTTAGAGGTTACCAGAGTGACCATCATTATTAACTGGAATCGGGGAGGATTAATTTTATGTCTACCCTACATTCTTCTTCTCAACATGTGGCCACAAAAGGGCTTTGAGACGCTTACAAAGTTGGATGCACACCCATTATAGTATATTGCATACAGTGATCCCCAATATATTTCTTTAGTGAATGCTGCTTGAAAAATGAATCCTCTTTCCCCTGGAAAAAGAAAGCAGGTGGTCAGCCACTCCCCACCTTCTCCATCAATCTCTGCTGCACCTAGGTTGCCAATCAGGCTGGGTTACTAGAAGCATTGTAGGCACTTTGCTGTAGTGCTGTTAATTGGTAGGTTAAATGCATGATTTTAAAACTTGGTCTTTGCTGTTGCTAAAGAAAAATGCACTGATGCTTGCAGTTGTGGTGCTGACAAAAGAAAATCTCACGAGTTTGAGCAAGTTGTGAAGAACTTGTAATATCCATTGCATGTTATCTTGATTCCCTTCAGATTCAGCCACAGTGTGGCACTGTTAAGTCATGTAAGGGTCTCATTTCTTTTAAGACGATTTTGTGCTGTGGGCCCTCTATGATGTCCACAGATAGTTTTGAGTGTAGTGTTCTGTAATTTTGTTCTACTTAATTGTAGCATTTAAGCAGATTACTCTTTCAGCAAACATTTCCGGAAGGTTCTTTTTGGTGAATTTTGTGGCAGGGCTATAACAGATATAAATATTATAAAACACAGAAGTGTGAACTAAGCATAGTAGTTGCATTAAATATTAAAATCCAGTGATGCTGAATAAAATCATAAATAAAACTGTTCCAGAAGGGAAAATGTTACAGTTGTAAATTTAGCATGGCTGTGATTGAACAGACACTCACAGGACATCTCAGTCATACTTTGCCCCCACTTACCTACCACCCCTTACAGTAAGTAATCTTTTTGGGTTGGGAGGGCTTTCCCCTCCCCTTTAAGTAGTACTTTTCAAGGTGTGAGCACCTCAGAAGTTATATCAGGTATGCTTCTGTTATGACTACTAGCCTGCCAGGGGCTTTCCCCTCCCCTTTAAGTACTAGTTTCCAAGGTGTGCACACCTCAGAAGTTATATCGAGTATGCTTCTGTTATGACTATTAGCCTGCCAGACATTGTCTTTCCTGTTGACTAAGAAACATGCTCCAACTTGATCAGTAAAGAAAGTTGGTTCACAGCTATTGGCTCCATTGTATTTTTCTTTGTCTTTCCTAATGGCCTGATCACCTTCTATAGCTCTCCAGACCGTGACCTGTGCCACACATCATGTATGGTCGTATGTCCGCTTTCTGAACTGCTATCTTTACACACAACCCCCCCCCCCCCCCCAATGTGCGCACATTCTCATTCTCATGACACAGATTCTTTAATGTACTTACTTTGAACAAAGCTTGAAGGATATGCCAAAAGGGCCACTCAACTACAGCTGTTTTAGGGCCTGGAACCAAATTTCAGATGGATCGACAGTAAAGTGATATCTTCTCTGACTGTAGCAACCAGCAGAATTGCTTTTTCAGAGGAGTAAGGAGGATGATGTAAGCCAGTGGTCTCAAACCTTTTTTGCACCAAGGACCAATTTCATGCAAGACAGTTTTCCACGGACCGGCCATCGCGCGTGCATAAAAATAAAGCATAATAAAGTGCATAATTAACTCACCATAACACAGTGTCAGTGGGAGCCCTGAGCTTGTTTCCATGCAACAAGATAGTCCCATCTGGGATGATTCAAGACAATTACACCTGTAGTGTGTTCCTTATGTCCAGTCTACTCTGGAATTTCATTTTGGTTGCTGTCATTGCAGAAAACACTGCTTCACAAAGATAGGATGTTGGAAATGGAAGCAGGGTTTTCAGTGCTTATTCTAGCCACTTTCTAAGTTTGTAAGAGCAATGTTTAAAATTTCTCACTGTTGTTTGTGGCTCTGTCCAGATTTGTTGTGCAAGAGGTAAACAGGTATGGTCGAGAGATAGCAATGCAAACCTAATGGAAACCACATTCTGGCAACTTTCTAATTTTATACAAACAATATTTAAAATCTGCCCCTATTATTTGTGGCTCTGTGCAGATTTATTGTGCAAGAGGTTGAGAAGTATGGTTGAGAGGTATGCAAAAGTCTTAATTGATGCTGCTGCTGCCAGGGATCACTCTCACTCTCTCTCTGTCTCTTATGACACACACACACACACACACACACACACACTCTGTTCTGCTTTCATGCATGCCTTCACTCACACATGCAGACAGAAACCTACACGCACGCACACTTTTTTCTGTTTCATTTATTTTTTATTTTGCACACACTAATCAGCAAAAGCGCTGCTTAGCGAATGTAAAATAATATCTCGATCGATCTCAGTGTTCACTCTCTCATACACACATACACAGTCTGTTCTGCTTTCACACACACATACATTCTGCTTTCATGCACGTATTCACTCACACACTCGGACATAAACATAAACACACTCACACACATACATACGCACATTTACTTTTTTTTCACTCCCTCCCCAAACATTTCATTATGGCCCGGTACCAAATGACCCATGGCCAGGTGGCTGGGGACTGCTGATGTAAGCAGTGAGGACTGAGAGTGCGGTGTTCAGTGACTGAAAATAAAGTCTTTATGCGGAGTTTAAAAAAAAAAAAAAAGCACCTGTACCAGTTTTGATTTTGTCTTTGATTTTTTAAACAGTTCTTGTGCTTTGCAATCATTATAGTGGCAAAAAGAAGCCAACAAAAAAGCTTACTTATAAACAAGCAGTTCACGCAGAATTTGCTGAAACAGGAGCCAGAAGGTAGTCTTTGTTTGAGACTTTGAAATTGTTCGGCTAATAATCTTCTGTGATCTGGAATTGTGCTGAACCTTCTTTGTGCTGATGTGAAAATGTTGCAGAATGTTAAGACCAAGTTTCCAGTCATAACCAAATACTGTGTTCAAGAAGTGGATGTCAAGAAATTCACCTCAAGAGCAATCAAGAGATTAATTTCTTATTGGCCATTTTAAGGTGATGTAACAATTGGTTATGACTGATGGACCCAATCATTATTTTTTGTAATACATGGAGATGTAGCAACCATTTGTAAGGTAGCATGGGGTGTGTTGCACCATGGGTTGCTGTGTAAAATTCTGCAATGCTTCATGAGTGCGGGACACACTCAGTACATTACATGCCATTATTTTATTAAAAACTCTTCCTTACTGTCAATCTTATGTGGTCTAGCCCTTTCAGAGAAACAATAAAGCTTGTGAGATAATCTGATGTTTGTAACAGCTTTTAAAGCTGTTAGTTTGCATTGCATTTTGATTTTGACTGCTATCTTTATGGTCGCACAAAGTTTGCGTAACACTTAAATGGAGAAATTCATAGTAAGAAACTTGATATTCTATGATTTCTTTTTTTTTTTTTTTTTTTTTAGATTTTTGGAAAAATAGTGCTTCGTGACTATATACTAACAGGGCAATAAAAAGGACAGGATGGCAAAAGGGGAGCTAAAGCCTCTTTGGGATGGGAGTAAAAAGTGACATTTTTGTTTGACTGTGATATGTCCATTCTAATTAATGCTGAAAATTAAGGCATACTTTTGAGAAGCAGTGTGCCATTATTGTTTTACATCAGGAATTCAGATTTAATGTTAAATTAGTGTACCCGCCAAGGACGTATGACACATTGAATGCATCCCTTCAGTAAGATTTTACCCCAGTCAGTTAATTTTTGCTGATATGGTTAGACTGACAAAACTTCTCAGCTGTATTGTTTATGGTGTGCATTTTTAATATCCTGCTTCCTAAATATGTTCCCTCTTCACATTTCAGGAAACAATTTAAAGGAGCCAAGTACTTTACTCTGAGAATTAAATTACAGAACACGTTCATAAAATGCTACATGGTTTTGCCTTGCTCTGAAAGTTTTTATGTACACGTTGACTGAAACATTCGTTGTGGAAACTAAGTCTTTCTTGTTTCAGTTTACTATCACAAATGCTATGAACTAAACCTGTTTGTAGTATCAGTTTGTCATTGCACAGAGGTGTTATTTTATGTGAAATAAAAAAAAAAAAGTTTTACTAAAGAGTTTGCTAACAGGACCTAGGTTTTGGAGAATGATCTCTCTAAGTGGAGTGTGCTGAATGTGGTCACTGTTTTGCAGTCCTTGGGTCAGGAATTCTGACGATTATTGTGGTGTAGGGCACTCCTTTTCTAGCATTTCATGTAATTTTCTGTTTAATTTTAAAACAATAGATAAATCAGTTATAAAACCAACAAAAAACTATTTACATAGGTCCACAGCTGATCAATACATCAAAATTGTACATGTCAACAACAATTAATATTTTTCAAGCAAGTCTTTAAGTGTAAGCCAAGATTTGAATGAATGTGTAATATTGGAACTTCTCATCTTTATAGTATGCAATTCACTAGAGGGGGTAACTTTACTTTTCCAATTTTTAGTAATTACTTTTCAGGCTATAGGAAGAATAAACCAAAGAAGAGGCACATGGGATTTTGGAATCATGTAGTTTTCTTAATCCGGCGGGATATATTGTTGTTTTATTGATGTTCTTTGTGTTTCACTGTTGCAGTCATCACACTTGGGTTATCCTGCCAGGGGTAGCCCTCAGTCGGCCTGAATACCAGAGGCTTAGTATTTCTTCGTCTGTTACTGTCGCTTTAGGACTGACGTCAGGTTGTCAGTGGTATAAAAACAGACAGCCAACTCCATTACATCAGTCATTCTTGCTGAGGAGCCCAAAGCAGAAGCCGTTCGCATGAGTGCCGGTCGGCTGCTACCTGAGTTTTCATTTCCGAAATTGAATCATCTTGAAGTCTTCTAAAGCTAAGTACCCCGTTGGAGATCCTTTTTTCTTGCTCTAACCGATGTCCGAAAAAGTTAACAATTGTCTCGCCTGTGGAAAGCGAATAACACACCAAGATTTCCATTCTTACTGCATCGCCTGTTTAGGCCTAGACCACGATGTACCTCGCTGCCGGTTTTGTGCTTTGTTCAACACCCGAACTATTAGTCGTCAGGCCCTTATTTTAGCTAAATACTTTTGTTCTTGATCTCCATATTCTGAAATGGCTTCAGTAAGCTATCCAACTACCGATCTTCCGAAAAATGTAAGGATAAAGACAGAGACAGACTGCACAGGTCCAAAACTGCCGACTACTCTTCTGTTAAGCTAGTTGCCAGTTCGTCGGTACTCAGTGAGGAGCTTTTGCAACCCCTGATGCCCGCTTCGATGGATTCACAGGCCGCTACCGAGACCCGTTCATAGTCTGGTATGCCGTGTGACTCTTCTTTGACTATGGAACCTGCAGATATCTCTACCTTGGATGGGTCCGGAGCCACTGTGGAGGCACTGGCTTCTGAGGAAGTTCTTCGCACTATGGATATTCTACACAAACTGACTACTTCATTCGCGTCTTTAGTTCTTTCTAAAACTACCAAGTTTCTAAGGCCAAGAGTACGAGCTACGCCTAAAAACCGACGACCCAAACTCAAGCGCCTGCTTCATTGCTACAATCACAGATGCTTAAAATGGTAGAAGACCTGATCATGCTGATTAGGCGAAGCCAGCCTTCCCCTGCTAAAAGAAAGAGACTTGGCCCCAGCAGCTTTGTCTGACCAAGAGTCCGATGACTCTGAGGTTTCTGATTATGAAGACATGCCCTTATCTGCCTATGAGGATTCAGATGCAGAGGAAATCCATTCCTTCTGCCTCCCCTCCAGAGGATTTTTCTTTTGGTGAAACCCTAGATACTTTGAGAGAGCATTTCCATTGGGAATGCCAGGATTATCCTCAGTCCAAAAAGAGACTCTGGGAATTTTTAGACTTACCACAGCACAGACCCTTAACTATCCCTCCTGTTCTGGATGTTGTGGATGATGTCTTTATGGAGTTCAATCTAACTCCTGATACTTTACCCCTGGTTCAAGGAAACCTGATGGGTACTACAGAGTCCCTGATTCACACAAATTTATTTTAAAAAATCCTACTGTTGACCCAGAGGTCATCTCCCAAGGACCTAAAGAAATAAAAGCAACTACAGCTAAGAATCCCACCCCCTCAGCCAGGGATTTCCAAGCTTTAGACAGATGGGGTAAAAAAGTATACATCTCTGCAACTCTTGCCATTAGAGCATTAAATTGTCAGCTCCTCATGCTGAAATAACAGCAACATACTATAGAACTTAAGCAAAAATGATCTACCTTCCCTGACTGTGCAGAAAATAAAGAATTACAGGAGCTTATGCACTCTGCAAGCCAAGTCAGCAAGCATATACCCTGCAATGTGGGTTTGACGCCCTAGCAGCATCTTGCATGGCAGAAGTCATAGGTTCTGTACTTAGAAGGCATGCCTGGCTTAAGGAGCAGACCTTGCCAGACCATGTCAAATTAAAATTATTGGACGCACCTCTGAACAAGGACAATCTGTTTGCCACCAAAGCAGAAGAGGTTTTAAAAAAGATGGAAGAAAAAGCTAAGTCTATGCAGACAGTCAAATATTTTTTTGCAAGTGCAACCTCCAAGATTCAGTAGGTATTGCCCCTCCAAACATTGGTCCTTTCCAGCCTCCTCAAGGCCACCTAAAACTACACCTAGGGAAAACAGACCCCCCAGACTACAGTTTCAGGGTATGCAGAGATCTAAGCAATGGAGTACCTCCACTTCTAAAACAGGGAGTGCATTCAGGACAACTGGAGCCCAAATCAAATTCATTTGCACATCAACCAAATGGAGATACTAGCTGTTCAGCATGCTCTGACATCTTTCAGATCCCTACTGTCTCCGCGGCCCCTGCTAATCAAAACCGACAACACCACAGTGATGTGGTACATCAACAAGCAGGGGGGAACGCACTCTTATCCACTCTGCAGGCTAGCCATGACCCTCTGGAACACGGCCTTAGCCATGCACATTCACCTGCAAGTTCAATTCCTGCTAGGCAAGCAAAACTCTCTGGCAGACAACTTAAGCAGAAATCTACTAGACCCACATGAGTGGCAATTAAACCACAACACCTTCAGCATTGTGACCCAGGAATGAGGTACCCTGAAGGTGGACCTATCTGCCTCCCCCTACAACCACCAGCTCAGAAAATTCTAAACCAGAGAACCTCACAGCAAGACCTGGAAAGTGGCTGCCCTATCCTTCCAGTGGGCAAACCTCTCAATCTATGCTTTCCCCCCTCTACCTCTTCTTACAAGAGTATTACTCAAGGTAAGGGAGGAAAGACCAAGGGCAGTCCTGATTGCCCCAGACTGGCCACACCAATGCTGGTACCCACTACCGCGCAGTGTGTCACTGTTGCCTCCATGGCACCTCCCACAGATCCCAACTCTCCTGACTCAGCAGGAAGGACAGTTCTTGCATCCACAATTGCAGACCCTGAACCTTGCAGCCTGGCTTATTCCTTGACTTCCCTCCAGTGGTCAGCCTAAGCAAGCAGGTACGTCATACGTGAAGCCAAATGACCCAGTACTAGAAAATCCTATGCTGACAAGTGGAAAAGGTATTGTTCCTGGATCTAGACTAAAGGAGCGGGACCCAGCACAGTCTTCCTTACCTTTCATCCTGGATTGCCTAGCAGACCTACTCCACAGGGGCCTATCCTTCTCTTCCATTAAGATCCATGCCTCTGCCATCTCTGCTCATTACAACACTGAGCCACCTCTCTTCTCTCACCCTCTCATCAAGCAGTTCCTGAGAGGGGCTAACAACTTAAGGCCACCAAGAAGAACCCCCTACCCCTGCTTGGGACCTTAACTTTGTGTTGGAAAAGTTCACGCTTACCCCCCCTTTGAGCCTGCAGTGTCAGCAGAGTTAAAGTTCCTCTCTTGGAAAACAGCCTTGCTTCTGGCCATCACTTCAGCCAGAAGAGTGTCTGAGCTACAAGCACTTATGGCTGCGGAACCCTT
Source organism: Protopterus annectens (assembly GCF_019279795.1). Taxonomy (NCBI): domain Eukaryota; kingdom Metazoa; phylum Chordata; order Ceratodontiformes; family Protopteridae; genus Protopterus; species Protopterus annectens. The sequence goes on from NC_056739.1 coordinate 928,122,791, forward strand.
CATTATTTTTCATGCTGACAGGTTCTCCCTCAGGATTAACCCAACTTTCATGCCTAAAGTGGTGTCCAGTGTAGCTCTCAACCAATCTATCCATTTGCCCACCTTTTTCCCTAATCCTGAAAATATGGGGGAAAGGATCCTGCACTCTTTAGATGTGCACAGACAGCTCAGATTCTACCTTGATAGGACTAAGCCCTTTAGGAAATCTGACCAGTTACTAGTCAGCTTTGCACTAGGGGCAGAGGGCAAGGCCATATCAAAGTAAACCATCTCCAAATGGATAGCACACTGTATCCATTTCTGTTCCAAACACCATGGGAAACCACCCCCTCAGGGGGTCAGAACACATTCCACTAGGGCAACTTCAACATGTACAGCCTTTCTCAGAGGAGTCCCTACCAGGGACATTCTGGAACCTCCAACTTGGAGTTCTGTTCATAACTTCACCAGGCATTACCACCTGCCTATCTTTTCCAAATCCAGGGCGGGCTTTGCAACTGCAGTCCTGCAGGGCATACCAGCCAGACCAACTCTTCTTGACTGCCTCCACCCATTCTTCAGCTTTGGGAATCAACTCAAGTGTGATGACTGCAACAGTGAAACACGAAGAACATAGTACAGTTGTGTACACTTACCATAAATGTAGATGGTCGAGTGTATTCACTGTTGCAGTCCTGGTTTCTCATCCTCCAGCCCCCTTGTCTCGCTCTCTCTCTATTTCTCTTCCTCACTCCTTACAGGGCTATTGGTATTTACTTTTTACTGGTGGTGTTTTGCCACCATAACTTAGCTCCCTATTTGGGGGCTCCTGACATTTGGGGCAAGACAAACTGATGTAATGGCGTTGGCTGCCTATTTTTATACCACTGATGACCTGACGTCAGTCCTGAAGTGACAGCAACCGATGCAGAAATACTAAGCCTCTGGTATTCGAGCCGACTGAGGGCTACCCATGGCAGGATAACCCAAGTGTGATGACTGCAGCAGTGATACACTCGAACATCTACATTTATGGTAAGTGTACACAACTGTACTTTTTTAGTCTTTCTGGAATTCTGTGGATCATTGTCTTCAATTTCGCAAAACTTTGCACTTTTTCAGCCTGGATCCATAGTTGTGCATTATCACTAATGGAGTTTTAGCAGTCTTTTTTTAGATTTCATATAGTCCATTTTAACAGGGGGCATTTCCCATGTTTAGTATGTAAAGAGACTGCTTGTTCAGTTTCTAGTCTACAGTCTTAAGTAGCACCGAGTTTTTGTTCCACACTTGCTTATCTCTATGATTTGTCTAAGTTCTGCTTCTTTAGTCATAGCTGAAGAAGCTGCTTTTCAAGTCCAGAGACAGCAACTTCTAAGCAAAACCTTTCAACACAAGAGAGAGTTATGACAGATTTTCAGACACATCCTCCAAGTGCAACCACCTCAGTATGCTTTTAGGACAAGGGTAGAATCAATTTTAATAAAGTCATTCTCTGCAGAGTCTTGTAAAAATATTTGCATGCACTTTGGGTTCTCCCTCCCCAACCAGGTCATCCTTAGCAGAAAGTTTGTGCACGTGTTAATGAAAATCGCTGCTGTATATTATCTTTGTGGTTTTAATTCACATGTTCTTTAGTATGATAAATAATCAGGTACTTGGTAAAAAAGTAATTATAATCCAAGTCTGTATTTACTACAGAAGATAAAGCAGTAGACTGATCCAGAATTTGACAAGGGAGAAGATGCCCTTCCCCGTTGTTTCCTGATTGTTGCCCTGCATTTCTTTGTAGCATTAACTACCCTACATCTACTTGTGCTGCATAGAAGGTGTGTCATTGGCACTGTACTGAAAGGGTAGGTTCATTACCTGTAGGTTTTAGCATTTCTGTTTGGTAGACATCTGGCACTGTTCATTTACTGCTGTGACAGTAGCTTGCAGTAGATTACTTTTTCTGTTCATGAGCAGATGATATATGGTTACAAGTATACAAGTATGAGGCCAGAAGTCGAGGGCATAGGGGATGAACCAGGAAAAAGGCAAGCAGTATTTCTTATGTGAAACCAGTATTTTACATGAAACTGTTGCATATTAAATAAAAGGCAAAAAATGTGATTCTTAAAAGAGAGAGAGAGCTGTGAGTATCGGTGATAAAAACACCGTGGTATTTAGACAAGATAATTAAACAGACTTTTGTTGTACTGAGAGCTGTACCACATAAAGCAGAATGAGGTAAATAAGATATTTGCACCTCCTAATGCTTTTAAAGGAAGAAAAATAAGTCGATTAGTAAAGAAGGGAAGCAGAACTCAGTAAGAACTGCATCTGTTTAAAATTCTTCAGAGCAGGCAGCCCAATTATTTTTAGAGTGTTGCCTCTTTGGTGTTATGGAGAATTGTATGCAAGTACGTTTGTCAGCACAGCATAATGCCATGGGTCTGCACTGAAAAGGGACCTATTGAGCATACATTCAGTTTACACAGTTAAAATATTAAATAAGAAAAAATAAAATAAAAATAAAGATTAGTTTGTTATGAAAGAAGCACATTGTACTGACCTTGCATGTTCTTTTGAGTCAGATTCTAAAATAATTTACACTTGGGGCAAGATAAATTACAAAATTGTAAACAATTAAGTGAATGATGGCAAACTCAATGCAGTGCATTGCTCTGGAAGTACTTCTTTTAACCCAGTGGTGTGACTTGCTAGTCGCCTCAATTGACTAAAATTGCTGGGTTAGCCCTGCAGAAAGATACTCATGTCAGTGTACACCAACTAGCAAGCCATCCAACAATAGTGAAATGACAAGTACTTAAATAAAAATGACTTTTTTATGCAAGTCAGTAAATATAACACAATGTACCACAGAGTGAATAAAATGTTATTTTCACTGTGGCAATGTGACAGAAAATAATGTTATTGAGTGTTATGCAGTGTTAGAAAATGTGATGAAAAGCCTTTATATTGAATAAGATGATAACTGCATTTTTTAAACAAATATAGTCCCCCAAGTAAAAGGGCAAAAAATGGTGAAAACGTACCATGAACAGTATACAGAAATTAGAAAATTAGTGCATATAGGAAAAAGGCCAGCATCTACTCAGAGAAAGGAGCACAGCATGGATATATTGACCAATGTTGGACAGCCGATGGAATAACCAGCTACCCTGACATCCAGAATATTGACATCATTACATAGAAACAACAAACCTAGACACATTCTGCGCATGCTCAGGGATTACGCCATAGCAGAGTTAACCACGTGGGGGGGGGGGCTGCACTGCCCAATCCCCCTTGATAGTTTTACTAACTCCATGATCGTACAATCCCGGGGAAAGGGAATATTTTCCTATCTGGGAATTGTCGCTCTCGCACACCTGTCAGCCATCTGCTTGAGTCGACGAAATGAAGTTGATGTAGCTGGTAATTCAACCCACTGTCCACAACCCATAAGGACAAAGGATAAGTTCTTGGCTGTGCTGAGCTCTGTCTACATGGTAGTCTTCTTGGAGCAGGTACAGTTGTAACCATTGTCATTGGGAAGCCAAAGTAGACCCTGTTATCCACTAGGAAAGGGATTAGGATTAGAAAATGGGAAATCCCTCACAACTGCTTAGTTGATGGCCAAACTTTGACTGGCTATCACCTAGATGATGGGACACAGGTTGGCTGTCTCTGTGGATACTTGATGGGCTGCAGGTCTAGAAAAAAATATTTGAGTAAATATACAGTTACACTCGGAGCCACAAAAGAAATGCAGTTTAGTGTACTCAGCAATGTAACTCCAGCAGAAATGAGAATAATTACAGAACAGGAGACAGTGTATACAGTGTCAAATGACTGAGTCATAAGAAACAAGGAATATAAGCTGAATACAAAGAGTACATTTTTCTTCAGGATTAAAATATCACAACAAATTATCCAAATTATGTAGTAGGCTAACTTAAAAGAAGTATAACAAAATGTAAATAAATAAAATAGTAACACAAAAGAAAATGTGACACCAAAATAGACACATCAAGAGGTCGGAAAATTAGTCTTTCATAGGTATTTTCAGTTAGAAGTGTGCTACAAGACTCGATATTTCAGCCGCCTTTTTCTTTATTGGTTAATAAAGGTTGTCATAGCCATGAAAAGGTTCAAGTTACTACCCAGCCTGCTAGACTAATTTCACTGTAATGGAGCAATGGCTATCTGACCCTTACCTTTATCCTTTTTTTTTTTTTTTTACTCTTTTGAAGATGATGCCTCCCTGTGTTTTCTAGAAACATTGTTCTGATATGACCAGAATGCCTCAAGTCACTTAACGTCACTTCCTTTAGGTAAAGTATCTAAGTGTTGCCTTCAGTATGGAACTTGTTTTGTCTGTTGAAGTGGGCTGTGTGATGTCCGAGAAACGAGTAAAATTTGGCCTGCTGTCGTGTTGCAGGTTGCATTTACCCATTTTTTGAAATGATAAGTTCATAGTTGGAGACCATAGCGGGATAATATTCTCTGATACAGCTTCTTTGTTCTGCTTTCCTTTGGAGTAACGATCAGGCTGAATCTCGGATGGCATCCCACAAACTTGTTTAGCTTTGTTACAGGTTTCACTAGGTATGAAATTACTGTTCTTACATACTGTCATATTATCTTTTCTGCTAAACCGTCATCTGGATTACCAGCTCTCTACTGCTCACCAACTCTGGCGTTGGTAAGATTTGATATTTTGGTGCTTGAACCATTCTGTTTGGCTAGAGGCTTTGGTCCTACATCGTCCATGTGGGTTAAATAATCTGCAGTTACTGCTGCCTGCCAACAATCAGTATATCCAACCCTCCAGGACACCTGAAGGCTCATCAGTGCTTCCATATTCGTTGTAAAGGACTCCAGCGCACAAGGTAATCTTAGGAGAGACACCTTCCTACAAATAGTAACAATTTGTGCCCAGGCATAGTTGTATTTACATCCAGGCCATATATTATCGAGAAAAAGCACAAGTTACTAAATATTCCCATAACTCTTCACCAACACTGCTGGAACAAATTTGCTGTGTAGTTTTTGTAACATGTCGGTGTGGGTTGTTCTCTTTAGTGGAAAAGGCCCAAATGTTTTTTAAACATATTAACGCTTGTGCTCATGTTCCTTGCTTTAATTAGACTTATATTTCTGTATGTTGCACACTTACCAGTCCTAGTCTAACAACTGTATTCTGCTGTTGTATTGTTCATAACCTACATGAACACTTGTACTTATAATGAGTATTTGTATTTTTTGTCATTGATCCAGGCTGGGCCTTAAAATTAGTCCATTGGATCAGTGCTGTACCCAGGTAAAAAATTACAGATATTTACATTAGTCATTCAAGCAATCAGTCAGTAAATAAATAAACAAGAAAACACAATGATACCAGCCTTGAAGAAGTAGACCCTAATGTTTGTGTTCCATCCAGTTAATTTCTGCTGCTCAACATTTCAGATTTTACTTCTGGCATACCTTGTAGTGAAGTATCTTGTGTTTAATGTTTAAAAAGCAAAGAACTTCTAAGTGCTCCTGTGGTTGATCACCTGTTAGGATGTACTCCAGAAGTTTCTTTACTGTTGTAGAAGGAATACATAATGTGAAGTAGTGCCCCATGGGCTGCAGCATCAACCTGCCCACCTGCAGAAGGTGAGAAAAGGTGGAAGCCTAGTTTGCAACTTACATGATGACAGCATTAGAGTGTTGCCAGTGCAGAGTCAGTGTGAGGATTCCTTGTGCAGTTGTAGGAGGAAACAGAGCAGAAGGGGAAGGTAAGAAAACAGGATGACAGCTATCATGAAAAGTCTCCTCCAGCTAAAACGTGTTACTGCAGTGCTCCCTGCCTCTTCATAATGTTGTCACGTCTGCTGGGCATTGTCCGTACTTGTACCATGTTGCCAAAGCTTGGAACTCCTTGTCTGTATCTAACAGGTCAGTACCCTCCCACCCATCCTTCAAAACCACTCTGAAAGACTTCCTAGCCAAATGATGGCTCTGTTGTTGCTCAACACCAGGTAAACTATATCACTAAATGTGAACAAAAACCTATTCGTACCTTACATCTCCTTACTCTCCCTTCTTCACTCGCACTCACTCACTCACTCACTCACTCACTCCAGTTTCTCACCACTGGCTTTCTGTCTAAACATACCATAAGCCTGATTTTCTCTCACTTCGTATTGTACTTCCTGTTTGTATTATACTAACATACCTTTAATTTTTCAATAAACTGGCCAGAATTTCTCTAAATATTAAATCATTGTCATATAACTTGCTAACATTGGCTCTAGGTGATTGTCACTGTTGAAGTGACACCCCAACTCCATTTGAAAAAACTGGGGAAAGGGAGTGTGGATGGATGGGTGGCTGTAACTTGGCATCTATTCTTAACTGGTGTTTTCACCCATCCATCCTCAAACCCTTTTTCCCATTTTTGCACTTGGGGTCGGTGTGTCACATCAACAGTGACAATCATCTTGAACCAAGGTTTACACCGCCGAGTGGCTAGACCTGCCACAGTGGTTCATCTGTACCACTCTCTCGCACACACACACTTGCTGCTAGGCCAATTTACAGTGCCCAATCCACCTGCTCTATGTCTTTGGAGTGTGGGAGGAAATCGGAGCACCCAGAGGAAACCCACGCAACCACAGGGAGGACATGCAGACTCCACAATGAAGGCACCTCAGCCGAGAATTGAACCGGAGAACCTCTTGCTGTGATGCGAAAATGCTAACCGCTGCACCATTTTCATATCATGTCTCATCTGGTATAATTATTTAACCCGTAGTTGTTTTTTTGTATTATTTTTAAAGACTATAACATTTTTGTTCTTAAAATGTTTTGTAATACTTCGGAGCTTTTCTCCCTGGGCTTCCACTGAAAATGAGCTCCAACCCAAGTGATATTTTCCCAGTAATCAATTGTCAATAAATAAATGCAGTGTGCAGGAGACTTCCCTCCTCAGAAATACACACACACACACACACACACACACACATATATATATATATATATATATATATATATATATATATATATATATATATATATACATTTTTTTTCTAGTTGCGGTGCATCCCTGACACGGTTTTGGTGTATACTGGCATTTGAGACTGCATAGCAGTCTTTGCATGCTTTTCACATTGTGTAATTGCTTAGCAATCTTTGAACGCTTTTTACACTATGTTATATGCTTCACTTGTTATACTTGATTTCTTCTTCATTATGTGGACATTAGTAATATTCAGTGAAGGCTTCTACCGCCCTTTTCGTCAGAAGTGCATTCCCTTCTTCCATAAGATACATTTCATGTGTGCTGTATTTCTATATACCGTTCTGTAGTTATTAATTTATTATAAACAAGTCCAAGTTTTTAAAGAATATTTTCTTGTTATCCACCATGCTGTGGCGACTGTACCTGGAATATTGCTTTGTTGTGTTGATCAGTCAGGGAAAAGAAATAAAGTGGGTGGAGAAAGTGCAGGGAAGCCTCGTTGAAATAAATAGGATATCAGCTGTTACATGATGAGAACATTTACTTTGGGATGGAGAACTAGGGGCACATTAAGGACACACAAGCTAAAGAGGGAAATAGAGAGAAGACTTAATTTTAGAGGGAGAGAAGAAAAGAGGCTGCAGGTGGCAGAACTACATTTGTTATGGGAGTAAAGACAAACTATTTCAAAAACAGAGTTGTCAGAAAAAGAAAATAGTTAAGAAATAACATTTTAAAACGTGAGACAATAGACAGCTTTGACTTAACATGTGCTTGATGGAGTAAAAGTGGACATGAAGCAAGAGTGAAGGATTGTGAGGGACTTTTTGGCATTATGTAGATGGTTGTTGATGTAATTGTATATAAGAGGCGCTTTAATTCCTCCTTGTTTTCTCAGGGAGATCATTTTTGATAATCAGTAACTGTTGTTCCACCTCAGCTGTTCAGCACAATATTTCTTGATGTTCTTCGTGTTTCACTGTTGCAGTCATCACATTTGGGTTATCCCTGCCAGGGTAGCCCTCTGCCTGAATACCAGAGACTTAGTATTTCTGCATCAGTTGCTGTCATTTGAGGACTGATGTCAGGTCGTCAGTAGTATAAATTAAGGCAGCCGACGCCATTACACCAGTCTTTCTTGCCATGGAACCTGAATCAGAAGCAGTCTGCACAAGTGCCAGTCAGCCGCTACCTGAGTTTTCATCTCCGAATTGAAGTTGAAGTCTTCTAAAGCTAAGTACCGCATTGGGGATCCTTTTTTCTTGCACTAACCAATGTCAGAAGAAGTTAATTGTCTTGCCTGTGGAAAGCAAATACCACAGCGAGACTTCCATTCTTACTGCATCACTTGTTTAGGCCCAGACCACAACGCCCCCTGTTGTCACTTCTGTGCTTTGTTCAATGCCAGAACTATCTGTCATCAGGCCCTTATTGTAGCCAGATATTTTCATTTACAGTCCTCGAATTCCGATATAGCTTCATTAAGCCATCTGACAACAAATCTTCCGAGAAAACGTAAATATAAAGACAGAGACAGACCGCACAGGTCCAAACCTACTGACGACGCTTCCGTTAAGCTAGTCGTCACTCCTCCGGTGCTCAGTGAGGCACTTTTGCAGCCCCTGATGCCCGCTTCAATTGATTCGCAGGCCACTACCGAGACCCTTTTGGAGTCTGGTATGCCGCAAAAATCTTCTTCGATTAAAGATCCTGCGGTCGTCTCTACCTTGGATGGGTCAGGAGCTGCTGAGCAGGCACTGGCTTCTGAGGACGTCCTTCACACTACCAAATCTGAACACAAACCAACATCTTCTTTTGTGACTACTGTTCTTTCAAAAACAACCGAGTTTCTTAGGCCCAGGGTCCGAACCACACCCAAGAAACCGACGACCCACTGTCAGACGCCTGCTACCTTGCCTCAGTCTCAAATGCTTAAAATGGCGGAAGACCTTATCATGCTGATCATGGGAAGCCAGGCTACCCTCTCAAATAGGAAAAGAGATTGGTCCCCTGTAGTTTTGTCTGAACAAGAGTCAGATGAATCTGATGCGTCTGACTATGAATACATGCAAACCCTCTCCACTTATGAGGATTCTGATGCAGTGGACTCTATTCCTTCAGCCTCTTCCCCCAGAGGATTTTTCCTTTGGGGCAACCCTGTATACTTTAAGGGGGCATTTCCAAAGGGAGAGTCAGGACTACCCTCAGTCTAAAAAGAGACTCGGAATTCCTAGATCTTCTGCAACACAGACCCTTGGCCATCCCCCCAGTCCTGGATGTTGTGGAGGATGCTTTCCTGGAATCCAGCTTGACTCCTGACGCCCTACCTCCTGCTCCCAGAAAACCAGACAGGTACTATAGAGTCCCTGACTCACAGAAATATCTTTTTAAAAATCCAACAGCTGACCCTGAGGTCATTTCTCAAGGGCCAAAAGGGATTAAAGCAACCACTGTTAAGAATCCCACCCCCTCAGACGGATTCATGAGCATTGGACAGATGGGGTAAAAAAGTATACACCTCAGCTACTCTTGCTATCAGGGCACTAAATTGCCAGATCCATATCCTGAAATATCAGCAACATACCTTGGAACTCCTTAAACAAAAAATGTCTTCCTTTCCTGCTTGGGCAGACTCTAAAGATTTACAAGACTTAATGCATTCTGCAAGTCAAGTAACACTTTGCACTGTGGTTTTGATGCCCTAGAAGTTTCTTGCAGGGCAGCAGTCACTGGATCTGTCATTAGAAGATATGCATGGCTTAAGAAATAACCCCCCTGACCATGTCAAATGTAAATTGTTGGATATCCCTTTGGACAAAGATAACTTATTTGGCACTAAGGCAAAAGAGGTCTTAAAAAAGATGGAAGAAAAAGCAAAATCTATGCAAATAGTTAAGGATTTCTTACAGGTCCAGCCCCCTAGGTTCAACAGGCATTGTCCCTCCAAGCACTGGTCCTTTCCTGCTCTGAGTAAACTGGCCCAGCATAGGCCCTGTGGAAACAGACCCCCCCCCCCCCCCAGACAGCAGCCTCAGGGAATGCAGAGATCTAAGCAGTGGACTACCTCCACTTCAAAATCATGGAGTTCTAAGCCACCTCCTTATGGTAAGAACTCACAATGACTCACCTACTCCACCCCCCTCTCTGCCCACTTTCACTTACCCCTAGGAGGAAAACTCTCCTTTCACTAAAGCACCTGGGCCACCATTGCCAAGGACCACTGGGTTCTGAACATTGTGTCTCAGGGATACAGATTTTTCTTCCACACCCTTCCAACCCTAAAGGGTTCCCAGATCTACCACCAAATCAGTGGGCAGAGGCTCAAAAGCAAATCCTTTCCCTGCTCTCTATGAGGGCTGTAGAGCAAGTTCCTGCATAACAGATAGGCCAAGCTTCTACTCCAGACTTTTTATGGTGCCCAGAAAAGAGGGCACCTGGCAACCCCATCCTCGATCTATCCATTCTAAACACCTTCCTAGTGATCCCAAAATTCAAAATGCTCACCCTCCAGCAGCTGTTACCCATGTTCTCCAAGGATGCTTGACTAGCCACCCTAGATCTCAGAGGCCTACCTCCACATTCATATCAGGGAATCATGCAGAAAATACCTCCGCTTCAGGACAGGATCTCAACACTTTCAATTCTCTGCGCTTCCCTTTGGCTTATCTACTGCTCCCAGAGTTTTCACAAAATGTCTGGCTCTGGCCATTGCCTTTTGCAGACAAAGAAATATTCAAATTTACCCATACTTAGATGACTGCCTTATTCAGGCAGACAGCCAGGAACAGCTGCTCAAGCACCTGGCCTTTGTAAAGACCCTACTAACCTCCCTAGGGTACACAATCAATGAAAAGAAATCCAAACAGGTGCCCACCCAAAGGATAATATTCCTGGGAGCAAGTCTGGACACAGCATCCCAGATGGCATACCTTACACCAGAGAAACACATTTTCCTGACAGCCTATTACTCTCAACTAGCCACCAGGCTTCAGCGATCTGCAAGGAAGATCCTGCAAGCTCTGGGGTTCGTGGCATCTTGCATACTACTCATTCCATATGCCAGACTGCATATGAGGAAACTTCAGTGGTACCTAAAGAGCCTTTGGTGTCAACACTTTCAAGACCTGGAAACTATTCTACCTATAATTCCTTGCCTCAGAAAGGATTTTCTTTGGTGGGTAACAGCATGCTCCCACAGCAAGGGACTGCCCTTCTCCCCACCCCTCGCTGCCCAGATCCTCACCACAGATGCGTCAGCAGGTGCATAAATGGCCAATAGAGCCCACAGCAAATCCCCCTGCACATCAGTCAAAAAGAGATGATGGCTGTGCAGCATGCCTTGATAGCTTTCCAACCCCTTCTCTCTCCTCGGGTCCTCCTGATCAAAACAGACACCACCACCACTGTCATGTGGTACATCAACAAGCAGGAAGGGACTCACTCCTACCCTCTATGCAGGCTGGCCATGAAACTTTGGCTCACAGCCTCTTCCATGCAACTACACTTGTTAGCATAATTCTACCAGGCTCTCTCAACTCTCGGGCAGACCAATTAAGCAGAAACCTTCTGTACCCACGAGTGGCAACTCAACAGAAGTACCTTCACCCTAATAACTCAAAAATGGGGAACCCCGAAGTTCAACCTCTTTGCTTCCCACACCAACCATCAGCTCAGGAAATTCTGCACCAGGGAGCATCACTGCATGGCTTGGAAAGTGGATGCCCTGTCCTTCGTTCCCATCTCATCCCCAGAGTACTGCTCAAAATAAGGGAAGAAAAACCGAGGACCATTCTTATAGCTCCAGAATGACCCCGACAACACTGCTACCCCTTGCTGTGCTGCCTGCCCCCGTTGCCTCCATGGCATCTTCCACAGATTCCAAACCTCCTGACCCAGAAGGAAGGGGAATTCATGCATCCCCAGTTGCAGACATTCAGTTGGCAGCTTGGCTTATTCCCTAACCCCAAACCAATCTGCCATCCTCAGCAAACAGGTTGTGGATGTTGTCTGTGAGCCCAGGTGTCCTAGCACTAGAAAGTCTTATGCAGATAAATGGAAAAGGTTCTGCACCTGTATCCAGGCTAAGGGAGCCAGTATGTCACAGCCCTCCCTCTCATCCTGGATTACTTAGCTGACCTACTACACAGTGGTCTCTCTTTCTCCTCTATAAATATTCATGCCTCTGCTATTATTTCTGCTCATTTTCCTACTGAGCAGCCCCTTTTCTCACATCCTTTGATCAAACAGTTACTCAGAGGGTCCAGCAACTTTAGACCTCCGAGAAGGGCACCAACACCAGCTTGGGACCTTAACTTTGTCTTGGAAAAGCTCACTGTGCCCATATCAAACCAGTTTCTTCTGCAGAGCTAAAATTTCTCTCCTAGAACCCTTTGGTCAAATAGTTACTCAGAGGAGCTTTTAACCTGAGACCCCCCCCCCCCCCCAAAAGAGCACCAACACCAGCTTGGGACCTTAACTTTGTCTTGGAAAAGCTCACTGTGCCCCTATTGAACCAGCTTCTTCTGCAGAGCTAAACTTTCTCTCCTAGAAGACAGCATTCCTTCTTGCCATCACTTCAACCAGAAGAGTCTCTGAGCTGCAAGCACTCATGGCTGTGGGAACCCTTCATCATCTTCCATGCAGACAGGATATCTCTCAGAACTAACCAATCCTTCATGCCCAAGGTGGTGTCCATTGTGGCTCTTAACCAATCCATTAATTTGCACACCTTCGTTCCTAATCCCCAGAACAAGGGGGAAAGGATTCTTCACTCTCTAGATGTGCACAGACAGCTCAGATTCTATCTGGACAGTACTAAATCCTTCAGAAAGTCTGATCAGTTGCTGATTAGCTTTGCTGTAGGGACAGAAGGCAAAGCCAACTCCAAGAAAACCATTTCCAAATTGATAGCACACTGCATCCATTTCTGCTACAAACAGCATGGCAAGCCTCCTCCTAAGGGGGTCAGGATGCACTCCACCAGAGCAGTCTCCACCTCTGCAGCTTTCCTCAGAGGAGTAACCCACCAGGGGCATCCTGGAGGCTGCCACCTGGGCATCTGTTCATACTTTTACCAAGCATTACCACCTGCCTCTCTTCTCCAAATCCAGGGCAGGGTTTGCCTCTGCAGTCTTGCCAGGGCATGCTAGCCAGCCCCTAGCTTCCTAGACTGCATTTACCCATTTCCTCAGCTTTGGGAATCTACCTAAATGTGATGACTGCAACAGTGAAACACGAACATAATACAGTTGTGTACACTTGCCATAAATGTAGATATCTGAGTGTATTCACTGTTGCAGTCCTGGTTTCCCTCCCTCCATCCCCCCTTTTTCTTTTTCTCCCTTTTAGTTTTTTTTCCTTGTTGTTCTCCTTCCTTACAAGGGACATATTGGTATTTATTTTCCACTGGTGGGTTCTACCACCAGAGCCTGGCATCCTATTTTGAGGGCTCCTGACAGGTTAGGGCAAGAAAAACTGATGTAATGGCGTTGGCTGCCTTCCTTTATACCACTGACGACCTGACGTCAGTCCTCAAGCGAAAGCAGCCGACGCGGAAATACTAAGCCTCTGGTATTCAGGCCGGCCGAGGGCTACCCTGGCAAGGATAACCCAAATGTGATGACTGCAACAGTGAATACACTCAAGCATCTACATTTATAATAAGTGTACACAACTGTACTTTTATATACACAGACACATGTTGTGTGACGTGATTTATTTACCAGGGACTGTTTTCAATAGATATACAGACTTGTCCCTATTGCTGAGAATGTGGATGCTTTCACATAGTTTTTAAACAATATGTTGTAGGAGAGTAAGTTTTTGTATCAGATTCAGGGTTGTACTGTTCCGTTCTTAAGGTTTATGTACTTTGCTATTTCTTGTTTTTATTAGCCTGCTAAAGGGCATATGTTTGCCAAGGTAAATGTTGCGTATAACCTTCTTGATGGACATTTTAGAGATGAAAACTGTAGTTTGTTCTTTGCATTGTCTTGGGGCTTGCATTTTATGTTCCAAGCACTCAGTTTGTCTCCATTTCAGCTAGCTGCATCCTGAAAGCGACATTTTCTGCCTTGGAAAGTGATATTTTAGTTTCTGTTAGTTCTGCTCAGAAGATTTCTGAGCTACAGGCTTTCTCATATGAAGAACCTTATTTAATTTTCCTTAATGATAGGGTGTCTGTGCACTAATCCTATGTTTTCCCCTCAAGGCAGTGTCTGAGTTTGCATTAAATCAATCAATCCGCTTTCCCATTTGTTTCTCTGAATATGTCAGTCCAAGGAAAGCAGTGCTTCGTTCTTTAGTGTGCTCAGAATTCTTAAGTAATACGTACTTCTCACTAAGGAATAAAGGCCAACACTTCTTAGTTTATTTCAGCCTAGGATGTGAGGGAACATGTTTTCTAAACAGTGTTTTTTCAGATGAATTGCCAAGTGTATTACATTATGCTTTCAGAAAGCCAGCAATGAGAATTCCACTCCGATCAAAACCAGCTCTGGCAAAAGCATAGCTACTTCTTTATCAGGATTGTATTGACTGGTACTCTTGCCATCTGAATTAGTTCATAGCGTCACCAACTTCGGCATTCAGTGTGTGCGCGCATGCACACACACACACACACACACACACACACACACACACACACACACACACACACACACACACAGCCTTGTGTGTGTGTGTGTGTGTGTACATTTTATTTTTGTTCCTTAACATTGCCTCAGTACCTATATGCTGTAGGAAGCAACAGTGCAGTCTGAACCTTCAGTTTTCATTATATTCCATGCATTAATTTGAAAAGGGGAAAAACAGACTTGGTAATTTATTGGTATCCTGTTGTTTGACCTATTTTCTGTTGTGCGTGTTCAAAATGGGTTACAAACAAATACATTAATCGAAATGTTTCCAGGATATGTCTTGGCTCATAAAAAGGAACAATATGTTGCCATACCTTTTTTTAAGTACCCTTTCCCTTCGAGCCATCAGATTGCCTTACCCATTCTGCTGGCATATAGGTCTTGAGCTAATTTTTTCCCATTTACATCAGTCTCTGAGACCACATGCTGAGGTAAGTGCCATCCAGAGGGGAACGTCATACAAGGGTTGTTTGGTCCTATGCCTGCACCTTCCTTTCTTAGCCATGGACTGCCATCATGTCAGTGGTTTTGATGCTCTGGTTTCACCTTTTGAGGCTGAGGTTGTTTACATTGAAGGTCAGACCCAAATGTATCCCCTTAGGGTCTGCTGTATGTGCTTGCTGTCACAAAGGCCTGCAGTCCCATTCTCAAGTCCCTGCACACATCAGCAGACTTGCTGATGAAGGCTACCATGATGGTGGCATAGTTGCACTTTCCTGATCCATTGTTCTGCATGCTGTACTCCTATTGCTGTGATAGTTACTGTCATTGCAGCTGGTCAGTACACCTTCTTGTTCCCAAGAAAGATGAGCCAAAGTCAATTATCAGTCCCACCTTCCCTTACCTGCTGTTTCAGCTTAAGGGCATGCTAGTCAATCCTAGGTCACCTGGGTCACAGTCAAGGCTTTAACCCTTTGCACAACAGTGATGATGTATTTTGTCTTCTCTTACTTTGTCTTACTCTTGTTAAGTGCTCGGGGGGGGGGGTACCTTGGGGGCACCCACACACCAACCTGCATAACTGTATTAAGTACAGTTTTGCAGTGTCTTCCTCTTTGTTGAATTTACTGTTTAACCTCTTTGTTGTGACAATAGGTTATTCATTATCCATACTTGCTTACTGCTTAATTTTTTTCTCATCAGATGGCAATTACAGCCTGTCTTATTGTTACTAGACTGAGTCCTGGATCAAGGTTGTGGGTAGGTTAAAGTTACATCCAATTATATTTTCGCTCTGCATTACGTCTTTGCTTATGTGCATTTCTACTGAATCAGGTAACTCGTTCTGTGACCAGCCATTGAGTCACTGTCACCATCATAGTTGTACCTTATTCTCTTCATGCAACAATCCAGGTTTCTAACTAGCTCATCCGTATAGCCTGCTTTCAATGGTTGTCATTGTACCTGGCTACCCTTCATCACATGGCTTCATATGTTATCAGTTGCCTTCCTTTGTTGTATTCTGTTGCTGCCTGTTGTTGTCTGAGGTTACTACTACACCTCATTTTGGGCACGTTATCAGTTTCATAATTTAAAAGGGTTAATTTTATGGATTCTTGGCTCAAACTCACAGAGAGGCTGTCCTACATGTCATCAATGACCATTTGGTTAGTTTCTAAGTTCCTGAACAAGTTAGTGGAATATATTGGATTCTAAGTCATATCACAGGCAATTAGACATTATAGCAACTCTGTGAGAGGCTGTTGTGTACCATTTGTGAGGCGTTTCTCTCTTCCCTGGTGCCGTTCAACCACAGAGCAACTGTATACAGGTTTGGAGGATTGCACCCTGCATGGGGCTACAAGGAGCTCTTGCCTCTATATAAGTTCTTCTTTCTGTCTCTTTAGGTAGATTTTAGGATGTACTGTGTGGGTGGTCGTTTGTGATCGAGCAATTTCTTTTTTAGCTATTATGTATTGATTATTTTTATGGAAAGCCCACAAGCAGATTTCAGTTTTCTAGTCAGATCTGTGGAGCACTTTGGATTGCACCTAGTAGGTTGTAAGTTATGTCCCACACCATGGCCATCAGCAAGTTGTTGGGCTGTAAGTGGGTACTTATAACCCATGTTATCTACAATTGTTTTTTCCTTTTTAATCACTGAAACAAAGTTATCTACTTAATCTAGAATACATCATTTTTTTCTTGACAGATGGAAAAAAATAAAACTTACTCTTTTTGGCTTTTGGCCTTGCATTTAAGATATGTGTTCATCTTTTTAATTGGCTGTTAGATTTTGATTGTTTGTTATTATTTTTAGGTAGTTAATAACATCTCGGCTGGAGCTCCTTATGTGCGGAGTCTGCATGTCCTCCCTGCGGTTGAGTGAATTTAAAGACATGCAGGTAGGTGTGTGCGTGTGTGGGTGTGCCTTCTTTGAAGGTTGAGTGCCAGGTTGGCAACTCAACACCGTAAAAATTCACTGCCAATCATTAGTGGACCAGAGTTCTGCTGTGGCGTCCCCTAACCAGGAAAAGCTGAAATATAGTTTAATAACATCCAGAGAAAAATGGCCAACACGTGTTCCTGTGGATGATAGATTCTCACTAGGAATTATAACTTAATGTGTTCTGTTAAGGAGAAAAGTATGAGAGGAATTATCATTGTAAAGCTTTAAATAAGAAGATTCTGCTGAAGCAAGGTAGGAGAATGTGATGATTTACAAATTCTCCACATCACTGTTATGAGACAGGCACACACATACACACACACACACACACACACACACACACACACACACACACACACACACACACACACACACACACACACACACACTTTCTCTCCCTCTGCAAAGTGGAGAAGAAAATAATGAGGTTGAAGAGCATGTTGGATGCTTGAATGAGGCTTTAGTGACCCAGCTTTCCTTCTGAGGCCTGATAGCTGATGCTATGGTTTGTCCACCCCCAATTGCAGGAGAATATTATTTCACACCCGTACCAACCAGAACGCCCTCTTTACTTAAGGGTGTTGATACTGGGGTGGAAGCATTAGTGCAGATTAATTTCTGGGACTCGCATCCTTGTTTAAATATGAAATGTTTTATGGTATCCCAGCTGGTTAGTGGTTCTAATCACAGTGGGTGTCAGCCTCCTTACAGAAACTGTCCAACAAACTACCAGTCCCGTACATGTTGGATTGTGGGTATTGCAGTCATTTTCATGGATCTCAGCAGGGGTAGAGTGTCTGTGTGGAGGATGTATACAGGGTCTCCATTAGTTTTAGTATGATATACCAGCAGACACCTGGTGCCTGGATATTGGTGGTTATCAACATCTGCCACACAGGTTTCTACTGTGCTCCCTGTGTACTTTGATTATAGAAAGGTAGAAGAGGAGTACTTTTGTGTGCTGCAGGGAACTGACCTAAACATAGTTAAGACTCCTTCACCCTATTTCTTTGGGTGTAGAAGCTGGAAAAATGAGAAATGTCACCCCCCCCTCCAAGGAGTCCTGCTGTTCTGTTTTATATGAAAGAGGATCTGGCCCATTCTGAGTGGATATGTTTGCCTTTAACATTTGATACAGATTATGAAGATGATATTTCTTCAGAGTCCACTGGTGGGGTGTTTTTTGTGGCATTGCCTGTAACCTAAATTTTGGGGTAAACATGTTGGTGAGGTTAGTTTTCTGCAATCCAGAAAAAAAAGATACTGTGGGATGCTGAACATTAAACAACCTGATTCAGTACCCCCCTAACCCCCCAAAGGAGACTTTTGATAATGCTTCCCTGAAATCTGCTTTTCATTCTCTGGCCCTTGAGAAGTAGGACTGACTCCATCCCTTTTTAAGACCATAGTTATGAACCCTGCAGTGAACTCTGTAGAGGCTTGAAGGCTCAGTCTTGTCCCATTTTTTAATACTTTGCCCAATAACAGGGACAGTATGATGACAAACAGGTTCAGGAAAGTGTACAGGTTGGCTACTCATGGGATAAGGGCCTTTAATTACCAGACTTGAATGTTAAAAGTAAAAAGTAATGTCTTTCGGCTTTTCCCGGTTAGGGGTCGCCACAGCAGAACTCCGGTCCACTAATGATTGGCAGTGGATTTTTATGGTGCCGAGTTGCCAGCCTGACGCCCTACCTTCAAGGAAGGCACACCCATTCACGCTCGCACCTACCTGCATATCTTTAACGTCACTCGACCGCAGGGAGGACATGCAGACTCCACACAGAAGGCGCTCCAGCCAAGAATCAAACGAGAGAACCTCTTGCTGTGAGGCGACAATGCTAACCGCTGCACCAACGCTGCCCAAAGTATTGAAGCAAGTAAACATTTACCTTAGGGAATATAGGGGGATAAGGATGCACTTAGGAACAAAATGGCTCACCTAAATCAAATTTATAGTAAAGACATGCAATTAATTATAGTTTAAATATGGATGTAATACTGTAGAAATTTGCTCTAACCTGTTGAATTTATTTCCCAGAGATTATTAAAAATAAATAAATAAAAGCTAGAAGAAAAAGACATGATCCTGCAGCTGGGTGAACAGCTTTTTCACCATTTTTACTGAGGTATTTAAAACGTTACTCTTCAAAAGCCTGATCCTTTTGAGGAATGCAGACAAAATAGGAGCCATACAAATAGTGCACACAATTTAATAGGAAGGAGCAGGATTGAAAGTGACAGAAGAGGGCAGTTCAGGCAGCAAGGATATAGACCAGTGGACAGATCTCTGCCACCAATCACAATGCCACCTTTCAGTTAAGAGTACAGTCCCTTTCCTTCTCTTTCCCTTTCTTCCTCCACTCCCTAATGTACCCTGACTTGTGAATCTTATTTTGACGGAAGAACTGCCGCCATTTCAAAGCCCCCACCCTGTGTATTGTCTTTGGCACCTACACCTCACAAGATGATTTTTTTACTGTTGAATGAAACCGTAGCTGGTATTCCTTTAAATGCTTGTTCAATATTTTAATTTTTTCCTACCTGTTCCTTCTTTGACAGGTCTGTCATCTGCAAATACAAAAACATTTCCTTCCAGCGTAACATCTTTTGCTCCCACTGTTACATTGATGCTGATTTTATTTAGTATATCCTTTAGCTGTTCCTGACTTTTAACATTTATGCAGGTTTGAATTTCATGTATTTTTGAAGTGCTTTGTGACCTTAAGTAAAGTTAGTCTCTGACATTTGACTTTGGCTTCCTGTCCTTTGCATTCATTTTGTAAGTGGTTTTGCATCAGTGTTTGATCACCTTACATGTTGCTGCAGCTGGTTGCCAGCTTTTGAATAACTTAGTGTACGTGATGTCAGGGTGGGTGGTATCTGCTCCCTCCCTCATTACACACACACACACACACACACACACACACACACACACACACACTCGCTGCTCTGATTGTGGCACTCGCTGTACTGCCTTTGTCTTGGATCATTTTACTTTGCTACTTTCCATCCTTTTGAAATGACTGTGAAATTTTTCTGTTGTCAGAATCATAGGTTTTATTGTATTTCTTATGCTTCAGACATCTTGCAGAAGATGTTACACACAGAGACATGTTATATCCCATAATTCAATAAAGCACATGTTAACATGTGACTGGTAATCACAGTTCTAACACACTTAACCTGCTCATGGCTAGATGCATTTGCTTTGACTGTTGCTTCCTTATACCTTAGCTGCATTTCGTCTGAGGCCTACCTTTTCCACTCCTCTGGTGATCAGTGCAGAACCTGTGCACATCTGGTCTGATGTCCAGCACCTACCATACCAACCTACCGACACCATGATGTTGACTTTTAACTCATCACTTCTCCCAACGGTTGGTTAAGGATGTATCTACCCCCTTCAGTTCTGTTTTATTACCAAGCCAGGTCCTGCACTTCTCTGATCTTTTCTATTTCTGGTAACCAGTTCAGTCAACCAGCATGTGTCCTGCCCTTCCTGTGGGAGCATATTTTCCCTATTTTTCCCTCTTCACTCTCTGGTGGGATTATGATGTACCACGTGGCTGTGCTGTACATATGGAGGAAAAGTCTAGTCTTCCTACTCTGTATGGATATTATATATTCTTTAGGCCCTCTTTGGAATTCCATGTATTTATCTGTGCTCCAGGAGGAGTAGGCATAGAAAGTTATTGGCACAAATTTTGTAAAGAAGAATCTAGATGTCTCTTCCTTTTTCTTTTAATCTTTTCTAAGTCAGACACAGTTCATTGTTTCATAGTGTTCAGAGCTCCTGTCTCTGTACCTTACGTGTTTCTCCTCCACCCATCTTTCATCTGGTTGAATGGTCAAGACCAAAGGAATGTCAAATAAGGTTTAATGGGACAGTACAAAATCTTTGCTGCTCCAAATTCTGAAAGAATAACTTTATTTTATTTATTTATTTATTTATATTTGGTTTACCGGGAAAGTCCTACTGGGATAAGACCCATTTTCAGTGGAGGCCTGGGGACAAAAGCTTCGCCTATAGAGATTATACAAGACATACAGTAGACCAGAAATTACATTCTGTGCTATTATAGCTGACATTTGTATTATACGACCATCTGATATAATTCCGTATTGTAGTGCAGACACTGTAGTTTCTCAAAGTAAGCTGAGGAAGGGTTTGTAGGGGGACAATTGGATAGAAAAAGATGAAGTTAGAGATTATCTAGATATGAGAGAGAGCATAGATTATGAGGTGGTCAGGGAGGAAGAAAGATTATGACCAAAACTTGACTGGATAAACTTGGGAAGAACACACTGACTGAATTTTACAGCCTGTTTCCTTTAATTCTATAATGTTGTGCAAGGAATCTGTGTCAGTGCATTATTTAGAGAATTACAGAAAAGTGTATATGACTGACTGCAGGTAGAGTCCCATAAAAAGGCTAAGAGATGGATACTAAATATGTGTGGGTATGACATGTAATAGTTGAAATAGCAGCATTGAAAGACTAGAGATCATTACAGAATAAAGTTCTTCAGTCTTGTAGTGCAATGTACTTATTTGTTTACAATTATTTGTTTAAAATGATTAAAATACCCATATGTAGGCACTACTGCGGTAGTGGTGCTGCAGTAGCGTTGTCGCCTCACAGTAAGATGCTGTCCGATTCGATTCTCAGCTAGACCGTCTTCTGCATGGAGACATGCGTGAATGGGCGTACCTTCGTTGAAGGTTGTGCGTCAGAGCTGGCAACTCGGCACGTAAAAATCTACTGCCAATCATTAGCAGACCAGAGTTCTGCTGTGGCGACCCCTAACCGGGAAAAGCCGAAAGACACAACAACAACCCATATGTAGGCACTGTACAAGAGCAAATGTAACAATGAGGCATAGTTGCATTGTGTAGTAACAATAGTAAAAACACTACTTAAAACTGTTAAAATATATCTTAAAATTCAAAATCCTTCAAAAAAACAGGAACAGTACGCCTTCCATGATCACAACATACTGTGCAAAAGAGATGGTAACAGATGGACCTCCATAAAATATTCTGTGTTTCATATGTCTGAATCAGAGAAGGTGGATGATTCCAAAGAACTGTGACAAAGTAACTAAAAGAAACCTTGCTAGAGGCCTCAAGCCAGGCCCTTGGCACAGCCAGCAACACCTGATCTGATGACCTCTGCTGCTGGATAGGGGCACAGGGCAGACAGGAACCAGGTCATGTGGATCATGGAAAAATTAGAGTAAGGATCTTAAAAAACACAGCATACCTCCTGCTACGCAGGGGTGATACAGCATATCCTGACACACAATTTTGCAGCCACATTAAAAAAATATATGTATACCATAAAGCCAATAAACATACAAACCTTTTATTAGGGCATATTCTTAAAATATCCATTTCCAAGTACACTGAGTACACGTGCACCCATATACGTAATTCACAGTCATACATACATACACATATATAGTAGCATAGAATAATGGTCCTCACTGTGGTGGTGCTGCGTTAGCGTTGTCGCCTCACAATAAGACGCTGTCCGGTTCGATTCTCAGCTAGAGTGTCTTCTGCGTGGAGACATGCATGAATGGGCGTACCTTCGTTGAGGGTTGTGCTTCAGGGCTGGTAACTCAGCACGTAAAAATCAATTGCCAATCATTAGCGGACCGGAGTTCCGCTGTGGCGACCCCTAACCGGGAAAAGCGGAAAGACACAACAACAACAACTGTGCAGAAGAATGCAAGTAAACCAAATGTGTGCAAATAGTGTTGTGTATAATGTCTGTATGTGTAGTGATGTAATGTTTATAACAATGATATAAAAATCCATTGTAAAAAGAGCAATAGTTCTTTAAGATACAAGTGTTTTATACATTGTGCCTGTTGCTTTAGGACCAGGTAGATACCTCCCTGTGTTAGTAAGGCCATGTTTCTTTGGTAAGATTTTGGATGCAATATTAAAAAAAAAAAAAAAATGTTGAAAAAAAACAAGGCAGAGAGAGCATTTTACTTTTGAGGAAATTAACGAGTCCAGAGCAGCTGCCATGGGGGAGAGAGAACCAACTTCACAGAAGAAAAGCCCTTGGAGAACAAGCTGTGAATTCTTCATTCCAGAATAATCTGAGGAGAGAGCACTACCCACAGAGATTGTTTCCCAGCAATATAAGAGTGAGTAAAAGCTATTCACTGTACATTTGTTTAATCACAAGATTTTGTTTTTCTTGGAAGAACCTACTTATTCACTATCATGTAATAATCTGCACTGGTTTTATGAAGATTGGTGATCTCAACTACTTTAGTTCTCCACATTGTTGGATTGTGACAGGCATTTTACCACCAGTTATTAATGTTGGGGTCCTAAAACTATACCCATTGCTATATGAGTAGGGTTCCCACCTTTTCAGCTGCCCAAAGTGGGATATTTTCAGTGTAAATGAAAAATTTAGCAAGACAGACCATACCAATACCCAGTGCAAAGCGCTGCACTTCAAACTTTGCCACAAAAAGCCTTGCTCTTGTAGAATTTAAGTTGCTTGTGTTGTTTCATTCATAGTATATCCAGTTGTTTAAGATACAAAATAATTATTTTATGCAACTATTACAGGAAACTTGGGCAACACTTTTTGCCCTAAAAATCTCTGTAGACATTTGGTGTTTTAATCTTTTTTACAGGACACCACTGCCAAAATAGGCACTGTCCTGCATAGAGGGACAGGTGGTAAGCCTGAGTGTGAGTGATGTCCCCATAAAGAGCAAAAGACAAAATGAGATAGTCTCCTGTTGTGCTTGGAATTTGCACATGTGTGTGGATCTGTATGTCAAGATGACTACTGTAGAACAATTACTGTAGACCATAGCGGCTGCAGCTGAATGGATGATTACATTAGCTGAGTTGATGGCTACCCCAAGAGCAGTGCCAGTGTTAACATAACTTACCTGAGACGAGGATCTTGAGATGTGGTTTACTTCAATGGTATGCCCACTAGGAGGGATGAGACTGACTGGGCCAGGATCTGATTCGAGAAGTAGAAGCACACAAGGCCTTCACGGCCAGGACTGTTATGAAGTCAAAACTGCATTAATTGTCAGAGCTAATGTTACTTCAGAGACAAAAGCTTGAAATTTTTATAGCCAGACATTTTCTTACAAGAAAATTGTATGGTCACAACTATCTGATTTAAAGTATGCAATTACTTTATGGCTAGATCCTGAGCGCCAGCATGGTAAAAATAAAAATTATAAAAATTATAGCAACTGACAAATTAAAAAAAAAATCTTTATCTACTGCCTTAAGAAAGTTGGTGTGTCAAACTGAAAGCTTCTATTCATTCAGTCCATCCTGTCCGACATACGGATCCAGCTTGGATCCAATATGGCTGCTGTAGTGCTCCAGCCTTGAACCCTACCTAGATTTTTACCCAAAATGCCCTGCTCTCTCCTGACTAACTCAGATGTCATTTGCCACCTCTTGGAGAAACAGCGCAGATCTTGGCAGCTAAGT
This sequence comes from Protopterus annectens, assembly GCF_019279795.1. Taxonomy (NCBI): domain Eukaryota; kingdom Metazoa; phylum Chordata; order Ceratodontiformes; family Protopteridae; genus Protopterus; species Protopterus annectens. The sequence continues at coordinate 928,147,291 of NC_056739.1, forward strand.
GCTAAACATAATTTTTTTACTAAAATGTTTTATGGTTAATTACGTTGATTGACCTTTTGGTTGTTTGGGCATTAGTCTTGTTTCCTTCAACTTAGATTGTTCAGAAAGTTTTCAGTTTATATATGTGTGTATGTATGTATGTATGTGTGTGTGTGTGTGTATGTATATATATATATATATATATATATATATATATATATATATATATATATATATAAAATGTATCTTTAATGTGTTCGAGTGCAATTTGGTGTTGATCTTCCCCTGACTTATGTCTGTAATGTTTTGTGCTGCTTAGCCACATGACTCTATGTAGATATATATCTCATAGTTGTTGTTTGGAATTAGGGCCTCTCAATGCCACTTTTTGTGTGTAGATCACTAGTTAACTTTGTAGTTATCGGGCCGGTAGTTATTCGGACTTGGGCATTTTTCATGACCAGTTTCTTCTATTTCTTCTAGCTTGCATTCAGTGTTGAGTTAAAATCAACACACTAAGTTAAAATCCTCTTGTGGATCTAAAAGCCTCAAGTTTTAAGAAGTGCTTGAAATGTGGGCACAAAGCCACCCCCCCAACCCCCTATGATTGTGCGTTTGATGGTAGTGCACCTGGATACCTCCTGTACAATTTGTGATGCTTTTGGACCTAGAGTCCTATCAAAGAGGAGAAACTTGTTGATCTTGAAGGGTTTCCTTCCTCCAGATCTGGAAAACTAGACAATCTAAACAGTTGGTGAATAAACCTTTCTGCTCCAAGGAATTATAGTTGAGGAAATGTCCAGCAAACTATCGGGTCCAGCTTTGACTCTGAGAAATGAGGAACATAGACCTTGAACACCTAACTACACCCCAACTTCTGACCCCAGTACCTCTGGCTACCATAACCATACAAGACTCTTCCAAGAAAATAGATAAGCCAGTATCAACACAGGCCTCAACTACTCTACCAAATTGTTTAAATCCTTTAGGAGTGCCTGCAACATCAACTTGGACTGTCTGTTGCAGGCACTCCTAAAGGATTTAAACAATCTGGTAGACAATGTTGAGGCCTGTGTTGATACTGGCTTTTCTGTTGGCTCTACAGTTGGTCAGATCCATGCACTTTACCCATCCAGGCTCTGTCACTGGTCCACACTTCGACTCCAGTGGCATGCTGATTACAGCATAAGCAGCTGAATTGCATCCTAATCAACCAATCCAGTACAGTGAAGCTATTCATCAATCTATAAAGCATTCATGTAGACTCCATGCGGTTTTTCCTGCAAATTCCAACATTTTTGGAATAGAGCCATGGAAAGGAGTCTACATGGACAGAGTGTTAGGCGCTGCTGCTGCTCTAATTCATTTGTATGTGCTACAGGCCGAAGCCAGTGCTGCTGCTGCTGTTAATAGGCTAGCTGAGCAGAAGAGTTTTCAGGCCCCATTCAACTTTTTATAACCTAAATGATGTGGAAATTGTAGAGTGCTAGAGGGTGGACAAGGACACACTAAAGAAACGCTGCAACCCCTGCCGTCCTCAGCTCAGAGCCAGAGCCAGTTGAGGGGAACCCATCCCAGTGGAGACAAAGATATGTTGTAGCCCTTTGAATCTTGGCTACAGGTACCTTTCAGAGACCAACAGAGGACATGCTGGAGGTGTCACAGGCGTCAGCATCCAGGATCCTCCACCACTTCCTGAATGCTGTGCTGCAACATGTCAGTGACCACATAAGAGCTCTCATAAAATCATCCAAGGCAAATTTTGAGAGAAAAATCGCCAAGGACTCTAAAGAGAATCATAAGGCCTTCTTTAGCTATGTTAGAAACCTAGGAGGGAGGAAACTGATATGCTCAAAATTAATTCAAAATGAAAAAAAAAACCTAACCACATTGCTACACACATTGCCACTGACAGGGCTGACAAACTTCTCCTCCCCCCCCCAAAGGAATATCTATTCCAGAGGATTGTAGCCCCAAACATCTCCCCCGCCCAGGTGAGAACCTGCCCACACTGCCCTCAAACACAGCATCCATGGATCGATGGTGGGACCCCGGGTGTGTGCTATGAACTCACAATGAGGAAGGAATTAAACAGTTAGTTAGGACAGCTACAGCTGCCTCACCTCCACCTCCACCACAGGATACAAGCAGCGGCGACGGCGGTGTGGTCCCCCCACTTCATAAGGCGGATCCTCTCCACACCAGACCCCATTACCGCCCCATTAGCATGACAAAGCCCAAAGCCATGGAGAGGATGGAGTGGATTACAATGGAACTCATAAAAGAAGACATAGGGAACTTTCCAACTCTCTTTTTTTTACTTTGTCAAGCTTTGGCAGCTCTTAATTCTCTTGGAACTTTTTTGAGACAGTTCGAGACAGTCACCAAGGCCAGGCAGTCCATAAGGCATACCTACAGCCTACCTCGCGAGGCAATGACCCACCTACCACCACACGAAAAACTCATCCATCAAAAAATCAAACGCATTGAATTGACATACATCACATGCAATCATGGCTAAGTGCTGGCACACAAGTTCAGAGACACAGGGGAGCTCAGAAGCCATGTCACCAGCAAAGACTTGTCCCTACAGTATCCCACTCCTTGGTCACTCAGGTTACTTTTGTCCACTTTGAAGGCAACAAATTTTCAGATGTACCAGCAACAACAGAGGAGCTGAGAAAACAAAGTTGACAGAGAACTCAACCAACTGGGCACAGACCAAATCAATACAGCACAGAAAGGAATCCTCCCAGACCTCCCATAAAAAAACTAAACACTGCCATATGCATAGCAAAAACAAGGCAAAAAAAAATGCATAGTCATACTACCATAAAACAAGGGCAATCCACTGTACACAGAAAAATATATCACTGAGCACAGAAAACAGCTCAGAGGTCATCAGAGATCTTGACAGTAATGTTTTAGGCAAACATTCTGCTACAGTCACCCAAAGTAGTTAGAAACATCTCTATCACACCTGATGATCATGAATCTGTACTCATCTAGATCAAGGGAGGTCATGTCATCCCCCCGTCCACTTATGATAGACCTATGATTGGGACACAAAGCCCTGCTTCTGAGTAAGTTGCCCACCTGCTGCTTGAAAAGAATCAAAGACCAAAAAATATGTCAAAGGAAAAAATATCAAAAAAATAATGTTCTATGCTGCCCGACTGAAAGAACTCCAGCTCTATTCAGTCTCAATTATCACTTGCTCAGAGGTGACCTGGACCATATAGCACCTCATATGGCAAATGTCAAAAACCAGAGAAGATCATAGACTAAAGATCTAGATCCTAGGAACCACAAGGCGTGCACAAGGACAAAGATTTAACAACGAGCACTATCTGGAGATGAGGGAGAGTCGACAGAGAAAGATCCTAGACTCCAGAACAAAATCTTGTGGTCTTGTTCAAGAGGAATCTCAGGTATCTTGAGAGAGGAATACTTGATTTTGGATCAAGATTTGCAGATGTACCAGGGATTACTTCATGACTACTAATCCAAACAGAGACAGAGGTAGTATAGAAGGAACTTATTTATTCAACTAAAATGCTGCGCTTATACATAAAATATGGATAGGCCCCAACCTATGAACCTATGTTCCCCGTAGTTCTGAGGAGAGGGCCAGGAATATGCAGAAGGTCTACCATGTAGCACACTACTCTGAAGTACTGGGTGACATAGGTTACACATGTATAGAAATGAAGGCACCATCTGGGGAACATTGTAGGCTCTACATAAACAGAAAGGGCTACCACTCTATCAACTACCAAATCGTGTGTAATGCCAAAGGAATCATCTTGAACGTGTGTGCTGACAACCCTTGCAGTTACCATGACTCACATGTCTGGCACACCTCCCAACTGTAACAGATATTTGCTAGGGAAATATCCCACAGGGTCATTTACTGGGGGATGCAAGCTGTGCACTGGAACCATGGTGGATGGCACCCATCAGAAATGCACACATACCCACGAAAGAACACCATAATGAGGCACGTGTTCAAACCAGAAATATCATAGTGTGTGCGTTTTTGGGCTGCTGAAGTCACAGTTCTGGCGCACTTAAAGCCTTATTCTTACTCGCATACATATAGTAACACTGATGCTATGCAACTCACACAACCTTTACCTCCCCATGCATTGGCTGTGTACTGCTTGCATTAGACAGTCAGCCCTGAATTAAAACTGTGGCAACTGCTGCATTTACAAGGTAAGTCCTGAACCTGGAGTGTATTGTTTAATAATTTGAATGTGTGTCATGTCCTTGTAAGCAAGTAAAGGGTGGGAGATTTGTACAAAAAGTACCTTAACACATGACAGCAGAGACTTAACTGATGTATATGTGTCCATTACTAAGTAGCAGGCCTCAGGCATCAGAGATTCACACAGTCATACCTCTCAAATGTACTGATGATCATTGCATGCCCTCAGTTTAGCAGCATACTTTGTACTGGAAAATCATTAGAGAGAGACGTTAGAAAGTAATGATACACATTGCAGTTGACTTTAACCTCACAAGATCATTCACTATAAATGTAGGACATTTTGATGCTATCAGCTATGTAACTTTCCAAGGCCCTTATAAGTCAAAGGTACAGTTACCAGTTCAACACCAGAAATGCAGATATGCTAAGCACCAAGTTAGCTATGCACCCTGAGCATCATACACAAAGCTTATGTATCCCTGAATCCAAAAAATAGAAAACCGGTATATGGCACAGTTATCACTTGCACAGGGTGTTGTGGGGGGGGGGTGCAGGAATCCTAGGCTGACACAAAAGGTCAGTGAGTGTGTGTGTGAGAAAGAAAGAGAAGCAGACGGACATTTGTATAAAGCAACAAATGGCAAAATGAGTTAACTGGTATGTGCATGTTTGTAGGGGTCCTCCAATTGAAATTGGTGTGCGAGTGTCTGCATGAACACAGCCAAGCTCTGTGCTGGCTGTACATCATGGTATGTCGGACAGGTGTGAGCTGTGCTTGGTAGAGGTGGCAGTTCATCGTTGTCATCCCCAACCATGAGAACTGGCCCTGCCAGGAGTTGCATTGGCACATCTTTGCCCACAGTCAGATGCATTGCTGCTACCTAAACATAACTAATGTTTGCTGGATGAGCCCCCTTCACGTGGATCCCCAGGACCATGACTCCATGGCCTGCCCTGTCTTGGTGTGGACAGCACACTCACTGATGGAGCAGTGGAAGTATGCCACTATGGGAGCATAAGCAGGCACAGCCATGTTGGCTGACCGTAAATTATGTGGCTGACCTATGGCTTTGAGGATGCCATTCACTTCTCAGCAGACGTTCCATCACAGACAACACTAGTTCCATGACAGACACCCCTCGGTCCATCACAAGATGCCCCTTGTTCCAGTGTGTCATTCATCCGATTAATTGAATCAGCAACATGGAGGAGGCAGTCATACATGTCAGACTGTGCCACATCTACAACTCTGAGCATTTGTTTAATGCACCTATAGGAACATGCCTGTGCCTCCATGATGGCCCTAAACATATGTAAAGTGGCATCGGAAGAGACACCTGCAACAGGTGGAGGAGGGGCAGCAGACCCCCGCCGAGCACCCCCTATCAACCCACCTGCATGGCACCTCGCCCACACTTTGGCTACAGCCAGAGTCAACAGGCACTGAAGCCACAGTAGCCACATTTCCCTGATCAATGACCTTATATCTCAGGGTTCACTGGGATGGGTAGGCATCTGATGAAATTGCAGAGGATGGCTGCTGTATGTCAAACTCAGTTTCAGATTCAACCTCTGCATCCCCCAACTGTGCCTCATTTTGGCCGCCATCATCATCAGAGTCTGCTGGTACACAGACATTAGGTGGCAGACGGCCCACCTCTCACTTTCATGATCACCTGTGAATAAAAGCAACAAACACAGGGAAAAATTAATACCTACACTACTATAGTCCAATATATGCTAACAAAGTAACAGTGCTGTCACTATTAAAGACAGTGCAGCAATACACACACAACATGCCTGACGTCAACAGCACACAGTAAAATATTTCTTTAAAATGCTCAGCAGTACCGACATAAAAATATTTGTCTTACCATCTGCAGATGAGATGCTCCTCTGCAATCCCAGATGGTCCTGGAAAAAGTTAAGCAAGAGGTAAAGGCAACATCATCACAAATAACAGTAACATAGGAGGTAATAATTTTACCCCGTTATATATCCATTAACTATACTTTTAACAAGAACATGGCTGACAACTCCAACCTAAGCTAATAACTGTAGCAGTCTTCAATCCCCCCACCCCAAAAAAAGACATGTGACACAGAAGTAACTTCATGATTTCAGTTGTTTTACTATACAGCAAAATTCAACTGTTGAGATACCAAAGCCTACATGGAAGCTCTTCCTGGGACATGCTTGCTGTCTCTGAAACTGCTGCTCCAACATCCAGCGCATGCTGTACTGCATTTTCCCAGGAGCTGTGTGGCTTCCTGATATTGGTCAAGAACTCTCCATTGGATGTTTGTGGGGGTTTCCTAGGAGGCCCTCCCCCGGTAACTGTCTGATCACGGCCCACTGCAGCTGCTGTCCTGCATGCAGATGTGATCATGTCAGTGGCCCTGTGACACCTGCTCTCGTATGTCCTGCAGTGGCCATCCACAGCATTTAGATCATCAACTATCTGTTGCCAAATTTGCATCCTATGTTTCATATCTTCCCGTCCTCTCTCCATCAGAAAAGCACCATGTTGTAAGGGCATCCACTATCACCTGGTTCTCAGCATTGGTGAAGGGGGTCTCCAAGGATTGACAAACTTGGGTGGCATACTCCTAGGTGTCCTAAAAGACAACAGAAGGATAGTACACTAGGTGCACTACTTGCAAAAATAATAAATGTACAAATAGCACTTGTATGGTTTGGTATCACTGTAGATGTTGTTGCAGATTGAGTTCAGCTCTTTGATTCATAGCTGTTTGTGTGGCAGAAAGGGTTAAGGCACCCATTCTGCATTCTGAAGGTGCATTGGAGTGAGAGTTCAAATCCAGATCTATGTAGACATAACTGATGTGAGCCATCATTTTCTTTTGTGTGTAATGGCATATATTGATTTTCCACATTTCAACTACTTGCCCCTTTTTTTCTTTTTCTCCCTTTCTGTCTTTGTTTATTTTCTTTGGGGGGGCACTGTTTGCACATTGGGGAGCTTAGCACAATCATGAGAATGGTGGGAAAAGAATGCTAAGTTTGGATGTGCTTATTTTGTTTGCACAAAGCTATGGCAATGTGAAAACTGGATAACTGGACCCCCCCCCCCCCCAGAAGCAGACAGGACCCTGACAGCCAAAAATAGAAACTGGATACATTCAGTTAATGCTGTTGGGCATCGCACAAACTGGCTAAGCAGTGTTGCATGGTGGTTAACAGCAAGACCTTAAGAATAAGTAATCAGTAAAATAGGGAATGTTATGTAACTAGTCCTGTGGTAGCAGGTGTAAGTGCACGGCTTGAGTACAGATGGTCTCGGGTTCTAGTACAAGTGTGTGCAACTTTTTTTTTTTTTTTTTTTTTACTGTTGTGACATTGCAGTCTATAGCAATGAACTGAAAGATAGACAAGTGTTGGTTCAACCTTCTTGTGGCAACAAGTGTTAAGTGTAGGACTGCATACACATGGTCCTGGGTTCGATTAAGGGTGTTCCATACACTTCTATTGTTGTTCTACTTCACAGTATAGTCACTTTCACTTATAACACTTGAGATAGTGCAGCTGATATTAATTATATGTATGAGGGCTGAGACAGTAATATATTGTCAGTAATTTATTTATCTGTGTATTATCACATTTATTATCAGATATATGGCTGTGGGTTTACTGTGTACTATATTCCTGTAAGTATAATTATGCTGTTTGGGCTGGCATGGCCTTCACATTTGCGTAACACACGTACACGGCTGCCTGTACATCCAGTAACCATAGAATTTTAATTGCAATAATGTAATGCCTCACTGCTGCTTTCCACTTAGTGCAAACGTGTTGCTCGAGGGTGTGCACTGCCAAACAATGCATTTGATTGTAAACGGAGCACAACAGTTTCTAGCAGTGTGCACACTCCATTAAACGTGAAAACTACAATTAGCAGGAAAGCATCTGTCTCCATTGCTCTAGATCCATGGCAGACAAAACAGACATTTGTGGGGAGGGTGCCAGGTTTAGGGCACAGAGGTGGGGTGTCCAGAATTTTTATTGGACTCCTAGTTAAGAACCACAGTGACAAGCTTCTGCGGGGGGACTATTCTGGCTCCCAGTGTAAGTCTGAGGCTTGGAATAATATAGCCCGATCTGTAACCAGTGCCACTGATGTCCCACGCACTGGAGAACAATATAGGCATCTTTCTAATGACCTATGGAGGAGGAAGAGGGATATACTCGAGGAATTTAGGACTAAGGACATTCCACACCTGTGTTAAGTATCATCTGTGGAGTTTAATTGTAAGACTTAGGAAGCTGAATATAGACAAGACTGGTATTCATAATGGTCTTCTGTTCTGTTTTTCCCACAGCAGCCAGTGACTGTGAGTGCAGAGTCCGAACCCATGGGGCTAGATTGGTGAGGATGAGGGAAGCATGTGGTATGTATGCAGCAGAGGAGTAGTGTTATTGTAGCATTAAAAGTTAAACATAGCTTTTTGGTATTTATTGGACAATGCAGTGGTGCAGCTGTAGCATTGTTGCCTCACTGCAAGAGGTTCTCTGGTTTGATTCTCGGCTGGGGTGCCTTCTGTGCAGAGACTGCATGTCCTCCCTGCGTTCATGTGAGTTTTCTCCGGTTGCTCCAGTTTCCTCCCACGTTACAAAGACATGCGCCTGGAGTGTTTCTTCCCAGGCTTCTGCTGAAAATTGGCTTTGTTCCAAATCAGACTTTACCAGTAAATAAATGTTAAATAAAATAAATAAAAAAAATGCTATTTTATAAAGTTGTATCAAAGTGAGCATGCATATCTCAACTGTAAAAGCAAGTATCCATGAATTAGTCTGTAGCACAAACTAAGAGTACAATATTAGACTTTAGTCATAGGTTGTGTGTTCAAATACCACACTTTCCAACTGTACAGTATGGTTAATTCTTCAGTAACATTTAAATTAAAATAAAACTTCTATACCAGTGGCACAAATGGCCTGCTGTAAACTGTAATCTGTGTATTGGAACACACATATGTGCAGCATATGCGTATGTCAAGGATTACTTGCTGCAGTTTGTAGTATAGTGTACATCTGTTATGTGGTGATGGTCTTAAATGTAAAAGTTACGATAATAGTCAAATAATTGTATTAATGTATTTTTTCTGTCACCTCCAAACCTTATCGCTCTTTATTTTATTTTTATTTTATTTCTTATTATTTATAAAAAATATTTTTTGTCATTTTTTTATTTTATTTTATGAATGCTTTTTATTTTTTGTTTTATTTTATTGTAAAAAATTATGTTTTTTTTTATTTTCTTTTATTAATTTTATTTATGTGTCCTCAGAATGTGTCCATACCATCCATGTGTACCACATAACTAAATGCTCCACAGCACAGCAGGGTAAGCCTGTCCCACAGGATTCGCCTGCCCCCTTCCACCGGCTCCAGCGCCAATGCCCCAGCACGTCTGGGAGCCAACCTGACAGCACTGCCTCTGCTGCCCATCCATTGCCTGCACCCTCAAGAAGTCCTGTTGTAGAGGCTGGTCCAGTGGCACCCTCCAGTACCAATGTGCAGCAACGGTGAATGGCGGCAATGTATTTAAATACATTAAAAAGTATTATATACACCTGTAAAAGTATTGTATACACCTGTATTCAAACCCAGTACCATCTGATCCTAACAACAAATGTATCAATGCATGCAACATGTGCTGCCAGAGAGTCAGTTAAGCAGCAGGTGTATTTCATAGACTCAGTACTAACTATCAGACTTTAGCAATGCAGCTCACATTTGTGCACAGCTTAGCTACACACAAACCTGTATCTCGCATGTGTATGCACTTTGGTAACTGTCATGCAAACCTGCTGTTTGCTGCTCTATGGAAATGTTTATATTATGCTGATTTACTGCTTACTGTCCATTCCCTTTGTATGACATGAAATTACATTTTGAAATGTTACAAACTGATGGCCCTAATAATATGTCACATATTTGCAATGCATCTATGTGTTGCCACCCCCCCCCCCCAAGTACGGCAACCTTGGTGTCTCAGTACTTTTTCCACACATATATCAACCACAATACAAAATGTAATATCAAATATTATGTGCTGTGCAGTGCACATCAGTCTAGTAACATGCAGAACTGCAACTATTGGCCCATGTGCCTAAAACACATTATTTGCAAGGCTAGGGAAGGAATCAGCATGGGCCATATCCATAGTGGTAAAGGTGACCTTCTGTTGTTTTTGTCAGGCGCAGATCTTGCTTAATGAACCTTGTGGACTTCTTGAATACTGACCCCAAAGACCTGGATGTGGGATAACAGGACATACCGCCTATGTTGAGTTATCCAAGATCTTTGACACAATCCCCCATTCATGTCTCATAGTGAAGCTCTCCCATGTGGGAATTAAGCCATACAGTAGTAGAGGGATAGGCAACTGGCTTACTGACATAACACACACACTCAAAGTTGGGGACTGCACCTCCACCACTAGTCATTTACCATTAGAATAACGCATGGATCTGTAACGGGCCCTCAACTGTTTGCAAACTGCATCCTCAGAAGCACAGACAATGGTAGATGGACTGTGGTTTAGCAGGTTTGCAGATGACTGATAACTGGATGCACTAATATAGAGTCCCTCAATGATGGTAACATATTACATAAGGGGCTGCCACTCACAAATCATTGGTGTCCAAATCATGGACTGAACCTTAAAACAAACAATTCCTCATTGTCCCCTTTGGCAATGAAGTAACCCTGCTAATTATGATATACATAGCACCCCTCTAAGCGCGAACACATGTTGATAGTAATCTGTACTTTCATTACTGTGTGTCCATAGTGGTGACATGCACATTCTGCATTGCGCACGTCATATATATGGACATCACATCCAAGACCAGCGTAGTCATACCTCTGCTGTACTCTACCCTTGTCAAACCACTAATCGAGTACAATGCCGTCTTTTGTCTGTACCTCACCAGACATCTGTAGCAATTGAAGACAACACAGGGTTGTCCCTGGCAGACTCCAGGACCTCCAAACATGACATACATGGAAAGAATGAAAGACCTATCACTATACTCAGTATTGTGCACGCTGCTCAGAGGTGCTCTATGCGTGCCCTACAGTCTCATACCCCACCCTACTGGAAATGCTGGACATGTGCAAATCAAATGGGACAAGAATAACTTGGTGCAGTGTTGCTGACCTAGCCTGTGACTTGAACATGCTCGGGAGAGAGATACATCCTCTGATGACTCACACTCCTCTGTAATAGGCTATCACTACATGTGAAGTAGTGCTCCTCAGTGACCATGTTAAAGCACAACTTTAACTACTTGTTGGGTGATTGTAAAGTCACCTCTGGGGTGGCACCTATGTCCGTAATGGACAGGATCATTTGGTGCTGCTCATAAAATCCCTCTGCTAACAATTACCATCCAACTATGCTCATTAAGGGTACTTGTGTTTTTACACAGCTAGACTTCTAAACTGTGTAGGGCCATTAGGGTAGTAGCCTCATATGAACCTTTGAAACTATGTGCCTATGCAGGCATCCCAACATGTTGTCTCCCACATGGCCTGTTGATGTAATCTATTGTAAGTTCACCTGCAGTCTTGTAAAAGTCAAACTTGTGCAGTGGTGCTTGCATAAAGTGCTGTTTTCTGTAGTCTGTTTACTTGAGTAGTGGTTCTGTTCTCGCTGTAGTCAAATGGGTGTGGGTGTCTGTGTGACCCTCCTGCTTAACATTATAGAGAGAATCTTACACCAGCATTTGTGACACTGTTATATTCTCCTCAACAGACACTGCTGATGTCATCAGTTATAAAATGTTGTCTGAGACACTCCAAGTCAGACTTGAGCTGTGGCACTTGCATAATGTACTGGGTTCTGTAGTGTGTGTACTGCAGTCAACTGTGTGTGTGTGCGCTGTTGCTTGACATTACAGAGAGCCTTTCACAGTAGAATGTGGAACACTGATATTACCATATTCTCCTCAGCAGACATTGCTGATGTCATCAGCTATATCAGATATTTGGATATGCAGTACTCCCACAAGGGCAGGGTCAGACACTGTCCTGGAGACCAGGCATACATCACCTCATCCTATACCAGACAGATTACAGTGACATTGCTTTAACTCTATCCATCTACATCATTGTCATGGTTTGTAGGCCCTGTGTTATGGTACTGAAAAAAGCTCTATGGTCTCTCCAGCTGCTGCATGTGTCTGATGAGGTACATGCAAAAGGAAACATTGTACTCTATTACTGTTCTGATGAGGTTTGACTGCGGTGCTGTCATACAATCCTAGGGTATGCATATGATGATGTGACATATGTGCACAACACAGACTTTCTATACCAGTGTGGACACTTGCTGGTTGAAGTTCAGACTATCTACATGTGTTCCTAGTGTTGGCATCATTGGGTTTCAACATAGCAGGACTGTTGTCAATGCTGTTATTCACATGGAATTCCACTTTTTGAATGGATAACATAAAAAAAATTCTGCATTTAGTTGTAGATCATGTCCTTTGTCCCCATTCATTTCTTTGTGTTAGCTCCTCCTGTACTGTATCATCATTGGTGGACTCAATGATTGCACCCAATATGCAAGATTCAGCAAACTTGGTAAGCCAAAGGCCATATACTTTAGCCTGAACTGTCAAGAAATGGAGTCCAAACAGTGAAGGGCCAAGCACAGATCCCTGGGATTTGCCAGTGGTGACAGCTCTACTCGTTGGGTTGATTCACCAACTTTCATGGTATGTGTTATTTCAGTGAGCGAATTGGTTATCCACCTACTGATGTAAGGTTTATTCCCAAGCTGGGAAGGTTTCTCAATGATACCTGCAGGAGGGATTGTATCATAACCCTAGGCCAGATCACAATAGGCAGTATGCACTGTCTTACCATCTTCCAGGTCTGTCACACAGAAGCAGTGGCCTGTGACAACATCACAAATTGCCTATGGCATGACTCAAAACATACACCTTTCTGATGTAACTGAATACACACTTCAACATACCCTCCACACAAGCTATATTCCCATACAAGGGTGTACATCAACATGCACCCATCTGAGTAGAGGGGACACCACCTGATACATGCATGTAAAGAGACATCCTGACTCTCCTTGATTGTGAGGTGGACCAACGTAGTCATGGACCTCTTCTACATGTACACTAGTTATATTCTGGCTGTGTGCAACAGACCTATATGAGTTATTAATGGTAATTCATGTCTGTTACATCTGTTAGATGTTCTCAAAGTGGTCATCGAGGACATGCATGATGACAGCAGTATCATCTTGTGGAACTTGACCAGGTCAAGGCATTTGACACAAATCCACACTGAGGTATTCACTCAACACTTGTCATATGTGGCCATAAACAGCTGTATCACCAAATGAGTAGACCGGTGTATCACATACATGGCATCTCACCATGTTGAAATGTGTGACATGACCTATATCTCAGGTCCAGTGATCAGGTCCGTACATCACGGCTGTCTGCTAGGCCCTTTCCTGTCCATTAGATAAATGATGGACATCACAGATGACATAACAAGATGAAAGACTACAAAATGTGGGCAATCATTGACTCCAACTGTGATTTTACTATAATACAGTCGCAGTACATGACAAACAGTGCTGCTACAAGTATGACAACACCTGCATTGACAAGACACATGGGGGATTGTTAATTCAGGAAACAAACACACCAGCCAAGTATAATGCGAACATCACACCCTATACTCAGACCAGTAGGTATGCCATCCATGTGCTGGGGTAGATGGTAAGTGGTACACCCACCAGCATGTGGTCACAGTGCTGACCACTCCCTTAATGTAACAGAAGTACTGGGTATGTGAAGGACACCTATATCTGAAGCCATAATACCTTCATGGTTCTCAGCCTTCATCACACCAGTAACTCTGTATAATGCACCCTTCTTCATGTGCCTCCTTATACACATTTTCAGTGATGTGTAACAGAAGTATACCACCTTTGTCCATTACATGAGTAATGCAGAGGACACTTATCAGGAATCTGATGTACAACTGGGGTAGGGTGAATATTGTGAAGCTGTCTATAACCAATTAGCTGACCGACCTAGACCTACTATACCTAGGTGGTATTTTTGTGGAATATACATGATGACTGTCTGATGGTGCGGAACATCAGTCAAGTTGTTACACCAGATGCATATCTGCTACCTGTTCTGCTTATGCACACACTACAGACATAGGTGTTTGACAACATTAATGGCATTTATATCATTCATGACAGTATGGAGTGTGCGATATATATATATATATATATATATATCATTCACACAAGGCAATTAGCCTGTATTATTGCGTATACTTTCACATACAGGCATAGCAGTGTTCCCTCCTAACACTTCCAGCAGATGTTACAGTGCCAGTACAGTGTTTGTGGTTGCCCTCGGAGTGTGGATGTAAAATAATAGTTGTTCAAAAGTGTGTGTGTGTGTGTGTGTGTGTGTGTGTGTGTGTGTGTGTGTGTGTGTGTGTGTGTGTGTGTGAACTCATCTGTTATCACTTTACATCACATATATTATATCAGAGGTATGGGATTATTGGTGGTGGTATTCTGATTTTCTCCATGATTGTAGCTGGTTCTTGTAATGGTTTCCATGAGCCTTTACCGGTGTCCACCTTGCTGGAGACCTATTCTGAGAGTGCACTTATTTCCAGGCATATCAGCTTGCACAGCTTTGCAATGTGCACCCTACCCCAATTGTATGTCAGATCCTTGACGAACGTTCTCTGCATTATCCATGTTAGGATGCTTATCTGACACAGACATCCTCCCCATTGTTATGTCACATTGTGTGACAGTCACATAAAACACATTTTCACTGTACAGTCCCTACTGCACCATATAGATATGTGATTGGTATTGCGGCTACAGCCATCTTCCATTGACATGCCCTCCTCTACTGTACAGTAGGTGGTTTCACCTGTCCTCTTTCCCTGTGTTCAATCCTAAAATTCATGTGTGTGTCCCTATTCAATACACACACTTCCCCTGAGTGTTCGTTTTACATGACAATCCATATCCTGTTACAGATCATTTACACACCTTCAGTACACAATGCTAGTAATGGGATATCACAATACTTTGCACTGTAGATACACTGTGCTATGTTGTGTTTGGACTGTATACTTCACATTCATACCTATCACCTGTCCAGATTTTCCCAGGTTATCTAGATGTTCTCCTTAACAAATTTGTGGCTTTCTGCCATATCACGGGATGATCTCAGGACTGATGTGAATCAGTATTACATACATTTGAGTTCGTACCTCTCAACTGTCCCTTTTTTTGTAGGATGTATACTTTTTGTTTCATATTTTTGATCTTTTCCTCATAACATTTTGTTTTCTGGCAAATCATTGACATGTCATTGCAGACTGAAGTCAGAAACTGAAGACAGACATTTCAGTTTTAAACTTATTGCTCTTTAGAAAGTTCATGGTACTGTACAACCTATTATTCCTTCAACTTTCTAAGTCTGTAAGACCAATATTAAAATTATGTTCCTAGTTTTGGGCCTTTAGTCCCCCCTGTTGTTTATGGCTTTGTTCAGATTTCCTGCTGTAAGAGGTTGAGAAAGTTTCATTCTAACACATTTCTATGCAACATCTAAACACATTTCTGTGCAACATCTATGTCAAATATGTCCCTATTCCTGGTTATTTGTGCAGTCATTATGTTGGCCTTTGTGCTGATGCGTTGCATTAACAGATTGACTTTTCTCTGTGAAGACCTGGTGATCATTGTGGCATTCTGCACAAATCCACAGACCACAGGTGCTCTACTTTACACAGAATTGATATCCATGTTCACTTATGCAGTTTATTGGACAGCAACAGTGTTGCCAGCCACAAAACCTGGTGTAGGCACCCTGCGTGCGATTAATATGCATTGTTCACGACCCCTTGTCTTGCACCGTCGATAGACAGAGTTTATTGAATCCCAGGGAGTGTTCAACAAAGTAGTTGAAGTAGTACGCATTTGTGGTGGTAAGAAGCAGTATCTAATTAATCTCCCTACTCGGATGGAAGTACAGTGTTTGGGAAATTAATTCATCCCTTTGCTGTTGTTTCCAATTTAACATATGACACGATAATAGGGAGAGATGTTTTCCCCACTTTAAAGATTTGTGGAGGCAGTGGGAAGAAGGTAGTCCTTTTTTATAGCTCATCCTTACCAGTTTGGGGTGGCAGACATTAAGTAAACCTACAAATGTGCCTGTGCCTTATTTAAATGGTGTAGGCCACCACCAGACACATTCATTAGAGTATATGCAGCCAAGATTAGATAAAGGCATACTGTTAGAAACCCTACTGTGTGTAAAGATTTGGCTATGGACACTGAGACACAAAGAGCATGTACCATTTAAGGAGCTATATAAGCATGCATCTATGTCCAAACAATTTACAGATATACAACATGTAAAAGGAAGTAAAATGTACACTAAAACATTGCAGCCTGTTGTGACAGAGTGACCTGGAAGCACAGAACTATTAGAAGGAAGGGACATTCCCCCTAAGATATTACATCCTGAAAATATTATAAATCAGAAAGTAAGAAGCAGTATTACAGCCTGAGCATTTTGAAAAGCATGGAGTTGAAGTGACTAGCAGAACTGAAGAAGGGCTTACTGTCTCTGATGTGGTGTATTCTAAGGGGAGGGGGGGGGGCATTTGACTGGAAAGGCCATTCATCGAACCATTCTGACTCAGATTGCATTACAGTAGGGATCAGGAAATTTGCCCTTTCCCTACTGTAGTGCAATCTTGGAGTTGGTATATATGTCTCTAGGGGGCTTGGGAGGGTTCAATGAATGGCATTTCCAATGAAATGCCATTCGACAGTGTGGTCATTCAATGAATTAATGTAGACCCATTCTAAGGAGTAAACTTAACAAATTTGGATAATGCACAACTTGAGCTGAATTCTAAACTTTCTGTAAAGCTAAAACAGAAAGCCCCAGAAATGGAGAAATCTAAGTCACAAGTAGGTATTAAGGAGAACTGTAACAGTAAGAAAGACTTTACTAGTGCAGTTATTGACGGGAAGAATAATACTGAGACCGATTTCTAACTCCACTTCTATCAGTGCAAGACAAAAAAAATCAAATAAGGTAAAGACTCAAGGCAACAAATATTTATAAATAAGAAAACATAAAACTGAAGATGTGTGTTAAGGTGCCCTTTTCTGAAGGAAAACAATCTAGAGGGGAAAGAGACTTAAAAGATGGGATTTACTTATACTGAGGTAGAGGAAGAGCTGCATAAGGAAGGAAAAGAAAACAAGAGGCTAGTCTTCATTCACTGTTAAACAGAGGAGCAGCTTAGAGAAGACCAAAAATAGAAGGCATTAAAGCAGTAGTGCATAGTATGGTGTAAAACCAAACTTGGAGGAGAGCCTTAATGATACTCCTGTTCCAAAATACAGGAACTGTAACCAAAAGGAAGAGAGGTTCTCTGAGTGAAGGATTGTGGTGAACCGTCAAAGGCAAAAGTCTTCACTTTCATTCAGGAAACATATTTCAGTGAAAGCTAGCTAGAGTCTAGGTCAAGATTTATCTGTTAGAGATGTCTTAACTGAAGAAGGGCTTGGAGGGGAGGGATGTCAGGTTTCCATTCTGTAACCGAGAGGAGAAAGGAAGATGGGAAAATGATAGGAGGGTAATGTATTAAGTATGCCAGCATTTCATGGTAGGGATGAATGGACTGATATTTGTGAATACTTATGATATTAACAAATAGGAGTATTGAAGTGAAATTTGAATTAGAATGCATTAAACCTGAAGCCAAAAACATGCCACTTTGCTTTCATAGTGAGGCCTTATCGGGTGTCTGTCACAACTAGGCAGTGATAAAGGGTAATGCATTTCTAAGGTAAAATATACAGTAATTAAGAGTAGAAGAAGAAAAAAATTGAGTAGGCGAATATAAAAGTAAACTCCTAGCAGAAGGGAGAAAAGGAAGACAGTGAAGCAGTGTTACGGAGCATGAGGTAGGAGCAAATTTTGGCTTTTAGGTAGCACATTATTTACTTTAGCGGACAGGAAATGAGAAAATGGGCTTTCAGGTGTGTTGGGGTAGAAATTGTTAACTACATGTGATAAGTAAGGGTTAGATGGATATTTGACAAAAAAGATAGTAGGTAGATGTGAAGTAAATACTATGGATTGGTAGAATATTGAGTAAGGACAGGGTCTACACGGGACAGTATATATGCATAAAATATATGTATCGATTGTCAGGATGCTTTTGGACAGTGGGGAATGGAAGGGAATGGAAGGAAGAGTTTTATTGTAGGAGCTGTAATTACAAAGATGTAGATAGAAGGAGAGATCAATCTGAGTATAATTAATGGAAATTTACATTTGGTGGAACTAATCATAAAAGCAAAGCAGGATATTTATGGGAAGTTGAGCATATGGCAAATGGGGGGTGCAAGTGATCCACTTATCTCAAGTAGTGTTTGACAGGCTTACATCTGAGAACTAGAAAATGTTCTTTTCAGCTGAAAACGTTGGGTAAGCTTTTTTTATACTGATCCCTGCCAACACTCCTGTCATGTGAAATATCAAATATAGTTCTTATGTCTGGGAATGAAGTCAGTTGTACAGTAGGTGCTGGAATATAATGTGTATATCAATTTATCTTTTGAGAAATATAATTAGTTTTAATAGATTCAACACTAGATATGAGAAATTAGTGTGAGTAAGAGATAAACATTTTGCTTATTCCTTGCATTTGCTGGCTGAGGAAGCAGAAGGTGGCTGGAGTGTTAGTTAATGACTTCAGTGACTTGTTGGCTGCCTGTGATGGTTGTTGACTTGTGTACTTTTACGGGGTCAGGTGTACAATTACTTACATAATGCATCAGCTGATATCTGAGCTTTCATTCAGATTATTATTATAGGTTATAACATGCAGTTTTGGAGTAATGCAGCTAAACGTGTAGGATGATGATTTGGAAGTTGATAAACAGAGGCAGGCCAAGATATCCATGTACTACAGAACAATTTTGCATCAACTTGAGAGCATTATGTAGGCTGTTTTTGCCTGGTAGTGGTGTTATCAAAGGTGGGGTTAACTAAAACTGTGAGTGGAAGGAGGTTTGCAGTAGGTCCCATGGGGTGAGGTGCCTCAGCAAATATCCCATGGGCACAATGGACAGGCTAGCTTAGTAGATTGCCATGTAGTACTGGATAGTATTGCATCAACTTGGGAGCATTTTGTGGAGTGCTCTTTGTTGGTGGTGGTGATAATAAGAAGTGGAAATAATTAGAAATATGGAGGTCAGTAGTTCAAGAGCAGATCCTATAGGCGAGGTGCATGGCAATATCCCAACACTACCTAATTTATATTTTGGTTGTTGTACCGTGTCACTTGAAGTTGCCTGATTAGTACTTAATGGGTTTTACGTTTCAGTACAGACCCATTTAGTGAATCCTTCAAGAAAGACAAAGATGTGCACTTTTCTTCATTCCCATTCCATTGTCTTTCTTCTTTACACGACAGCATCTAGCTTTAATTTTTTTTCCCCTTCTGCCAATTTTTTTTTTTTTTTTTTTTACATTTGCAGGTTGAGAAGTTTAGTATGTCATCTCTTACTTCAGACATTGCCATGGAATCACTTGTACAGGATGTCTGTGCTAGCTAATCAAAGACGCCGACTTTTTGTCACCTGCACTGATTGCAAATTCGCATTTATTTTCCCCACTTTTTCTTCATACTTTTGTCAGCCAAAATTCAGCATTTTCAGGTAGTTGTAAGGAGTGTGTTAAAGGTTATTGTACACCATACATTAGTGATGCATGTGCTCGCTGACTGGTTTTTCTGTGCAAATAAAAACTGTACTTTAGCAAATTAAATTTTTTATTAAAAAAAAATCTTCATGAGGTGAAGGTAAATCCTTTCACACCCCCTTTCACGGGGATTGGCCACCTGTAGCTCTAAATAATTATTCTCTCTGTGAAATTGCCATATCTTGTATGGAAGGGCAGGTCCTATGATGTGGCAATTTTATTTTTGTTGTGATAAACCCAGCAAACTGTGCACCACTCATTCAGGCTTCATCACCTGTAGAGCATGACAGTAGAAGTATTATTGGTAGGTATTCATTTATGAATATTAAAATAAATAACGCCCTAATGCTCCGTGCATTTCAGTCACGTGACAACACTTATCCTGACTTTTTATAGGCCATCCCTAAAATATTAGTGAGTTAAACGCTCTGAATGCACTTGTCCTTATGAGAATGATCAGTAATAGATGAGCATGATGTTACCTAATAAAATGTGACATGCTTTACTAGCAGTAGTTAAGTTAATATATGTTTTTACTGCTTTTAACATTTATGCACCTTTATTACCTGTTAATCATAATCGTCAAGTGGCCATTTTATGTCAGGTTATTCTCTAATATCTTATTTGCAAGTGCCACCTGGGAGATACAAAGGTGAAAGAAATCTTTTTTTAAATAAAACACCACAAAGCAAAAATATAATTTATTTTCTCAATTACCATTCTGTGGTTGGTCTGAGTTCCTTTTTACTGTCATTTTGATGGCTTTAGATAAGTACTTCAGCAGTGTGCCTGTAACTTAATGATGACTTGACAATGACATTTCTGCAGATTATTGACTGCACTTTTGTTTGGTATTCTAACCTCAAAGCAGTATGATAACTACAGATAAAGTCCTGCTGTACATTAATTGAATACAGACAGCATATGGAGACTGTTTTATAGCAATTTCATCATCGTAATCTTGTGATTAACACTGAATTGATTTATGTGGCTGATTGCACATTGCCTCAGAAATAGATCCAGATGTATCATTTTCATGGTGTAGTTTCCCAAATGACAATTTTTGTGAGTTCTTTTAGGATTTAAGAGTTAAGCTAAGAAAACTAAACTTAGGAAAAGGAAGAAAAAAATATTTTTTATATTCAAAAACTATTTTTGCAGTATTCGAATGACTTCAAATGGCGCGTGCCTAGATCAAATCACGGGTAGCGGGACAGGGCATTAGTTTGTCAGGTAATAGTACAAAAATCTATAACTGTCATTAAATATAAAATAAAAATTTGTAACCTTCAGGTATTAATTTTGTGTAGAAGTTTACTTTAACAGTAATAAGTGCAGAAAATTGTATAAGGAGATTTCAGTTCTAGCATGTCAATGCTTTCATTATAGTACTCATTCATTGCTAAAAGACATTCGGTGGGATTAAGCCACTGGTATCTTGGTGGGGGTGTTGTCACTAAACTTTGCCGTCTCCTCTCAATTTGCTAATCTTGCAGACAGTAAGTATAATTTTAGATATCACTGAGATTTCTGTATGTTTATGTTTATCTTGATATTCTTAGTTTATTAATATATAATGATGACCACCCCCAAAAAAATACATTGTCTTTGTAGGAAACGACTCAATGCATTGTGTTTTTTTTTTTTGCTTAGAAGAGGGCCATGGTGCAGATAGACATGAACATCAAGCTGCATTGAACAAAACATTTCGTTGAGATGAGCTTAGATATCGTAGTGATTTTAATACATATGTGGTCCTTTTTGTTTAGCAGAGAGGATGTCCACCATTTCACTGTTTTGAAAGGGGGACCTTTGCAAAAACATAGATGTTCTTTAATAACCTATGCAGAGAAGGAGAATGAATTTGCATTGTCTTCTAAAAGATAGAAAAGATCCTGCACTGTAGAGAAGATTAAGAAAATTTCTACAGATGTGATGGTTACAAAAATATCAAGAACCAACCCGATGGCTGTCTTAATGATAGTCTCCCTTTCAACTCCTGCCACTGTGATGCAGAACGAGTGATGGTCAACAGGCCGTAAAGCAAGGTGACCCCAACAGACTGTGTATAATGATCACTTAATCTTAGTGAAAGTAATGCAGTTTACTCAAATGTGATTAGTTTCACTCATAATGTTTTATCACTTGTGTAATCCATGTATTTATTCTGAACTGAAAACTAAAACAAAGCTAAAATTGGGGGAACACTGGTCAAGTTTTGGAAGATTTGCAGCTTATTTTATGTGTTACAAATAACATTCACAGCTTATTATTACTGTTGATGGTAAAATGTATCTGAACTGAAAAGTGTTTTGAACAAGTGTTTCTCAACTGCAGCAGTGAATAAGCACCTTTGTCTAAATGCTTCTCATTTACTTCTGTTTGACTACCTTGATGTATGTCTACAGTTGTAGTACAGTACATTTTGGATTCCTTCATTCTCAAGATGCAAACCAAAGTAACAACAGGCACAGGTAGTAACATACTGACAGTGCATCTCATTTTGAGGGGAATGATAGCAAGATAAGGTAGTGCTGGAAACCTGCCACAGGGTGGCACTCTTCTTGCTGTGGGTTGGAAACATGGAAGTAGTAATATATTAAATAATAGTAGCAATGTAATCACACTCACACCCTTCTTAAAACCCATAAATAGTCACTCATGCTTAGAGTCTGGCATCCTTGTACACGGTAGTAGTAATAGGGATAGCGTCATACATTTTCCCAAGAGTAAGGGTGCGCATTATGGGTAAAGCAAGCTGTTGAGTATGTGTGTTAGATCTGGAGGATTCAGTAAGCAGATAAGGGTGTTGTTTTATGTTGCAAGGCTGGCAAAGTAATGTCTTGAATGTAATTATCACATCCTGATGACACTGACTAACAGCTTGTTTTATAGTATGAAGAACTGGTGCAGAATGATGCCCTTCTTCGCCATGCACAAATTTATTATAGTGTAATTGTGACTGTGAAGTACCGTGTGACTTCATCAAGTATTACATAACAGTTTGCAGCTTTTCAGTAATAACATGTTAGTGATGGTTACAAAATACTATGAAAAAATGGACAGAGTGCAAAAGCAGTCACCAGTAACACAGAAAAGCACTCGGACAGCTGTTTACACCCCAGAAACCTTTAATAACACAGCACAAGTAGGAAATAACGCTGAACACAGTACGTTTTCATCCAAGACTTCATCATTCATTCATGTTAGTGATGGTTCTGAGGATGGCTACTATTTAAGCATTCATCTGCTTGCTTCTGTGTTTTATGTTGTCTATTACTGTCATGCACCCCAGAGGCATAATATACTGGTTACTGTAAACCGAGAGAGAAAATGTTCTTTCAGTAACTTTAAATTACTCTTTCGGATGGAATATTCACAGGCCACAGCCTTATTTTTTTCTTTTCACTTGTAATGTTAAGGCTTGTGTTTTTCAAAGTAATATCCTGGAGAATACTTTAGCATATAACTTTAGTAGTGTTGAAGAAAGTTCTGTTTTGATCCCTTGATTCTGGTATGGTACTTTTCACAGGGGGAGTGCAGTGGAAAAAAATCACTTTGAGGAATATGTTATTACAGATGTACAGAAGTAGCTAACATTTTGATTCATGTTTCACATATCTCCTCAGGTTAAGAACAGAAGTGGTTGCAGCTTTCATTGTTTTAATCTCATTTAGACTGTTAATTATCAGAATCTACAGTCGTGATGTCCACGGACTTCTTAAACAGTTTATGATGGTGTTATATGTGTTTACTTTTTCAAACTACATATATCTTTGTGGCTGTATCTATCCTTATGGGGTATTTTGTTGGCATTTATAATTTGCAGTATCCATGACTTAGAATAGCTGTCCTTTTTATCAGCCAGCCACTTAAATTGTCTGTTTTGGTCTGCTGGGTGGGGGGGCGACTTCTGACTTTAATAGATGTGCTGGAATGCAAATTCATGATAAGACAGAAAGGAGATCTATTCCTTGCCATATGTCTGTATTTCATTATATTTTTTCTTCTAATAAACCAGTTATTAATTTGTGACAAAGACTGAAATTTAAATTTGGCCAGAACATAAATGTGATCTTTCTCCGCTATAAAACAAAAGATCATTTTGTGGTAAATGTCAGATCAGCACTACATATCAGTCAGTACAGCATTTTTTTTATCATTCCTTAACACAGAGTGTGATAGATGCAGATGCGAAATGTGATGGTCTGTTACTGGAATACAGTGAAACAGTATGCTGCTCTTGTGTAATCTTTCTTGTGCACATAATTACCCACTGTGTATTCCCACATTGTCCACCCACAACAGAGAGACAAAATCCATCTCAAGTCAAGCTGGTGGTTCTCATCTCCCATAACCAATATGTGATGCATTAATGCCCGCCATTCTCCCTTTTTGAAAACTGTGATTATATGCTGTGTAATAATGGTGAAAAAATTGGTATCCTATTCCGTATAATCGTGAAACTGACTGCAAATTAACATTATTTATTTATTTATTTATTTTATTTTACATTTGTTGACCGGGCTAGTCTAGCTGGATATATGTCCATTTTCAGTAGAGGCCCGGGGAGAAAAGCTCCAATGGTTACGATAAGTTTAAACAAAGATAGGCAATACAATACAAACAGGTAGAGAAAGAGGTTGTGATTATACTAAGTACACAAATACAATCAGAGCAAAAATCAAAAAAAAATATCTTAATTAAAGTTTTTTTTTTTTTTTTGCTATAGTTATACAGTATGCGAGGGATAACATATATCTATAAAGTTTTTATATCAGGAAGACCTTACAAGGGTAAGGGAGCAGAGATAGTAAGAATTAAGGAAAAATAATAGAATGAGAGGAAGTGGAAGAGTTAAGCTGGGTTGGTGCAGGAGCAAAGCCAGTGTTTGTTGAGATGAATTTTCAACTGTCTTTTAAAAAGTGGGAGAGAGGATAGAGATGTGATATCAGAGGGTAGATTGTTCCACATTTTTCCAACAGAGTTGGAAAAGAGACCGTCACCTGCAGAGTTAGAGGGTTTGGTTATATTAATCAGTAGTTTTTTGGAAGAGCGTAGATGTTTCAGGTTGTTGTATGGTGAAATGAGGTTAGAGAGTATAGGTATTTTAGTTGGATGGTATAAGATCTTGTGAGCTATTAAGAACTGTTGCAGAATGAGTTGGTTTGGAAGTTCAAGCCAACCTAGTAGTTTTAAGTTCAGACAATGGTGAGTTCTAAATGGGGATCCAGAAGCAAATCTAGCAATGTTATGGTAAGATGTTGCTAGTTTCTTGAGGTTGTTTTTGGAGAGATTAGTGTAGATGGGGGAAGCATATAGAAGAGTAGAGATAAGGTGAGATCTGGCTAAGGTGGTCCTTGCTTCAATGTAAGGAAGGGCTTGATTCTGTAAAGGGATCCGATTTTTTTATTAACTAGTTTGATAGTGTTGTTGATGTGGGAGTCAAAGCTGAGATTATTGTCAATAGTTATTCCTAATAGTTTAGTAGTTGAGTCTGGAGAAATAAGGGTATTGTCAGCGGAAGTAAGAGGTAATTGAGTGTAGCAGTTTTATGGGAAGGAGAGAACAATAGCAGTTTGGTTTTCTTGGCGTTAAGGAGTAGGCAACGTTCACAGAACCATTGTTCAACAGTGGTAAAAGCTTTTTGGGTGAGTGACTGGAGTTCATTAAGTGAATTGGCAGTGCAGATTATAGTAGAATCGTCTGCATATTGGATGCAGGTTGAGTTTGGGATAGCTGATTGGAGGTCATTAATAAAGATAGAAAATAGAAGGGGGCCTAAGATAGAGCCTTGTGGTACACCTAAGGAAATAGGAAGGAGATTAGATAATACATTTTTCCAGAGAACTGCTTGCTGACGGTTTTCTAGGTCAGATGTAAACCAAGTTAAGGACGAAGAATCAAGTGAGAGAGATTTTAGTATGTGTAGAAGAAGTTTATGGTTAATCATGTCGAATGCTTTAGATAAGTCAATGAAGACTGCTGATGATAGGTAATTATTGTTGCGGTTATAGTTGATCGAGTTGGTAAAGGAGAGTAGTGCAGTGGTAGTGCTGTGGGAGGGTCTGAAACCATGCTGACAGTTAGCAAGTAGGTTGTGATGTAGAAGGTGGTTAAGAAGTTGCTTGTGGATACATTTTTCCATGATTTTAGCTATAGGTGATAGAAGTGCTATGGGACGAAAGTTAAAGAGGTCATTAGACTTGCCTCCTTTGTGTAGAGGGATGATGTGAGATATCTTCCAGATAGAGGGGAAAATTCCTTCATTTATGGATCTATTTATCAGTATAGAAATGGGATAGGAAATAGCATTGGCTCCTATTTGTAAGAATTCAGCAGGAAGTTTGTCTGCAGAGGGGGTGGTAGGTCTGAGTTTTTTGAGCAGTGATAAGATGAAGGAGGTTGATACAGGTTGGAAATGAAAGGAAGGAGATGCATTTAAAGCAGGCAGGAGTAGCTTAGAGGGGTCAGGAGTTAGGTGACTAGCAAGAATTTGGATAGTATGAGTGAAGAATGAATTGAAGTCATTGGCTATTTGTGTGGGATTATCTGGGTTAGAATCATGAGGGTTAGGTGTGATAAACTGGCCTGGGGATAGGAGATTATTAATACTGGTCCAGAACTTTTTTGGTTCCTTTTTGGAGGTTTGTTGTAGTTGAAGGTAGCAGTTCTTTTTGTCTGTCAGGATGGCTTTTTTTGTACTGTTTTTAAGCTCTCTGAAGTTTTGGTGGTCAGTTGGATTCTTAGTGAACATGGCTAAGTACCTTATCTAATTCACATAAAAAAACTCTCTTTTTTTCCAATTTTTTATTTTCTTGTTCTGTCAATTTAACGTACTTTTCTTTTGTTTGCATTTTTTCCTATCCTGAAACATTTTCTTTATAGAATTTGTTACAGAATTCATAATTTGTTCCTGAGATAGTCTTGCCTCTCTATTATCTTTCATTTCTTATTATGATAGTGTTTTCTTTAGCTGTACTACTCAAGTAAGCTGATGTTGTTATTGTTGTTGTGTCTTTCGGCTTATCCCAGTTAGGGGTCGCCACAGCGGAACTCCAGTCCGCTAATGTTTGGTAGTAGATTTTTACGTGCTGAGTTACCAGCCCTGACGCACAACCTTCAATGAAGGTATGCCCATACACGCATGCCTCCACACAGAAGACGCTCTAGCTGAAAATCGAACGCAACAACGTCTTGCTGTGAGGCAACAACGCTACCACAGCACCACTACCGCGGATATTCAAGTAAGCTGATAACCTTGCAAAAATATTTTTGCTTAACTAATAATTCTTTGACTTTCTCTTGATTTTTTTTATAAATTCTTGGTTCTGTTATATAATATTCCCTATCATTCCTTTTCATATCCTTTAAAGCATCAATTTTCATTTCATAATTTCTCATTTATTCCTTTTATTCCTTTTCCCAATGTAATGTACTGTTTATTTTCTTGTATTTCTATCCAAATTGCTGAGTAATCTGAAAAGCCTGTCACAATTGTCTCTCCCTTGGCTATATTTAAACCTTGTGATATAATAAAATAATCTGTTTCTGTCTTATATATACCTCATCTTTATGTCCAAAAAGTATTATTCCAAATCTTTAAACTGCCACATTTTATAACTTCAAATCTCACAAATTAATTTATTCAAAAACAAAAAACAAACGCTATTACCAAAAATATTGGGATGACTTGCTAGGTATAATTCTTGACAAATAAAATTTGTCTACAAATTGTCATGAAAAGCTAACCTGTAAATAAGAAATGAATGTAGTATAACCAGTCTTTCTTGCATCTTCTCCCTTTTCTTAGTATATGTGTAACTAGATATTTTCCCTAAACATGCAAATAAATGGTTAAATGTCTATTTTTACTTTCTATATAGACTATCCCCATTCTAACTATCCCTTATGAGACCAAATGAACATAAGAATTCTCATAGTTTACTTGACGATGTAGTGACTTCTTGTGTACATATGGTGTGTGTGTGTATATATATATATATATATATATATATATATATATATGTATAATTTTCTCTGAACGAGATTGTTGTCTGTTTTCTTTAGATAGGAATTTGTATTGTTTATTTGTGTTTTTGAGTTACCGTATTGTTATTATTTGAAAAAAGAAAATTGAAATAAAGAGATTTTGGAAAAAAAAAATGTTTCTTAACATCATTTCCTCTTTTCTTTTTGTTGTCTCAAATCACAATTAAACTCTCCCATTAATATTATATTCATATTAATTACTATATAATCCAAAATTATTTATTATATTAAATAAATTTTCCCTTTCTTTACTTGTAGCAAAAGCATACAGTGCTATAATTCTGTATACCTGATTGTCATCTAATATCTAAAATTGTTGTGCCATGAACTACCTACAACAGTTAATTTTTTCATCATTGCCAGTGTTATGTTCAGTATTTTCACTGACTTTCTACAAAGTACAACTACACCTGAACATACTTCCTTTCCTAAGTTCCATATTGTATCACCTCTCCAAAGTTTCTTCTTCCAATATTATTACATCAACATCACACTTACTACACCAGTTTAGGATGCCTGTTCTACTTGTATTTTGTTACTATTTACATGTACTGAAAGCACTCTAAGATTGTCATTATGTCTATGTTGTAGCTTACCAGAAATTGTGTAAATCTGAAGAATTTATCACATTTCCATTATTCATTTCCTGTCTTTCTTCTGTTTTACACTTAGCCCTTTAAACTTGTATTTCCTGGCTCTTGCGCCAAAATAATTCTGTTTACCTTTCACTATTTCCAAGTTACATTTTCCTCATCACTTATTTCAGAACCTTCTTGTATATTCTGTTCTGTTTAAATTTTCTCTGTGTCCTTATCTTTATCGTTACCATGATCTTGTTTGCCTCTATCCTTTTCATCGTTTTTTGGGACTGTTTCTTCTCTTCGTATACTATCCTCACTTTTGTTTTCTTCTTCTGCAGGTTACAACCCATCCATACATGCCAGATTTTATGTTTATAGCATTTTAATTCACACTTTTTTGCATCATGGCCTGTTTTCCCCAAAATATAACATTTCCTCTTATCACAATTGGTTATCAAATGATCATCTTTTTCTCTGAAAAAAAAAACATGTTTTCGGTTGTCCACAGTATTTTACAACACCTCGACTACCCTCTATATTTATTATGCTAGGAATATGAACATTTTTTTCCATTTTTAGTACAAGAAGACAGTACCATCCCTCAGTCCATAATCCTCTGTTATCATATACTTTGCTAATGTCCGCAGCTTCTTTGCAAGGTTTGCTTAAATGTCTCTTTTTAAAAGTACCTGTTTCAGCTTTAGTTTGAAATTGAATGTGTTTCTTCTTCTTTTTGTCTGTTGAATGCTTTAACCACTTAAGAATTTCATGGGTTATGGTCTTCTTCCCATACACCTCCCAGAGCTTTCCAGAATGGAACCTGTCTCAAAAATAATGTCACAAAATGTCTCTTTATGAACAAGAATAAAAGTTCTTACCTCCTGAGCCTTCACTCCGAATGGGACCATTAAGTTACCCCAAATGTCATACCTGTCCATTTCTTTTTCTTCTTTCTTCTCAATTCTCAACATAAATTGCCTTTGATTGTTGACATTTCCTCTCCTCTGTTCATCGCTCATCACTTTACCTGTAGTTTCTTCCAATTCCTCCAGTTGAATTTTGTCCACAATTTCAACCCAAGAAACATCTTTTTTACTCTCCTGCTCACTCTGCATTAATAATTCAGCCTAAATGGCATCCTACAGTCCTCCTGACTGGAGGTTGTAATAATACTCCATCATTGTGTTGCACGTTTGTTCCCAATGAAACAAACACATTTAGATGAAGCTGTTCTTCAGAATCTGGTATAGATTCAGACCCTGCACCAGCATTTGCCTCCCTGCTCTCTGCCATCTTGGATTTCCTTGAGTGCTGGTCTCCTAGCCGCCATTCTGGTAGGAACAGAGCAATCACTATCCTACCAAGTAGGTAAAGTTCCCTGATGTCCTGGCGAAATTTATGCTGAAATTCCACCTTGGGTTTCTCCTGAAGAGAGACCTCTATATTGTGGGACTAGTCTGGTCAACACAGGATAAAGTAAAAATAAGTAAATTAAATGCATGGGAGCAGAACTTATGTAGGGAAAACTATATTTTCTACATTCTGCTTATAAGCACCCTTCTTATGTATTATGCTATTGTACTTTACAATTATGTCGTGTGAATTACATTTGTGGTGAAAAAATGGAGGTGCCAAGGGAGGCTGCTGCTGTGTTAGCTTGTGATACAAACAGGAATGCTTATTCTGACTTATTTTTCTGGCAAAAAAATGAGAAAATCATTTTCCTGTCATTTAAATGATGTTACAGTAACTTACAGTAGAAAGAAACTTCTGGAAATCAAGTATTCAATTGCACCTATCATTCTGGCTGGATTCCCTGCATACTACGGAGCATCTGGGGCCTACAACACACACAGAACTGCTGGAACTCAGCATCTTAACCAAACAAGCTTCAAAGTACCTACATTAGGCAATGGAAGGTTCGGGAACAGTCAGGATGAGACCCAAAAGGAAAAGATGCAACAGAACCAGAAAAAGAGGCTGCAGAGCTGGAATTGCTGCCAGACTGAACACAAACCCTCAAAGGCCTGCACTACCCTCAATTCTGTTAGCAAATGTATTCTTATTAGGCAACAAGATGGACTTTGTCAGGCTTGAGCATAACACCACAAACAAGGTGAGAAATTCCTGTCTTTTAATCTTCACGGAGACTTGGTTAATTAACAGGATTAACGACAGTGCTGTAAGCCTAGATGGCTTCACTTTGCTCAGAGCTGGTAAGAACCTAGCTCTGTGTGGAAAAGCTAAGGGAGGTGGAGTGTGCATTTTTGTGAATGATAGCTGGTACAAAAACTGTAACATTGTGAATGAACATTGCTCTGTAAATGTGGAATTTCTGATACTGAAATGCAGACCTTTTTATGTGCCCAGAGAACTAAATGGTGTCTATGTATCAGCTGTATATATACCAACAAGTGCTAATGAACTGAAGCACTGAATATACTGCATATTACTATATGTGAGCTGCAATGCAATAATTCTGACTGTGCATTTATGATAGCTGGTGACTTCAACAAAGTAGATCTCAGGGAGGTGCTACCCAATTACTACCAAATTGTGGATTTTCCCACAAGAGGAGCAAATACTCTGGACAAGGCTTGCACTAACATAAAAGGGGCATACAGAGCTGTACAACAACCAAACCTAGGTGGCACCGATCACAGCTCCATAAAACTAATACCAGCTTACAAACTTCACTTGATTAGAGATAAGCCCACTGTGAAACAAGTCAGGGTCTAGCATGGAGTCATGGAAAGTCTCAGGGGCTGCTTTGATACTACAAACTGGGATGTCTTCAGGAAAGCAGCTACCGAGAATAATCTGGTGAACATAGTTGAATATACTGAGACAACTATGGCTTACATATCCAAATGCATGGAGGATGTAATGAACATCAAAAATATTAAAGTAAGAACCAACCAAAAACCATGGCTAAACAGCAAGGTGTATGAGTTGCTGAGGGCAAGCAACACTGCTTTTAGTGCAAAGGATAAGAAGGGTCTAAGTGTAGCAAGCACTCATCTAAAAAAGGGTGTCAAGGAGGAATAGAGGGAGAATGGAAAGAAAGGTTACAAGGATGCTTCAAGGATGTAAAAGCCTGTGGCATGGTATTCAACAACTAACCGACTAACTACAAGACCAAGTCAGCTCAGTGCAATGATAGCACTGAATTTCTGGACAGTCTAAACACGTTTTGTGGCAGGTTTGAAGAGAAAAACAAGCTGGTGGCTGTAAAGCTTCTCAATGACCAAAAGGAGGCAGTACTCAGCTTCAATGTTGTGGATGTAAGGAATCAGCTGAGGAAAGTGAACTCCAGGAAGACTGCTGGTCGTGATAACTTTCTGAGTAAAGTAGTGAAAGGTTGTGCAGACCAGAGCAGCATAGTCCTAACAGACATCTTCAATACCTCATTTGTCCAGTAAAAAGTATCAGCATGCTTCAAAGTTACCAACATAATCCCTCTGCCCAGAAAAGCCAACCTCACCAACCTAAATGATTACAGATCAGTGGCCCTTGTATCAAATGTAATGAAATGCTTCGAAAAACTGGTTAAAAGGCATTTAACTACAGTACTACCCCAATCCTTTAACCCACTGCAGTTTGCCTACCGGGCAAACGGATCCGCTGCTTATGCTATTTTGATGGCAGTTCACCTCACATTGGAGCATCTTGAAGAGAACAACAACTATGCTAGGCTGTTCATAAATTTCAGCTCAGCATTCAATATGGTGATTCCAATGCAACTTATAGAAAAGCTAATCAACTCTGGCATGAATAAAGGGATGTGCTACTGGATCCTCAGTTTCCTGTCTAGAAGACCACAAATAACATATGCTGGTAACAGCACTTCAAGGAGTACTCCAATCAACAATGGAGTACCCAGAGTTATGTGCTGAGTCTTCTACTGTTCATAGTCCTTACCCATGACTGCTCTGTGAAAGCTAGCAACAACCACATCATCAAATTTGCAGATGACACCACAGTGGTGGGACTCAAAAATGGTGATGATGAGAGTCTGTATAGAATGAGGTCAACTCCCTGGTTGAATGGTGCAGTAACAACAATTTGGACCCGAATGTCAACAAAAGAAATCATTATTGACTTCAGAAAAAGCTCTGCCATGCACCTGCCCCTTAAGATAAATGGTGAAGAAGCGGAGAGAGTCCAAACTACAAAGTTCCTGGAGATACATATAGTGGATGTAAACGTGTGCACACTCCTGTTAAAATGCCAGGTTTTTGTGATGTAAAAAAAAAAAAGACCACAATAAATAATTTCAAAACTTTTCCCACCTTTAATGTGACCTATAACCTGTACAGCTCAATTGAGAAACAAACAAATCTGTTAGGGGAAAAAAATAAAAAATGTACAATAAGATGGTTGCATAAGTGTGCAGACCCTTAAAGTAATACTTTGTTGAAGAACCTTTTGATTTAATTACAGCATTCAGCCTTCTTGGGTAGGAGTCTATCAGCATGGGACATCTTGACTTGGCAGTATTTTCCCACTCTTCCTTGCAAAACTGCCCCAAATCTATCAAATTGTGAGGGCATGTCTTTTGCACAGCCCTCTTCAGATCACCCCACAGAGTTTCTATTGGATTTAGGTCTGGGCCATTCCAAAACTTTCATTTTCTTCTGGTGAAGCCATTCTTTTGTTGATTTTGGATGTATGAATGGGGTCATACTGTAACTGTCTTAGTTGTTGTTCTGCCTGCTATCTGTTCAGTCATTCTTACACTGCACTTATTACTTCTTGTTAGTAGCCTTCTAATTTACTGCCTTCTGCACTTGTTTTTAGTCATTTGTTAATTTAATTGCATTTATTTGAACTGTATTTGCCATAGTGTTGCTACACACTCAGGTGTGCTGGCCTGCACTACAATTTGAATTGTATTTACTGCTGTTTTAGCTGCTTTTCTGTAACAAAAAAAATCTAAGTTTGTTTCCTGCCTTTTCTGTAACTAGTCAAGTCGAGATACAGACTTGCTGTATCCAGGACTTTTGGTAAGATTCTGAGCCCCCCAAGCTTTTTTGTGTTGGAGGGAAGCCTTCTAGCTTATCAGCTGGAGTTGTAAGCACTAGGTAGCCTATCTACCACGGGAAGAGTGGGTTTTGGCCCTGAAATTGTAGTTCATTGGCCATTTGGGCAGTTTTTCCATCTCTTTCTACTTTCTGGTTAAAAGCCCATTTTGCGTTTGGTCCCAGCCGTTCCTATAACTAGTGTAGTCCAGGTGCAGATTTGCTGTATCCAGGACTGTTGGTAAGCTTCTTAGCCCCCCCCAAGCCCTTCTGTGTTGGAGAGAAGCCTTCTAACTTATCAGTGGGAGTGGTAAGCACTAGGTAACCTATCTACCACAGGAGGAGTGGTTTCTGGCCCAGAAATTATAGTTTATTGTCCGTTTGGGAAGCTTTTCCATCCCTTTCAACCTTCTGATTTAAAAATCTGTGTTTGTGCTTGTTTCCTGCCTTTCCTGTTACTAGTCTAGTCCAGGTACAGATTTGCTGTATCCAGGACTCTCTGTAAACTTGTGAGACCCCCAAGCCTTTCCGTGTTGGAGGGAAGCCTTCTAGCTTATTAGTGGAAGTGGTAAGCAATCAGGTAGCCTATCTACCACAAGAGGAGTGGTCCCTGGCCCAGAAATTGTAGCTGTTGGCTGTTTGAGCAGTTTTTTTCCATTTCCTTCAACTTTCTGGTTTGAAAGCCGCACTTGTGCCTGTTTCCCGCCTTTCCTATAACTAGCCTAGTCTGGTTACAGAGTTGCTGTATCCAGGATTGATGGTAAGCTTCTGAGCCCTCCAAGCCTTTCTGTGTTGGAGGGAAGCCTTCTAGCTTATCAGTGGGAGTGGTAAGCACTAGGTAGCCTGTCTACCATGAGAGGAGAGGTTCTTGGCCCATAAATTGTAGTTTATTGACCATTTGGACAGTTTGTCCGTCTCTTTCAACTTTCTGGTTTAAAAGGCCACATCTGCGCTTGTTTCCCATCTTTCCTGTAACTAACCTACTGGGTAGCACTAGAAAGCCTTAAACTGATACAAGCCTTCTAACTTAGAAGAGAGACTTTGGAGTGATTAAGTATCAGTTTTCTGTACTTTCTTGCTGTACTTAACTGTTTTCCGCCTAAATGCAGATTTTCCAGCATTTATTTTGATTTAAAAGCTTGTTTTTTTCACATATTGTACTTTATTTGACTGCCTGCACTTTTTAAAAGTTGTTTTTTGTTTAAATTATTTGTTTAATTGTTGTAGGCTACACACTAAAGTCCGATAGCCTTTTCTGATTGTTTGTAGTCATTTAAAGCTGTTTTACGTATATTTTTTACTGTTTTTGCCTTACCTTTTCAAAAAAAAAAAAAAAAAAAATTCTTGTTTACCGCCTTTCTAAGTTAGTATAGTCCAGTTTTCAGGCTAGTGCTGAATTCAGGGCTGTGATACTAGTTTCTGAGTTGCCTATACCTTACTTGGATAGAAGGATGTTTCACCTGTGAGAGAGGGGAGCTTTGAGCAACCTATCTGTCCCTGAAGGAGTGGTTCCAGCCCAGACGTTAGTAGTTTATTGGCCATTTTGGGCTAATTTCTATCTCTTTCATTTCCCTACTATAAAAACCGCTTTTGCACTGTTTTGCGCACCGGGCAGTGCCGATTAGCTACAATTAAATTATTCCCAGCTCCACTAAGTCTCCTCTTCAGTTTTTCCCTTGAAACTAGTCTAACTCTCAACTTAAGCACTCAGAAAGCATCTTACAGCCCAGCACTTGCTCATACCTAATAGCAAGCACTAATATACCTTGACACTGATTGCCCAGCAGGGCAAGGCTCTTTATTCACCCCTCACCAACCAAGCGACTAAGCAGCTCACCCTACTATTCAGGCATCACCAAAGGGCAACTTCAGGTGCACTCTGCAGTCCAGCTGGTGAATCTGGGTATACTGAGGCAATGTTACAACTGCCTCATGTACACAGACAACCCTCTCCTCCTACCACAAAACACTAACATATGCGAGAGATGCAATTATACAGCCAAACTGGAAGCTAAGCTGTCACCACCCAAGACTGGAACAGACAGTCAAGAGGAGAAGGTTAACACTTGCACCACACCTCCAGCCGCACAAAGACCTACTAAAACAGCACTGGCAAAAAATACACATAAATACACAAAATGATGCTCAGAGGCTCTAAATAAAAACCTGCAAAAGCATCAGAGACCTCCAAAGCAGACACCCAAACAACCTGCACTTCCTGTCACAAACCAGACAACACATAAAACACAAAACCAGTGTGCCGCACAATCACAGCCCTTAAGGCGAAATAACATACCTAACACACTAGTAATAGGTGACTCTATAGTCAGGCACACTGACTTCCCACCCACTAGGCTGGACAAGCAGAAGGTTACTGTTAGCTGTCTGTCTGTCTGGAGCCAGAATCTGCCACATAAGAAAGCACTCAGGTCACTCGAGAACAAGTACAACTATGACTCTGTCATTGTTCATGTTGGTGTGAATGACCTGGGACATACCTCCCTGGACTACATGAAAAGAGACATGGAAGAGCTCTCTGATCATGCAGCCCAGGCTGGTATGACCCTGACCCTGAGTAGCATCCTGCCCTCACCAAGAATGATACCTCATTATAAAGAAAAAATGATCAATTTCAACAATTGGCTAAGCTTCTGGTGTCATTCAAAGGGGATCCAGTGTCTGTCAGCCTGGGATGACATGTTCGACAAGTCGCGTTGCTTCACAAGAGACGGCTTGCACCTTTCACCCCTAGGCTTTCGAATACTGGCCAAGGCTCTTGCTGCCCCCATAATGCCTTTTTAGGCAAGGCTCAAAAGTCAAACCCACCTCCATAAACAGCACAATTAACAAAAAACTGAGGGTTATGATTCTCAACACCAGGAGTTTAAATCTCAAAATGCACATGCTCGAAGCACTCCTCAGTATGGAGAACGTCGACATCTGTGCAGTAACTGAAACCTGGTTCAAGGCTCCAGAGAGCACCCCAGCACTACCGGGCTACAACTCATACCACACGTTTCTGCCACAGAACACGGACCGAAACACAAAAAGAGGCAGTGTATCCATATTCCTAAAGGATACCTACACCTCCAGGTTAGTGGTGCAGCATGATGCCTCTGAGATCATCCATGTGCAACTAACATCGGACAAATCTGCATTGCAAATTGTGGCCTGCTACAGATCACTCTCCATGACTCAGGACCACCACTCCACCTTTCTGGAGACACTGGAAACATGAAGGCCCTACCGAACACCCTGATATTGGGTGATTTCAATTACCCTAGCATTCACTGGGAAAATTACTCGAGTACAAATTCCCAGGCCCACCGATTCCTGGAATTCATCAACTCAGACTCCCTGGATCAGCTGGTAAACTTCCCCTACCAGAGGTGAAAACATATTGGACCTGGTCATCACCAACATGGGCGACAGGTCTTCCACACCGGAGGTCAACCCGTCACTGGTTAGATGAGACCATAAACTAATCACTCTGGATGTCCACACCCCACCACCACCCCCAACTAAGGAAACCACAGTAAAAAAACTTTCTAAAGCAAACTTCACCTTACTTAAGACAGAGGTGGTAAGTTTCACAGCCCCCACGCTAAAGGATAACGCTGTCCAAGATGCAGAAACCTTTACAAATGCACTCTATGAGCACCTACAAGGATGCATGGATTTTGCCATCCCTAGCAAAACCAACACTCGCTCCTCTAAGAGAAGGAAGCCAGTTTGGTGGACCCCTACAATAAACAGGCTATTCAATATAAGGAGGAAACTAGTTCAGAAAAAAAGCAAATCCCAAGAAGGAAAGACATCCCTGATCAGTATCAGTAAGAAACTAAGGTCCCTCATGAAATCATCCAAGGCTAACTTTGAAAGAAAAATAGCCAAGGATTCAAAAGATAACCACAAAGCCTTCTTTAGCTATGTTAAGAATCTAAGTGGCAACTCGCAGATATGCACTGAACTAGTGCAAAATAGCACAAAATATACTGAACCTACTGATATTGCCAACATCCTGGCAGATAGATTCAGTGCAATCTTCACCCCCCTCTTACCTCCAAAAGGGCCCACAACAGTACCGTAAAAGTGTAGTGTCTCAAAAATCACAGATGCACAGGAGAAAACAGCCCTGTCAAAAGCCAAAAACACAGCATCAATGGGACCAGATGGTGTCCCAGGCTGCGTCTTACATGAACTACAGAACAAACTAACCTCCCACCTAAACACGCTGTTCAACCTCAGCCTCTCCACAGGCTACGTGCCCATAGAATGGCGCACAGCAACAGTTATTCCTCTCCACAAAGGAGGGGCCACAACTGACCCTAGTAACTATCGCCCCATAAACCTGACTAGCCTGGTCTGCAAGGCTACGGAGTGCATCATCATGGAACTCATTAACAAAGATATTGGGAACGTCCAAACACTTGACCTGACCCAGTTTGGCTTTAAGAGCAGATCATGCCTACTAAACCTGGTTGACTTCTTCGAGACAGTCACAAAGGCCATAGATGAGGGGAAAGGTGGTTCACACAGCCTACCTTGACCTCGCCAAGGCTTTCAACACCAGTCCCCACTCGGTTATTACAGAAAAACTCACCAGCTTGAACATAAACGTCACGAGATGGGTTGCCAACTGGCTTACAAACAGAACTCGCACGGTAAGAATAGCGGGCTCCAGGTCCGACTCTAAACCAGTCACAAGTGATGTCCCTCAAGGCTCGGTCTTGGGACCCCTACTGTTCAGCATATACTTCTCAGACGTACAGGCAAATATAGGAGGACTATGGCCAACCAAGTTCGCCGATGACTGCAAACTGGGAGCCATAATTGACTCTCTGGCTGACACGGACACCCTCCAAAAGGGCCTTACTGAGACAGACACCTGGTGTCAAAGTCATGGCCTCAAGCTAAATGCCAAAAAATGCATAGTCATCCCATTTGGGAAAAACAAAACACCCACGAATTACCACAAAGGTGGCAGCCCTCTTAATACAGAAGAGGTAATAAGAGATGTGAGGACCCAGGTAGATAGTAATCTCTCCTTTGACAATCATATTGCCAAAGTAGTTAGAAAATCCTTCTATGTGACCCATGTAATTACTAAAGAGTTCGCATCTAGGAATAAAGAGGTTGTAGTGCCCCTCTACTCATCACTCATTAGACCCATCATAGAGTACAATGCCCCATTTGGGATGTACCTCACAAGACACTTCCAACAGCTGGAAAGACCAAAAAAGTACCTCACCAAAAAGATTACTGGCCTCAAATACATGTCCTATGCAGCCAGACTGAAAAAACTGCGGCTGTACTCAGTGACATATGGCTTACTCAGAGGTGATCTCTGCCTGACTTACAAAGCCATGTCCAACTCAGAATTGATGGACATGCTCCACCTAAAGAAATCAAGTCACTGTGAGCCACGCGCTCTAGTGAGCTAAACCTCACCACAACAGTAAATAGAACATGCTGGAGGGATAGATTCCTGTCACAGAGACTCCCCATACTTTGGAACAAATTTCCAAATTACATCAGGCAGAGCCCCTCACTAACACTCTTCAAGAGAAACCTTGACGAGTGGATGGGTAACAGAAAATACACCCCTGGGATCACTTCATTGGCTCTACTTGACAAGAGGATCAGTTAATCAATGGGACGGAGAAAGCCGACACACTCTGGCTAGGCTTATAAATGCCCTCGGGCAGATAGCCTAGTACCTACCTATGAAAGGTGAAATTCCTCATCATCTTCAGCTTTCTAGCAGACGCCTGAAGGTTTTGGGCCAAAAGTGACTGGTATTTGGAACTGTTCATAATTCCCACCACCTTGACTAAAGCCCCACTTCCAGCTGAAGGAAAGCCTCCCCAAAGCATGACACTGCCACCACCATGCTTCACCATGGGGATGGTGTTCTTTTGGTGATGCAAAGTGTTGTTTTTGCTCCAAACATACCTTTTGGAATTGTGGCCAAAAAGTTCAGCCTTGGTCTCATCAGACCATAACATATTTTCCCACATGCTTTTGGGAGACTTGATGTATTGTTTTGCAAATTTTAGCCAGGCCTGGATGTTTTTCTGTGTAAGAAAAGGCTTCCATCTTGCAACCGTACCACATAGGCCAGACATATGGAGAATACGGGAGATTGTTGTCACATGTAGTACACATCCAGTACTTGCCAGAAATTCCTGCAGCTCCTTCAGTGTTGATATAGGTCTCTTGGCAGCCTCCCTGACCAGTTTTTGTCTTTTCTTTTCATCAATTTTGGAGGGACATCCAGTTCTTTGCAACGTCACTGTTGTCCCATATTTTCTCCACTTTATGATGACTGTCTTCACTGTGTTCCATGGTATATCCAATGCTGTGGAAATATTTTTGTACCCTTCTCCTGACGGATACCTTTCAACAGTGAGATCCTTTTGATTCTTTGTAAGCTCTATGAGAACCATGGCTTTTGCTGTACCAGACAACTGAGTAAATGTCAGGAAAATCCTACTAGGACAGCTGAACTTTATTTGGGGTTAATCAAAGTCTCAAAAATTGATTGCAAGTGTGCACCCAAGAAGACTGAATGCTGTAATTAAAACAAAAGGTGCCTCAACAAAGTATTAGTTTAGGGTGTGCACACTTATGCAACCAGCTTATTGTACGTTTTTTATATTTTATATTTTTCCCCCAACAGATTTGTTTGTTTTTCAGTTGAATAGGTTGTAGGTCACATTAAAGGTAGGAAAAGTTTTGAAATGATTTATTGTGGTCTCATTTTTTTATATCACAAAAACCTGGCATTTTAACGGGTTTGTACACTTTTTATATCCACTGTATATCAGAGGATCTTTCTTGGAGTACAAACACAAGCCAGCTAATTAAAAAAAAGTCAGTGAGCGACTACACTTCCTAAGAAGGCTTATAAAAGCAAAGCTCTCTATGAATGCTCTAAATACCTTCTACAGAGGAGCCATCAAGAGCATTATCACCGGCAACTGCACTGTATGGTTTGGTAACAGCACAATCGCCAAAAGGAAGAAGCTGCAAAAAATAATAAGAACAGCAGAAATGACTGTGGGCATTAGTTTTCCTACCTTACACGAGGTCTTTGAACTGAGATGTAAAAAGAGGTCCTGCAAAATGCTGAGTGACACTTCTCATCTAGCGTGTGGTTGGTTCACTAAACTTGCACCTGGTAGAAGCTGCAAAAAGACTTATTAATGCAGATGTAAATCTAGATGTATCAAAACTATAATAGACTGTTACTCTCTGATTTTTTTTTTCATACAGTAATTCATTATTTATTGCATACTAAAATTAATATATTCTCATTCAGGTGCAATTCCAATCACTTCCTTATGTGCAATATCACCCAGTCTCACCTCTGTGTATAGTGTACTTTTCTTTTCATGTGTTAATCACCTAGTATTCAGTGTTGTCCAGTGTATATAAATAGTGTACAAGCATGTATGTCAGCTACCTAGACATTTACTTTTGTACAATAGCTATTATTTTATCTTTAATACCTATCATATCTAGTCTTTTTGTTTGTATTTCCTGTAAAAGAGCTGACACACAAAATTTCGTTTAGGTAGCTCTTGTGTTTCCTAAATGACAAAGTTTATTTTGAATTACAGAAATATGTTATTGCTCAAGTGCTGTAGTTCATGCAGTGAAGCTCTAAGATGGCTACCAGAAAAACTTACCCCACTATGTTGAAAACTGCAGAAATTCTGAGATGTGCTTCTATTCCCATGTTGCAGTATTCATACTGTGGGATTTCCAGCCCTCAGGCCACCCGACGCCAGCTCCTATACAAAAGCTTAAGCCTGGCTGCCATAGGTGTGTGGAATGTTACACAGAGGCCCATAAACCTTGGAGTATAAATGTGACATTGACACCCACAGACCTCAGAACCTTTCAGCCACAGACGACGATTACTTCGACTCCTTCGCTCCTACGTCCGAAGACTTCTAAAAGATAAGTACCCCTTTGGGGCTTTGCCTTTTTCATACTTTCTTAAGCTTAAGCTTGGTTGCTGTAGTTGTTTTTCTCTAGCTGATGTCAGAGAAAAAAAGTAAATGTAGTTGCGGGTGCCATATTCCGCACAAAGACTCCCAAGACCACTGTGTCTTTTGCTTAGGTAAGGAGTATGACCACAAGGCCTCTGCTCTATTTGCCAATCCTTCATACTCAAGACCTTACGCAGCCACATGTCCGCGTTAAATCTATTTTTAGAAAAATCAAAGGTTTAAACACCTCACACTTAGGATGGATCCTGAGTTGGCCACCCAAGCCGAACAACCGCGGAAGAAGGCCGAGGTTTGCAAGTCTTCTCCAGATGCCGCTCCACCTTCGGATTTCCTGCCGACTACCATTCTAGGGGCTGAGGGACACCCAATAAACTCCAATGGCTCCTCTGGAAGAGACAGTGTCAGTACCCACGGAAAGCATATCAGTGGAGTTGACTCAGACGGTCATAACTGACGTCAAGGAGGAACCATCGCTGGACCTCTCCTACACCAGCGCAGGCCTTTGTTTTCTTGCCCACCCAGATGCACACTACTACTAAAAGGAAGCAGAAAACTAAATACTGGACTGATGCCTCCATCAGCCTGAGACTGGGAGTCCTTCACTTCCTCCTTGATGCAGGCCTTTATGGCTTTTAGGCCTACAGGCCCTACTCCCACTATTATCCCTGTACTGAGTCCTAGGCTGGCTTCTGCCTCCTCCCTGCCTTTAGCATCTCCTCCGCAAACATTTACCCAGGAAGACCCAGACCAATCTTATTCCTCCTCTGCGGAATCTGTCTCCTATGTTTCATAGATTGCCTCTCCCATAGATTATTACTCACCTTAAGAGGACTCTATTGAAGGGGACGCCTCACCTGAGGACTTATCATTTAAGGAGACTATCTCAACAGTGAAAGAGTATTTGAAGTGGGGGATACATTAGTCTCTGAAATCCAGAAAAGATACTTTGGGCTTCTACAGCTTGACTCCCCTTCACCTTCAGCCATCCCTCCAGTACTCCCAGCTTTCTTTGTTGCCTTCACATCTGTTTCCAAGAACTTAGACTCTCTATCTCCTGCCCCTAAGAGGCCGGATAGGTTTTACAAAGTCCCTGATTACTACACGTTCCTAATAAAACCACCATTTGCCGACCCAGCAGTTATTGCAGTATCCGCAGACAGACAGTCTAGGCAGTTGCCTTCTGCCATCTGATAAAGACAGCAAAACCATGGACAGAATGGGGAAAAAAGATGTACACCTCATCTACCCTAGCTTTCAGGGCTATAAACTACCAAACTCACATGGTGAAGTATGCCCTAGACCTAGTCTCTCAGGCCTCCACCTTGTTGGCAACCACCCTGGACTGTTCAGTCAAATCTGACATTTCCTCCAAATTGTCACTGGCCCCCCAAGTAGCCATACACACTATCCGCTGCAGCTATGATGCTACAAAAGCAGTTGCCAGATTTGCTGCCACAGCATCCACATTGCGCAGATACCCCTGGATCAGACTACAACCTCTGCCAGATGACTTTAAAGCCAAGATTATGGATGCCCCTCTGGATAACATCCTTGCAAAAATGCTGCAGAACGTTTTAAAAACTTACAAAAAAAAAAAAAACAAGGAACTGCAGGACATTAAGCTCTTGCTGGTGTCCCCAGTACCCAGATATTACAGGAACTACCCAGCCAAAACATCCTTTGTTAGAAGGGCCACTTCCACATCTCGTCCCTCTACTGCCAGACCACGTAGGGGATCTCGGAGGCAACCTTATCCCAGACCCCCTCAACCCCCCAA
Source organism: Protopterus annectens (assembly GCF_019279795.1). Lineage (NCBI taxonomy): Eukaryota > Metazoa > Chordata > Ceratodontiformes > Protopteridae > Protopterus > Protopterus annectens. The sequence goes on from NC_056739.1 coordinate 928,190,777, forward strand.
CAAACAGCCCTTTTCAGATAAAGGGGGACCGTCCTCTGCATGACTGCCTTGCCCAAGTGCCCCTGTCCGCCCGCCTTACCCAATGCCTCCCTTGTTGGAAAACCATAACTACAGATCGGTGGGCTCCTCCATCATTCAAAATGGATACTGTCTTTCCTGGAAAGAAAAACCTACACTAATAAGGATTCCTTTCCCTCCTAAAAATCAACTCCTTCTACTTCCTCCCATCCTGCAGGAACTAGTCTCCCAAGGAGCCATAGTACCAGTTCCATCAGGTCAGGAGGGACAAGGCTTCTACTCCCAAAAAAGGATGGCCCCTGGAGACCTGTTCTGGTCCTCTCTTACCTAAACCTGTTCCTACAGGTTCCCTCCTTCAAGATGCTCTCCCTTCAAACCCTTTTACCCCTCATTCCACCTCAAGCTTTTATGGTTACCCTAGACCTAAAGGATGCATACCTGCACATCCCAGTCAAACCCTCCCACAGGAGGTTCCTGCACTTCTCTGGGACCTCTTCTCATTTTCAATTTACTGCATTGCCTTTTGGCTTGTCTACAACACCCAGAGTTTTACCAAGTGCTTGGCCCCAGCCATCGCCCATTGCAGAAGCAAGGGAATACAAATCTACTGTACTTGGACGACATTCTCATTTTGGCAGAATCACAGTCCACCCTTTGGGAAAATCCCCAATTCACCATGTCCCTTCTAAACAACCTGGGTTTCACTCTCAACCACCAAAATTCCTCTCTCCTCCCACAACATGACAAGGTTTTCCTAGGGTACAGAATCAGAACAGATGTAATGAGATCCTTCTTACCACCAGACAAGGTACAATCCCTCTCCTCCCATTTTCTAAGTCTGTTGACAGAATCACAACTTAACCGCAAGACAGTTTCTACAAACTATAGGTCGCATGGCTGGCACCATTCCCATGCTCCCACTAGCAAGGATGAACATGAGGAAATTCCAATGGTACTTAGACTGTTTGGTCCCAGACCCAACAACCTCTAGACAAACTCATCCCCCTTCTGCCCTGTCTAAAATTAGAGCTGAAGTGGTGGATTCAGCAGGTTTCCAACAACCAGGGAATTCCTCTTCAACTTCCTCCCACTTCCCAGTCTATGCACACAGATGCATCAGACATGGGAATGGGGAGCAACCCTGCAGGGCTACAGGGTACAACAGTGCTGGTCCCCTGCCCTGCAAAAACAGCACATGAATGTCAGTGAGATGACTGCTGTCCTCCTAGCTCTAAAAGTTTTCCTTCCCATGCTGCAACCAGGAATACTCCACATTGTGACAGACAACACAACTGTAATGTGGTAACTAAAAAAACAAGGAGGTACAAAGGCATACTGGTTATGTCGGATAACCCTGTTAATCTGGGAAATAGCAGCAAAACACAACCTTTTCCTGAAAGCTTCATACATCCCCTCTCAAGAAAACAAGCAAGCAGACTTGCTCAGCAGAACCACATCTCTGCAACACGAATAGATGTTGCACAGAGATACCTTCCTACACATAGTCCACCAGTGGGGCACACCACAACTGGATCTGTTTGCCCCCCCCCCCCCAGAACAGACAGCTGAACAAATTTTGCAGCAGGAATCCCTCACCACTGGAGAGTGGATGCTTTCAGTTTTTCATGGCAGGGACTGTACCTATATCCCTTCCCTCTAATTCAAAGAGTCTTTTAGAAAATCAAGAAGGAACAACCAAAAATCTTACTGGTCACTCCCTATTGGCCAAGGCAACACTGGTTCCCCCTTCTGTTCTCACTACCCAAGGGCAATCACCCAAAGTTACCCTACCAGATAGGCCAACTAACTCAACAACAGGGATCCCTCCTGCACCCACAACTGTCTTTACTACAACTAACTCTGTGAGTGATCAACTTTTGATCCTTTTTAGACAACACTACTCAGAAGACATGCTCTCTGTCCTGAGGGAGGCCAGGAAACCAACAACTAGAAAAATTACTTGTCTAAATGTCAGAGATTCTCAAAATGGTGTTCTCTGAGCAACAGGGACCCATTTCTAGGAGATCCTCCCCGAGTCTATACCTGCAGACTCATTAAGGAGGGACTAGCTTACTCTTTTGTCAAAGTCCATCTTTTAGCCATTTCTGCAGGCTTGTCTTTACAGCCGCCTCTTCTCTCTAGACTGGATGTAAAACTTTTCCTGAGAGGGGTCTTGCACATCAGACCACCAAGAAAGCCCACTCCTCCTCACTGGGATCTCAACTTCGTGTTAGAAAAGCTTACCCTTCCCCCTTTTGAGCCAACCAGCACAACATCTCTTCAAATGTGCACATGGAAAACCATCCTTTTAGTGACCATCTCCTCTGCTAGAAGAGCGTCTGAATTACAGGCCCTGATGGCTTGCCCTCCTTACACTACCTTCCACAATGACAGGGTTTCCCTATGCACTAACCCCTTCTTTATGCCCAAAATAGTTAATGAGCTTTCCTTAAACCAGTCTATTCACCTACCCACCTTCTTCCCCTCTTCTACTAACTCCACGGAGAGGATCCTCCTTTCCCTAGATGTACATAGGCAACTGAGAGTCTATGTGGACAAAACCAAGTCTTTCAGAAAATCTGACCAACTGCTCATTTTCTTCCATCCCAGGGCCTTCAGTAAGGCAGTCTCCAAACAAACTATCTCATCCTGGATCAGAAAATCCATCCTTTTTTGATGTTTTCATCATCACAAACAATTTCCTCAGACAGTGCAAGCACATTCTACCAGAGGCATGGCTACCTCTCAGGCCTTCATGAAAGGACTAGAAATAGCTTCCATCATGGAGGCAGCCACCTGGTCCACAGTCCATATTTTCACCAAGCGCTACATGCTGGACCAGGTCTCTAGGGCCATGGCAGGATTTGCCAGGGCAGTCCTGCAAGGATTCCTAGAATCCTCCATCTCTGCCACCTCCCAACATTCTTCCTAGCTGTGGTACTATTCCACAGTATGAATACTGCAACATGGGAATAGAAGGACACAGAATAGCTGTGTAAAATCTTACCATAACCATAGATGTCCTTCTCTTCCATGTTGCAGTATTCCTTCCCACCCTCCATCCCTCTGATATCCTCTATCTTTTCTAGGGTATACCCTCACTGCAGGCCACTCATTGCAGCCCTGCAGGGACATTTGCTTTTGCTTCTCCTTGGCCTCAGTCTCTTCTCTGGGCTTCAAGTTCTGAGTTCTGTGGGTGCCGACGTCACATTTACACTCCAAGCTTTATGACCCAACGTGTGATGTCCTTCACACCTACAGCAGCCAGGCTTAAGTTTTTGTATAGGAGCTGACGTCAGGGTCACCTGAGGGCTGGAACTCCCACAGTATAAATACTGTAACATGGAAAAGAAGGACATCTATGGTTATGGTAAGATTTTACACAACTATTACTTTTTGTTTAATTCAGCATATAATTGCACCTAACTTTATCATCGTTAGTCTTTCAGGTGAAGAATTATCTCTGCTATTTCTAGAATTCCACTTCAGGAGCTATATTTATTTAATTTTAATGTTTTGTTTTAATTTTCATTTGAGAACTGAGAATGTAGACTGGTCCATCTGTCCCTTTTCATCCAGGCCCTTGGCCACAAGGCCAAGGGTAGATGCAGTCTATATGAGCATTTTAGCCCATAAACAAGTATATTTTAGGAATTGAGAATAAACTGAAATACCTCTACAAAACCCCTACAGACATGGAAGAAACACACAAACTTCAAAAAGTGACCTGATGTGAGGAATGAACTCAGAACGCCAGGACTCTGAGGTAGAACCTGAACCCCATTGTCACTCTGTCATCTGTAGTACTGTTGCAGTACATTCTTTGTGCAGAAAAGTGATTTTTTTACAGACTGATTGCTAAATCACTGTACAGTGACAGTGGTGTAGTTTTTACTGTGGTATGAGGAAATCCCTAAAGATTTGCTCTGAAGTTAGTGTTGTTTGCCAGAAACATGAGCAGGCAAACTTTTTTTGAACAAATACTTGTAATTTTGCTTTTTTATTGTGTTTTCATTTTCAGCGTGCCACCCTTAGGATCACACCTCAGGGGTTCTACCATAGTCTTTTACATTCCCTCCTCTGTAAAGCAAGAGCCACCCCCCCCCCCAAAAAAAAGGATAGGAAATCACTGTTTAGGCAGAAATAGTGCATTGACAGTGTCTCAGTCCAGAAGGAGTATTCCTCAGATGAATTCTCTGAGCAGCTGGTCCAGAATTATTGATAACTGATGTGTGTATGTGTGGATGTTGTGCAATGGAGATGTGTGTTTAACCTTACCAGTTCTCAGTGGTTTGGGTCCAGACTGTCAGTATACCACTTCAGAGTCCCACTGACTGAACTGTATCATTGCCATTCTGTAGTTTTTGTCACACAAAAGAGATTTCACATAGTGACTGAGATCAACATTCACAGTGGAACACTTAAAGTGCCAAGTACATGAACTGAGTTGCGAATCCTGTTCAGTTCTGCACACCTTTGTTTGTATCTTTTTTATTTTTTTATATCCCCTATTCCCATTTCATGACCATCAGGATTTCTTCCAAGTAGGCATATTCAGCCTTCACCTTCTGACATCGTTGAGCACTGGGAGAAAGAAATAAGAGCTAGGGAATGTCTGTCATTAAGCAGATGTTTAGGAATGTTTTTAAATGTTTCTATATTCTTTTCCATTTGACCAGTAACTGTGACAAAATGCGTTATGCATTGACCTCCTCAATATGGGTGCATGCTTTTACACTGACCTCCTCAGTAAGGGTGCATGCTTTTACACTGACCTCCTCAGTATGGGTGCATGCTTTTACACACTAGTGATCCTTGGTAGGAGTGTTACTATGCCAGACGGTGCTGTGGTTACAGGACTTAATCATGTCCCTCTGCTCAGGTGGGCAACCTGACACCAGCAACTCACCCTCACATCTGTCAGCCTGACTGCTACGCTGGTGTTTTGCAGGCAGAACTTTAATACTCTGCCTCATGGAGCTGACCAAATATTTACTTGTAACTTGCCACTTTCACTCTTCAAGTTCCACATTTTCAGCTGTGTATCTATGTCATAAAGAGTTATCAGACGCCATTGCAGATTTCTGCCCCAAAACACAATCCCTATTTGGCATTAGCTTGCAGTAGAATGATTGCATTTGTACTGCTAGGTCAGGAAGCACAGTGGTTAGGTATTTGAACATTTGGGAGAAGTATATTAAAATTATCACAACTATGATTCCTTATGGGGCACCGTAAATTCTTACTGGGGATTGTACCCACAACCCTCCTGGACATGGGCAGGCATTACTAAATGCAATCCTGGGTATTGACTAGCATTTCTATGGTATTACATTGGGGTGACACAGCTAGGCTTGAAATAACCTCAGGGTCGATAGCCTAGTAAACTCCTGTGATCCTGCATTATATTTCACAAAAAAGCTTCACAATGTTATTTTTCTGTATATTTATTTGAAACTTGAATGCAGTCATTCTTTTATGCCCTATCACAACTACAATGCCTTCATTTGCATGTGCTAGGAAATGTCTCGTTTTGGATCCTGACAAATCACTTCTTATACCACATTCACTCCCACACACTCGTATATTATTCTTTCAAATCATCTGGAATTCAGTAGACTGTTACTGTTTTCATTTGTAGTTTCTCATTGCGTTTTACTTCCTCATTTTGTTGGCACCATTTTTTAATTACTGTTGCTGCAGTCTGTCTTCATTTCAAGTCAGCATTTAGCAATGAGAAATATAGTTTTATTAATTTATTTTTGCAAGCTGAAATCATACCCATTTACAGATAAAATCTGCCTTGTAGCTGGCTTAAAATTTTGTTTGTAATTGCTGTCCGTCATGCAGTCTGCAGTATTCTGAGGTCATTCTTTCACTGGATAAAAACATTCCGCTACTATTATAGATTTACTGGCAGGATGAAATATTATGTTCTCATGTAATTAAGCGTAGTGGAATATGCTCATGGCCTTCAGACTGTATAAATGGAGATGTCTGATGAGAATGTAAGCAATTCCCTTGAGTAATGCATTTACCTAGAAATCGTAATTGTTAAAAAGACAGAAGTACAGTTGTGTTAATGCAGTCCCTCACTCACTGAACGAAAGATATAGTAACATTTATTTTTGTCACTTTAAAAAGGCCTATAGTGATGTTTGGCAAAGACTTGCTGGGATCAAACCCAGCAGGAATGCATATATTTTCCCGGAATTCACAATTCATCATACAGTATTGTGGTTAAAATTTTTTGGATGGCTTCCCAGGTAAGTAAATAAAAGCATATCTAAACATATTTCTGTCACACCTTCTAGGTAAGCATGTATATATATTCAGATGTATTCCTTCAGTGTTAGTGTTGTGCACATTAAAAATCAGGCATCTTTATTTTATTGTGTGAAAAATCTTATCCATTTGGGTCAAAGCTTTATATATAGGAGACGAAGCCTGTTTCTAGATAACATCTTTTTCTTTTCTCTTTCAGAAGATTAAACTTAAGACTGTTCTGTCTGATGCCAGAATAGATTTAACCAATCATGTATCCTTTACATACAGGTCAGTCCGCAACACAATTCAGCACTGGATCCTATTATCCATGGGTTGAAGGGCGTCGTACATCATGGTAAGTAAGCTACTTAGAGTTTGTATTTTTCTTTTTTTTTTTTTTAGCAGATGATAGAAATGCTGGATTGTTTTCTTGAAGGCCCAGGGTCACTCTACAGAGGACGTATGCAGCTAAACATTCTTCATCTTGTGATATTTAAGGGTCGCAAAGCTATTACATGATTAGCAAATATCAAGCAATTTTTCATATTGATGTAGCTGATGGTTAACCCTACACTTTTCCCTTTCTAGTTAGTACTTAACTTCAGTGGGACAGCTTTGATTGATTTATATGTTCTTTTAAGTCCCTTCTTTTAGTGGTGTTGGATTGCATTTGGGTTACTGGTTCTTTTCTCCGTATTTTGATGCCATTTTCTGTTTATTTTCCTATACAGTTTTTTTTAACTTTTAGGAAGATTAATTTTCTTTTATATTCTCATTTGCATTTCAGATTGTTTGTTTGAGATGTATGTGTATAAATCACAGAACTTGCAATTGTGTATGTATTGCTGTTGACTGGATTAGTCCTAGTAGGCCAGTAGACTGTTTTCTTGGGAGTCCGGAGGTAGTGGTTTTGCAGACAGGAGGATTTGACTGTTTGGCCAGTAAACTGAAGACCACTGTTTTGATATATGTTGGGATCTTTTTAAAGATTATGATCAATTCTGCATGTGAACCATCTACCTTCCCCTGTACTGATGATTGGCTCATTCATTCTTCTTTGGTTGAGAGACAGTCATAAAGGGACATCATCCCATGTAGTCGTGAGAGTTTTCTGCTTACCCTTGTACCTCACTACCCCACGTCGGCTGATGGGTATGGCTTCCTGAACACGGTATGACAAAGCATGCCACACTCCAGCTTCAGAGAGTGCTGCTTGGTGTGCATGTCACCATTAAGCTTGAAATCTTACTTTTGAGATGCGAGATAACACCCTGCCTCCTCTAGATGTAAGTATAGCAGTTAGCCTGGTTGCATCCCTCCCTCTAAGGGTAAATGAAGTGGCATCTGCTGCTTCCTACCACTATCATCCACTGGTTTACTTGGCACCCAGGTCATTCACTAGATGATTCCAAGTTATTTGGGATTAATTCCGCTGTGCCATGGAACTAACAGCATCTACCTGCGCTACCACTAGCTCAAGCAAATGGAATGCAGGTTAAACTTTCCATCTGAAGAACAGCAGACCTCTCCTGTATAACAGTCGCGTAATGCTGCATTAAATTGCCAGCATCTCTACATGGGAGGGAACCCATCAGGGGACTGTGGAAAAATATTATCCATTCCCAACTCTGGAACAGCAGGTCATACCCCCAGACATTGGGTTTCTGACAAAATTTAAACACTGTGTACACAAAGCACAGCAAAAAAAAAAGTACTGCTTCATTACATCAAGCCTTACTGCTGTGGCAGGTGAGATGCTGCCCAAATAATTGTAGCCTTTCTTGGCAAGCATCACTCCAAATCAAAGGGGGTATGACTGACAATATAATTACAGTATGGCCTAGTTGGGGATGGACACCAGCATAATGAGAAAATGTGGTTGAGAGGGGAACTGGTTACATTAAGGCAGGATAAGGCATAGAAACCACACAGACTGCCCTTCAGTCTGGCGTTATGCTGTCTGATGCCATGATAAAGATCTTTAATATATCAGTGGTCACCACAGGAATACCTAACGAGTTGAAGATGGGAGGAGACATAACTTTATACAAGGGAAGAGCAGGAAAGATTGAGGAAATTTTGTTTAGCGAGTGCTGACAAGTAAAGTCACTGAAAATGTCCTGAAGGAAAAGCTAATCATTTACCTAGAGGACACTGACTTTCAGGATAACAACTAACAAGGTAGCTGAGTTTGCTCTCCTTGGAGTTCAGTAAAATTCTGCCTTGGCAGTGCAAGAAAACTTTATGAGCTGAGATACGACCAGGACAGAGCATGTGGATAGTAACATGGCCGGGGGTGGGATAGACCAGGACAGAGGATGTGAATAGTAACATGGCTGGGGGTAGGACAGACCAGGACAGAGGTTGTGGATAGTAACATGTCTGGGGATAGGACACAGAACTGTGCAAGGTTTGGGCCTGCATTCAGTATTGTTCACTGTCAAAGGAAAAATATACTTTAAAAATGATCAATGCACAGTAGGTTCAGGTTAAGGCACTTTAATCTTGCAGCAAGGAGACACAAACGTGCTAATACAGAGTTTGTCTAACTAAAATCAGGAAGTAAGTTCATCTTCATACACTTTCTAACAAGACATTGCCTACCAAGCTGACGTAACAGATCACAAGTTTTAACATCATCATTACATAGCAGCTGTTTATCCATAATTTTCTGCTTGCACTATCAATTTAATGAAAAACTTCCTAAGAAAAACAACGTGGCCTTGGTGACCACCGGTTAGATACAGTTTCCCACTATGTTATGTTTCTATTCAAGGCACTACAGCTAATTCAATCACAAAACAAGTACAGATTCTTCAAGCAGTCCTTTGTCTTATGTATCTCTTCTTTTCCGCAGCTGTGCATGTTCTCATAACACGAACAGAGCTAATTGTTCAAAATCATAACATTATAGAATATGGTATTGTTTCATTTATTACTTCCTGACCTAGCAGATAATCACCTGCTTCTCAGTACATTTCCAAAAGGCATAAACATGAATTTTGCTGTGCTAGCAATTACTAGGTCAGGGGGCATCTTGCAAGTTTCAGAAAGCATACTGCAGTTTCAAAAAGCATCTGATAATTTCATACAGAATTAAGCTGTATATAAACTAGAATGAAAACGTGTTAATTCTTTTAGCTTCTAATAAGTATTAGACATATACATAAATGCATATTTCTCTGACATTTCCCCCCTGTTAATACTTTTTATTCTATTTTCAAAAGCATAAACAGTTTACTTCTTCTCCTAACCTCTTCCATTCCGGATTTGCAGTTAAGAGAGTCATGTAGTTTAGACTTATGAAAGCATTTCAGTTTTCAACAACTCTTCAATTTCAGTACTTTGATACAAAGTCTCAGAAACTGACATGTCTGTAAAATCTTTGATTAACTTTTTCATGCAGGGAATACCACAGCAAATGCATGCTCCTAATAGGAGTAATCCCACACAAATGGCAATCAGGATGTTCATTAGGATGGAACCCCACACCCCAAACAAATTCTGGAAAAAGTCCGTCAGAGGGTTTGGGCCTGGTTTGGTCATGGTCGACACTTGCTGGATCACCTCAAGATGGTCATTTATCTTGTGCTGGTTGTCAGAAATATACGAACAGCATTCTTCTTTGATTAAAGTGCACACACCACCTCTCGCTGCTAGGGTGAAGTCAAGAGCCATGTGGTTTTGAAGTACCACAGTTCTCATAGCATTTAGTTCATCAGTCACTAATTCGAGAGCAGAAAAAGTTGCATTGCTCATAACTTCGAGAAGTTTGGACAGTTTTCTCAGCTCCCAAATCGATTTCACTGCACCATATGCAGGGGCTATGCCTGCCCATGATATAATAGTGTCAACTCAAGTCCATATGTGTCAGTTTATCTTTGTTTTTCACGGAGTTATGGTTTCTCCACCCTGCTTCGATTCGTCCCACTGGATTCTCGGGTCTCTTGATTGGACTTCTAGGTTTACTGCTAACCTCTCTGACATTTCGAATTTTCCCCTGAGGCAAAGCTGCAGTGTGTCATATGGCCGGAACCAGGTAACCCAAAAAACAACTGCCGGACCTATTCTCGGGTAGCCATTTATATGCTTTTTTCCCACAAACAAAATAAAAATTCTCAACTTTAGTAATATATGCTCGCCCTGCATGAAACATCTTTTTGTCAGTAATAGAAAGTTGCTTCAAAAGAACAGGATTATGCTGTATTTCACTAACAGTTATCTTCATTTTTTTCAAAATATGAGTCATAGTTCGTATCACAGATAGTTTCTGCCTTATTAGCCTTAATATAACATTTATAAGAAACAGTCACATTGCAATTGCTCCAACCCACCAATAGTGTCATTTTTATAAAAACATACAATCTCTTTTTGTGTAACAGGTAGGTACAATGCTATTTTGTCTTGTGATTTCACGGGTGTAGTATCAAAAATCAAGTTTTCCCAGGTCTCATTGACCCCTAGGGGAACAGCAGTCATCAGTAATCCCCCGTATGCTGTTGGTATAGCTGTGCAAATCCAGCAATTCGAAACATTAAAAGTCTCAGCATACACATATTTAATTGCTTTGTAAGTGTTAAAGTTTGGATGCCAGTCTGTGAGTAATGCATCACGTTTGTTCAGTTCAACTCGTGTGGCTGGAAAAAGGAAAGGCCACAGCAAAAAGATCATTGTTACCAGAATAGCTATCAGGATAATCATGCAATTTTTCTGAGGTTGTTCTGCATCCCTGTTTACTCTATACCTGGTCATTTTGTTCTCGTTGTACAACAGTAACAAGGTTTTTGTCCAGTTCAAAGTTCTTATCCAATTTACAGTGTGTCAGATGAATCCAGGACACTCGCTCTGCGATCTTGACTGCAGTGGGTGTTGACAGTAGCACCTGGTACGGTCCTTCCCACTTCGGAGAACTCCAATTCTTTTTCTTCACGACTTTCACCCAGACCCACGTGCTTGGGACTTTTGCTGCTTCCGATGGTCTGGCTTGTTCTTTATCTGAACAGAGTTTAACTGCAAAAGTTTGTTATTCAAAAATCGCCTCATATACTCTGCAAGTGAACTGTCAGCCTCCTGGTCTGCAGGCATGAGAGGTTTCCACTGAGGTGTATAATATGCCCTCCCAAACAAAATTTCAAAAGGAGTTGACCCTTTTACATTTGGAACAGTTCTCATACTCAACAGTGCCAGAGGCAGACAGTGCACCCAGTTCTTTTGTGTCTCACTAATCAATTTCCTGAGCTTATTTTTCAAAACTCCATTATGCCTCTCTACTAATCCTGCAGATTGGGGGTGGTATGCACAATGGTTTTTCAGAGAAATCCCGAAATAACGGCTCAATTGTTGTATAGTCTGATTTACAAAGTATGTGCCATTGTCACTATAAATCTTTTCCGGTATGCCAAATCTAGGAATAATTTCTTTAACGAGGACTTTTGCAACAGTAGCTGCGTCTGGATTTTTAGCTGGAAAAGCTTCCACCCATTTGGAAAACATATCTATAATGACAAGGCAGTACTTCTTATTTTCACATTTGTTCAGCTCTATAAAATCCATACAGATAGTATGGAACGGATACGGTGGTGTAGGGAAACTCCCTTGCTTAGGCTTCAATATCCCCTGTGCATGATGCTTGTTACAAACATGGCATGCTGCACAAAAATTTTTTGGGTAGTTTGTAAATCCATACGTTGTAAACACTCGATTCACTAACTGTACCATCCACCCTGTTGAGACATGGCACTGCCAATGGCTCAACAAAGCTGCATATCTAAACAAGTTAGATGGTAAAATTGGTTTTCTCTCTTTGGAGATGTACAGCCCTTTCTCAAGAATTGCTCCTCGTTTTATCTATTTTTGTTTTTCTACATTTGTAGTAAGTGTCTGCATTGTTTTTAACATTTCTAAGTCTAAAATCTCAGATGGTTGTAATTCCTCACTCAAAAGAAATACTTCTGAAGCTGCTTGCTTTGCAGCTGTATCAGCTCTCGCATTACCTTTTGAAATCCTATCCTGTTGTTTGGTATGAGCTACGCATTTAGAAATAGCTATTTTCTGAGGTAGCTGAATAGAGTCTAACAAATCTAAAATATATTGCGCATGATTAATTGGTTTACCAGTAGATGTTATCATTCCTCTATTTTTCCACTGCTGAGCAAAAACATGTACAGTAGAAACAACATACTGGCTGTCAGTAAAAATGTTCACTCGTTTATCCTTTGCCAAGGTACATGCCCTTGTTAAAGCAATCAATTCTGCTGCTTGTGCAGATAAGTTGTGTGGTAAAGACTTTGCTTCTAAAATCTCAGTATCAGAAACTACTGCATACCCCACTAGATTCTGTCCTGTAGGACCCCTCCTACACGAGCCGTCCACATAGTATGTCACCTCGGCATCATCCAAGGGAACATCCATGAGATCTTTTCTAGGTAGTGTCTTTTGCTCAATCTCCTGCAGGCAGCAGTGTGGTTTGCCATCTGCAGGGGTTGGGAGCAAGGTTGACGGATTCAAAGTTGTGCATCGTTCAATTGTCATATGAGGTTGGCTCAACAGTATAGTCATACAGGAAAGATGTCTAGCAGGAGAAAGATATGCTACTTTTTCTTGCAGTAAAATAATCGCGACTGCATGAGGCACTCTCAACGTGAGAGGGTGGAATAACACTACTGAGGCTGAAGCTTGTACTGCCATTGCAGCTGCGACTACTGCTTGTACACAGTGGGGCAGGGATCGCGCCATTGGGTCTAGCTCTGATGAATAGTAAGCTATGGGGCGTTGTTTGTCCCCATGCTGCTCTGTTAACACTGATGTCATATAACCCTGCTTACAATCTACAGTTTGGAAAAATCGTTTATGATAGTTCTGTAATCCTAAAACTAATGAGGATGCTATCAGTTGTTTCAATTTGCAGAAAGCTGATTCTGCTTCTGGTGTCCACTGTAATAAATCTTGTGCTGCCATAGGCTTCTTGAATATCAAGTTAGTCAGTGGAGCAGATTCCAAGGCATAGTTTGGAATCCAGCCCCGACAAAAATTAGTAGTACCTAGGAAGGACATCATTTCCTTCTTGGTAGTTGGTTTGGGTGCTTGTAATATTGCTGTTTTTCTGTCTTCATCTAATATTCTGCCCTCTTTGGATATTACATATCCCAGGTATTTGACCTGTTTTTTCCAAAGTTGCAGTTTGTTTTTGTTTACCTTGTGTCCTTGAGTAGCTAAAAATTGTAGTAATGCTATGGTATCTTCTCTGCATTCTTGCTGGGTGGGGGCTGCCAGCAGAATGTCGTCTACATAAAGTAAAATCTGGCTGCCTTTCGGTGGGATAAGTCCCGCCAGGTTACTTGCCATTTCCTGTGCGAATATTGTTGGACTCTCTCAATATCCCTCTGGTAGTCGCGTATATGTATACCTTTTCCCCTGAAATGTAAATGCAAACCAATGTTGGCTGTCAGGGTGTATCGGTATTGAGAAAAACGTATTGCTAATATCTACCACAGAAAAATACTTTTGTTGAGGTTTCAAATCATTTAATAAGGTGTGTGGATCTGGCACCGTAGGTGCCCTAGGTATAACTGCGTCATTTACAGCTTATAAATCTTGGACCATATGTCATTCTCCATTTGCTTTCCTAACAGGAAATAAGGGTGTATTACATGGTGAATTGGGAGATTCTATCAATAGTCCTTCCTTAAGTAAGGCTGCTATTATAGGTTTGATTCCTACTTTTGCATCCTTTCTCAAGGGATACTGTCTCTTTTGAGGTCTAAATGCTGACTTTGGCGTGATAGTGACTGGTTCTGCGGTACGAATAAGTCCTACATCTGATTTTCCTGTTGACCAGAGAGTCTGTGGTATGTCTCGTAAGGCTTTTTCCTCTTCCTCTAGTAAGAGTGCTACTCAGCTGTCCTCACCTGTCTGCAAGTGTACAGCTGGGTGTGTCTGTGTTATCCAATTCACCTTCTGCTTTTGTACTCCCTGTTCTGAAAGTTCTAATTCTGTCTGTTTTTCCCACCTTGTGACTTTTTCTCCTAGGTCTGCCCACTTCACATTTTTATCTTTATTCAAACTCACATGTGGTAATCGATTAGATTTGTAAAGTGCTAGGAATTCCTGGGGTAATGAACAGCTTACTACACTATTTCCTTGTCCCAGTACAGATTTCGTAATACTAATCTGTTAGCATGGTTTCTAAACAGTTCTTGTTCATATTCTTTATCAGGTCCTGGTTTGCTACAGTAATATAGAGTGCAATGCAACAAATGCTGTTTATCAGTGTCAAGGGAGGGGGATTTTCTGATGGCTACGTTCATCAGTTCTTCGGTTACTGCCCCTGGACCAGTCGTAACCAATTCCTGGCTGTACCAATAAAATGTTTCACCCTCCGGTCGTACTACAAAAGTATCCATTTGTCGCTGTGCTTCCATACTCTGCACAGTTGGAACTACTGCTATGCCAAATATCTGCATTAGATCTCTACCCAAAAGATTTACTGGGCATGTTGCAGAAACAACAATTTTGCTTTTCTGGGTCATCCCTGAAACAGGGTCAGTTATTGCTATGTTGTGGGAGAGTGGCTCCCGATACAGCTGTCCATTAGCTGCTTTCACCAATATGTAATCAAGTGATTCTGAATTTTCTGGTAGGTTTGGAAGGATGTATCAGGGTCCGTGAAGCCCCTGAGTCACACAGGAATTTAACTTCCCTCCCCTCTACCAGAAGTATAACTTCTGGTTTTGTGTCTGCTAAGTAGAGCTCTAGGCTCAATAATGCCAAGTCTAAAATTTCATTTTCTTCATTATCTGTGATTTCATGCACATCCTCTATTTCTTCTATCACATTCTCTACTCCTTCTATCACATTTGCACTTGTCTTTTCTTGATTATTCCTTTCTAGTGATTCTTGACTATCATATAGTCAGTCCTCACCCTCCTTGTCTTCTGTGGTTACCTTTTTATTTTGCCTGCAATCCCTTGCTTAATGTCCCTTTTTTCCGCGTTTAAAACATTCACCCCTTTTCTTTCTCTCTTCAAACTCCTCTGATCGTGTATCAGATTGTTTGTTTCCCTGGGCATTTTTCTTACCCTTCTTCCCAGTCTGTACTACAAAGACTTCTGATCCATCTTCTACTGCAAATACTTGAGTTTTCTTTTTCTTTTTGCTAATAAAATGCCTTTCGGCATGTCTTGCATATTCAAGTAATGACTGTAATCTACTTGTACGATGACCTACCATGTGCTTCGTAATAAAGCTGCTAATGGGTGCAATGCAATACTGCCTTTCAAAAATGCATTCTTTAGCTGCTGCTGATATGGGGAATCATGTGTTTGGTCTTTAGGTACCTGCATTCCACAATGGTTGTTAAAACACTCTAATAATCTGGCATAATATCTATCAACAGTTTCACCTTCTTGTTGTATGGTATGCATTGATTAATGCAAGTCCAGTCAGCTCTAGGCTTCCATTTCTCAGAGATTCTGTCTGTCAGACCTTTCACTCTGTTATCCAGTTCTGCGTTACTATGTGGGAGTGGCCTATGTTATGCGTCACAGGGATTCCAGTTGCCGCTGATCATGTGCCAATCTGGACCTACGATTTGTCTGACTATTTTCTCTACTTCTTCTCCATTTAAATGGTAACTTAACCTCATGCCCTGTAAGTCTTCTAAGAATTTTCTAAAATTAACTTTTGGATGGGGAATTCCCTCTGTGGCTTTCCGGATGTCTTCCGGTGTCCATGGTCTATATACTAGAAGAGTTGGGTCCTGTCCTGCCTGTGGATTTGGTACTTCTATGAGTGGACATATCTCTTCTTCACTCATAGCTTGCGAATTTTTGTTTATTTCATACAATTCAATATCCCCTCTTAAGTTGCGTGTTCGAGACCTAGTCTCGATAGGATCTCTGACAAATGGTTTTGGTTTTGCAGGGACAGCTGGATATAGCAGAGGTGGATCAGCTTGTCCACTCGCTTCATATTCTGGTAAGGGAAGCGGAGGGGGCGGAGGGGCTGTTGCTATTACCAAGTTATTTTCTTCTTTATCTAAAAACATTGCTTTTGAATTTTTATTCTTTTGTTCCCTGCGGTTTGCTTCCTCAAGCCACCTGTGTGCCTGAGGAACTCCTAATTGACGTTGCTTTTTTGTCTGACCTTTTGCGTCTGTTTTAAGTTGTTTGACAAGTTTGATAAGTGAAGGTTTATCTAAATTACCATCAAATTTGTATTTATTAACCCATTTTGTATAGTACCTAACATTGTCGGCACGCTGTAATTGTATATATTCCGCGTCTTCGGTTAAAGGCGGATCTCGGGAACTTTTTGTGCACTTATTTCCCATGTTGTCTTAACTTAGCTAGAAATTGTTACGTAACCCTTTTTATCACGTGGTACCACGATTTACACTTTTTCACAGTTTATCTAGAATAACTGCCTACCTATCCTGTTTCCCTGATCTATGACAAGACAGCAATCTTTTTTGTCCCTGATTTACAAAAAAATCTCCCTGACAAAAACAAATACTGTAACAAGTCCCTGATCTGAAACAAAGAAAAGGTAAAATCCTCCTTACCTGAGCCTCTGTGATTGATCTCTCACCGGAACTGTTGACTCGTCCTCCAATCGCAGATCAGAAACAGTGGCTGGCCTCTTTTGAACGACAGTTCAGTCAGAGGTCTTTTCAAAGCAGAAGAACCGATGTGGCTTCTTCCCCGTACGGTTTCATGCCACCGGGCCCATCTGAACTGAGCTAGAGCGAGAGATGTTTCCGGTCCGAAGGACCAATCTGTCAAAGGAAAAATAAATTTAAAAAATTATCAGTACACAGTAGGTTCAGGTTAAGGCACTTTAATCTTGCAGCAAGGAGACAAAAACGTGCTAATACAGAGTTTGTTTAACTAAAATCAGGAAGTAAGTTCATCTTTATACACTTTCTAACAAGACATTGCCTACCAAGCTGACGTAACAGATCACAAGTTTTAACATCATCATTACATAGCAGCTGTTTATCCATAATTTTCTGCTTGCACTATCAATTTTATGAAAAACGTCCTAAGAAAAACAACGTGGCCTTGGTGACCACCGGTTAGATACAGTTTCCCACTATATTATGTTTCTATTCACGGTACTACAGCTAATTCGAGCACAAAGCAAGTACAGATTCTTCAAGCAGTCCTTTGTCTTATGTATCTCTTCTTTTCCGTAGCTGTGCTTGTTCTCATAACACGAACAGAGCTAATTGTTCAAAATCATAACATTATAGAATATGGTATTGTTTCATTTATTACTTCCTGACCTACCAGATAATCACCTGCTTCTCAGTACATTTCCAAAAGGCATAAACATGAATTTTGCTGTGCTAGCAATTACTAGGTCAGGGGGCATCTTGCAAGTTTCAGAAAGCATACTGCAGTTTCAAAAAGCATCTGATAATTTCATACAGAATTAAACTGTATATAAAATAGAATGAAAACGTGTTAATTCTTTTAGCTTCTACTAAGTATTAGACATACATAAATGCATATTTCTCTGACATTCACTATTTTCATTTCTGACATATCACTTTACTATTAACACAATCATTTGTGTAGTAGTACAAGTCTGGAGAAAAAAGTCTGAGGAAAAATCATAAAAAAAACTGACCACTTGTATTAGTTTACTTGCATTTTGACTCAACTTTATCTTCTGTATATTTCTAATGCTGCTGCATCAGTCTTTGTGGAGTATTACTTTCTACTTTGTTTTGTCCCATGAGGTAATATGGTGGGGGAACTGCTATAGTAGAATTGTTTTGCTTCTCACTGAAGGTATCTACATTATCAGTGAACCCTCTTTCCCCATAACGTGACATCATCCACTGACTTACAGTAGTAGATGATTTGAGGTTTTTTGTGACAGTGTCCATATATTCTTTTGAAAGACGATTCTTTTTTTTTTTAGTTGCAAGTTGCTACAAATGTTTCTGTTTCATGTTTTATTTAAAACAGTGGCTATATTAGCTAGTTTTGTAAGGCCTCTAAATTCAGTAGTCACATGGAATCATTCCATACCAACTGACTGTCGGTGATAGGTGTAAAGTTTCCAGTCATCTGTGCCTTGCTTCTCACTTGTCTGTGGAAAACAGCTCATCACTTTGGGACACTTGATGCATCAGATGCTATACTGAGTTCAAAATGGGACAAAAGCAATATCTGAAGGAAAGGCAAAGTGGTGTGCAGAGATTTTGGAATTGGGTGGAGACAAAATTGGAACATTCCTCGGTGTTTCATGTTACTTTACATGCATCATCTGTACAGATGAGTGTTTATGTATGTATTTCTCATTATCAATTAGTGTTAAAATGCTGCATATTTCTAGCACTGCTCTTTTTAGTTCATTCTTTGGTTGCTGTGAATGAGTATTTTAACTGTGTAACTGTACAACAGCATACCAGATTACCTGTTTAAATAGTTGTTGTTTGTCTTTCGGCTTTTCCCAGGGGTCGCCACAGCGGAACTCTGGTCCGCTAATAATTGGCAGTTGTTTTTTTTTGTGGTGTCGAGTTGCCAGCCCGACGCCCAACCTTCAACAAAGGCACGCCCATTCAATGCATGTCTTTCGAATGCCCACTTGACCGCAGGGAGGACATGCAGACTCCACACAGAAACCCCTCCCAACCCAAGCCGAGAATCGAACAAGAGAACCTCTTGCTGTGAGGCAACAACGCTACCGCTGCACCTCCGTGGAAGTACTACCTGTTTAAATAGTATACAAGTTAAATCAGAATACATCTTCACTAATCTTGAAGCAAAGATAGGCTAGGCACTATTTGTTTTAAGGCAAAGCTGTAATTTAGTTAACTTTTCCATGATAGACCGATGGTTCGTCATGTATTCTGTGTAGGACTGTTAGTGCCAGACTAATGGGAAGGAGTAACACTGTGAGAAAAATGTACTTTGCTTGTAGCTACCTTTGAAATGCAAGAATGTATCCTTAGTTATAAATTCAGTGTTTCTAGGTCAGTGAATTTGTCTGAAATCTGTACCAAAATCATTATTTTGACACTGCAGTACAGCATAAGTAGGTACTGCACTCCAGTATGCCATCCTTCAGATGAGGTGTTAAACTTAGGTCCCATCTGCTTGAATTGGTGGCAGCTGAGGTTGATGTAAAAGATCCCATGGCACCTGTTGAATAAAGTAGGGGAGGTTCCCCATCACTTCCTCCATGCCTTTGCTAAATTTCCCCTATTAGTGTAAAAATACCACCTGCGGTAGCGTTGTCGCCTCACAGTAAGACGCTGTCCCGTTCGATTCTCAGCTAGAGCGTCTTCTGCGTGGAGACATGCATGAATGGGTGTACCTTCGCTGAAGGTTGTGCTTCAGGGCTGGTAACTCGGCACATAAAAGTCAACCACCAATCATTAGCGGACCGGAGTTCCGCTGTGGCGACCCCTAACCGGGAAAAGCCGAAAGACACAAAGTGTAAAAATACCACCTCAGTTCTCCCTTGAAAAGAGGCCATTAGCCTAGTGGAACTAATCTGAGCAACAAAGGATAAATAAAAATAAATAAATAAAACTAATTGACATTGGTTTCATATTTAACAGGTCTAAGAATATTCATTTGATAATGCATATCCATTTTAGTAGAATCGAATAATACATTTCTGCTTGAAGGAATTGTGGGTAGAAACCTTACCTTTATCCTTGTAGTTATGCTGCCTGACGTTACTCTGTGTGTTGTGGCATGAAAAAAAATATTAAAGCTGTAACTGCAACCCATGTGACATTGGTTAACATCTCAGGCAATAAAAGAGCTAACTGGGGGGGATGGAAGTTGGTGGCTAACTTTAGCTCTTCCTTCCTGAGGGAGGAAGGTCACCCAGTCTGGTAATGGAAGTGAGTCCTATTGAAAGCTGGTACTGTGCACATTGAGGTTAAGACATTTACATGGGCTGGAAAGCAATGCATACTGTTTTAGTTGGAGAGATTTGTAGAAGCATGCATGCTTCAAATCAGACAGATATAAAAATTTTCTGCTTAAGAGGGGTGTGGGCAACAAACCGGGTTAGGAACCTTGATATGGGGAGATCTTGATGATTACTTAAGTGATGAATCTCCTTCCTTCCCAGACAGAAAAATGGGTGAATTTTATGGTTTGCAGGCAGTTGGTTAAAAAACAAAAAAAAGACAGATGATAAAAATAGGACTAAATGTATGAACTGCATGCTCAGGAGGGTATCTGAAAATGTGCTGCCATAGCTTGCTTAGCTGATGCTTTTGCATTTTGAGAACATTTTGTACTAAATGTTCTATATTGAAATTGTGGCTTGTTGGTCTAGGGTTTTAATTCTTGCTTTGGGTATGAGAGGTCCCGGGTTCAAATCCCAGGGAAGTCCTTTGGTTTTGGACGATGCAGTGGTAGCATTGTCACATCACAGAAGGAGGTTCTCCGAGTTGATTCTCGACTGGAGTGCCTTCTGTGTGGAGTCTGCATGCCCTCCCTGCATTCATGTGAGTTTTCTCCGGGTACTCCAGTTTCCTCCCACGTTACAAAGACACATGTCCAGAGTGTTTCTCCTCGGGCCTCCGCTGAAAATTGGCTTTGTTCCAAGTCAGACTTTCCCAGTACGCAAATGTTAAATAAAAATGAAATGAGTTGATCTTAGGTTCATAGGTAGATACTAGGCAATCAGTATGTAGACTATTACACGCCTAGCAAATAGCCAAACAGTAAACAAAGATGCAAATCAAACCCTGTACTTTGCGCATGTATGGGTCAACACCTTAACCAATATGCCAACCCTATGTCACCTTTCCTTTCTAAGCATTGCATTTAAGCATACATTTGCCAAAAATAAAGATCTGTATCAAGGGTGTACAGAGATGTGCCATGAGGTTACCTTTTAGTGTGAGGGACACTGCCCTTTCTACAAGAGGATCAGTGAGATGAAACTATAGAAGGCTTGAAGGAGAATAGTGTTTTATGGATACATAGATGTCAGTGCTTTAGAAGTTAGGTATGGTACTTCCTGGGACAGTTTCTCCCAAGTTGTAAATAACTTAAAGTTCCTGTGCCAAAGGTTAGGTACTTGCCCTTTCTTTATAAGAAAGTCTTTATTTCCTCTTTCTTTTTCAAAAGCCTTTTTACAGCTTCACAATGAATGAGAAAAATAATGTTTTGAATGAGAATAAATATTGGTTGATGCAAAATATCTTAACTATTAATTACAGCAACTTTAAACCTTGATGCATTAATGTATGCAAAAGAAGGAATTCTTGCAGTCATTGGTTTTATAATCTGAGATTTGGCATCTGGATGCTGAAGTGTATAGCAAATATAGTTAATAATTTTCTCTAAATGGTACATAAAATAGCAAAAGTATAGTTTGTGAAAAGTATTAAAATATTCCTAGGGTATTATTAGCTACAAGCAGTACATAAAGTAACAAGTAGCTGACTCCAAAAATAAATGTAGTTTATCAAGCTGAAATATTTCTAGTCTATAATTAGCTGCAGATGGTGTATTAAAAAATAACACAAGACGTTATTGTCTCCAGAAAAAAGGAATTTCTGTTTATCAAACTAAAATATGTTATGCTTTCTGAGTGTATTCATTTTGCACTATAACATATCAAGTTTAAACTCGAAAATGAACGAACTTGGTCATCACAGGTGATCAGGAATTCAACCCAGTGCAAACATTAAACATAATCACTTTTTTGGAGAAGACAGCCCCCCCCCCTGCGGATTGGTAAGGAAGGCCCCCCCCCACACTCCTAGACTTACATATATACAAATTCCACAGTTACATCAACACAGACAAATGAGGAAATCAGTTGAGTCACTGATGATGCAAACATAGAAACTGCACCGACATCGGTTTCCGGGGGAGCTGATCTTGGCCACATGAAACCTGGCTCAAAAGCATAATGGAGCATGTTTTGACCTGTTTTAGGGATTGCTTTTGGGTTTGGTAATGATGACCAGTGGGCAGAATTGGCTACTATATTATGGAATTGAACAAGGGCAGGTAACTGTGTTGATTGCAGATTTATGAGAACGGGAGCTGCATAAAGGACAGTAGGAAGCAAGTAGGCCGAGGCAATAGATTTTCTGGCATTGTCAGTAAGATTTGGTTGATTCTATATAAGACACCAATTTTTGATGATTTTTTCTTTTGATGGCTTGTTGTACTTTCAGTTTATCATCAGTGATAACACAATAAAGAGTTGTGTGTGGGTGACTAATTATATCTTGCTTTTTTAGGTGGATATTATAGAAATATTTTTTTTTGTTGGGATAGCTGTTTGAGGAGTGAATATTAACAATTTAGATTTTTTTAGGGTTGAAAAGAAAAAGTGAGTCAGTTAGCCATACTTCAAGAGATGATAGGGACTCTTGAGTCATACATTGCAGTGTGTCAGTTTAACGGAGCAGATAATAGTGGAGTCATCAGACTACTGGATGATAGTGAAGTTTTTGAGACTGTAGAGAGTTTATTTATAAATATATTGAATAGAATTGGACCGAGGATGGAACCTTGAGGGACTGCAAATGGATATTAGGAGGAAGGGGACAATGCTTTTATCCCATTTCACAACTTGTTGGCAGTTTGAGAAGTAACTGGAGAATCATTCAACAGAAGATGATGATATGCCTAGAGCTGATAGACTTTGTTGTAGTTTTGGGTGTGAGACTGTGTCACAGGCTTTGGATAACTCTAGGAAAATGGCTGAGATGAGGTTACCTTTGTTTCTGCTTTCATTTACAGTAGAGATGAAGTTAAGTAGAGCTGTGGTAGTGCTTTGATAGGGGTGGAAAGTATTCTGTGTAGGAGATAGTTTGTTATTGGACATAAAGTTTAATATCTGAGTCTAGATACACTTTTCAGTTATTTTAGTTAATGGTGACAGAATAGCTGTGGATCTGTAATTAGCCTGCAAGATGGTCCTTTTTGTAAAACTAGTTTTGTGTACATGGTTTCACCGAAATATAAAATAATGACTTTGGTGTATAATCAAAGTAGTGTATAGTACCTTGTGGAAATTTGGGTGCTGAATACAGGCAAAAGAAAAAACATAAAGTCTCTGGTTCTGGTATACTTCAAGGCAAATGAGTTCAAGTTCCACCCACAGTGGAAACAAGAATCAGTGGCCTGGTCATCCTGTTTTTTCTGAAGTCCAGACTTCTCTAGTTCTTCCATGACTCATTCCTTTTATACACCTTTCACTGACTCCTGTGTTTGATTGCTAGTGAGACCTTGAATTCCCTTAAAACAGTATCGGCTATGCACAAATTCATGATGGAGAACTCCACCTTCGGGTGCAGAGGGATAAAGCCCTGACTGCACCCCCAGTTGGCCCTTGCTCACGGTGCACCATGGGTGCTGGAGAGACCCAGGTGGGTGCAGGATCAGAGTGGACATCTGACACCAACTCACACATACTAGGGAAAGGGAGGAAACTTTCTTGGATGCATTCACAGCACCTGCAGAAATACAGATGTGTCACTGCAGCATGAAGAGGCTTGTATGCCCGCACTAAAAGTGGTGTGCCATTTGGCAGAGAGGTCGCTCATAGTTAGAAGTAAACATGCAACTCCAGAGGCAGGTGTAGCAGAGCTAATAGGCTCATAGGGGTTGGGTGTCAGAGAGTCGACAGGATTGGAAGTCTGCCCTGTTCCCTAACACCTGATTCTTGCCTTCACTGGTGAACGAATGGACAGGACGGCTGTCCCTCAAATGGAGGAGTGAATAGATCATCTGAGTGCAGGAAACAAACAGTGCTCTGAGAACAAAAAAAAAATTACAACTTTTACAGCTGCAAATCATGATGACAGCAATCTATACACTCTCTAATAATGAAAATCACAGTGCTGGTCTTGCTGTGTGGGTGATATATACATATTTATATACACACACACACACATACATATATATATATATATATATATATATATATATATATATAAAATATATATGTGTGTGTGTATGTAGGTGAACAGTGAGATGAGATATTTGTGAGAGTGCCATGTGTTTCTTTGAGTGAATTTTGATCACGTCGCAGATCAGTGGTCACAATCCAGCAAAGTCCAGTTTATTAACCACATGCAACAAGGAGAGATGGAGTGCCCCACGTGAAAGAAGCTTTATTTAAATCTGTTCCCCGGAATTACTTAGATGGGACTTGCTGAATTGTGATCAGTGGTCCATGACTCAAATCCACTCAACCAGTAAGCATTTAATCATGTACATGCATGCATGTGTGTATGCAATATGTATGTATTTACATACATACATATCTGTACAAGTTAAACTTTTTCTTGGGTAATATATCTATATGTAAAGCACCTGCCACATGTGTTGCAACATGAGAATTGTGGAAGATACCCGTCATTTGTTATTTCACAGCACAGTCATAGTGGTACATGATGACACTACTACTGTGCTATGTTTCAGGTTATGTAAAGGATGTAGAAGTAGTAGATGTTGCTGCTGGTGTCATTCTTTCTAGGTAAAAGTGACTATGTGCTTTTTCTTTGTTGTTACACTGCTTTCCTGTATATATTTTTATTTTTTATTTTATTTTATATTTGTTGACCGGGATAGTCTGACTGGATACATGTCTATTTTCAGCAGAGGCCCGGGGAGAAAAGCTACAAAGAAACACAAGCAAATTTAACATAATACGAATTAAACACAATTTCCAGTCTCTGTTGAGGTGTCTAAGTTATACAGTCTAACATACTTCTAATCTGGCTTACTAATTATAACACAGTTGAGTTATATTTACAAAATACTGGTACACCAGTAATACCAAATATTTAGTCAGGCTTGGAGCAAAGACATAGCCATTGAGACTTGAAATACTGCTTGAGAGTTTTCTTAAATTGAGATAGGGTAGTGTCTAGTGTAATGTCAGCAGGTAGCGAGTTCCAAGTTTTGCCAACAGAATTGGCAAACAGGGAGTCCCCAGCTGAGTTGTTGGATTTGATGGTTTGTACTACCAGTCTATTAGATGAGCAAAGTGGTCTGAGGTTGGAGTGGGGATAGATGATTGTTTTCAAAGCAGGTGTATTGTCAGATTGGTTAAGTACTTTTTGAGCCACAATAAGTTGGTTATACTGAGTCTGCCTCGGTAGCTCTAGCCATCCGAGATTTTTTAGGTTTATGCAGTGATGTGTTCTATAGGGCAGGCCAGTGGCAAATCTAGCTATGTTATTATAGCACCTAGAGAATCTGTTAAGTTTTATTTAGGTTGGCAAGTAAAGGGGAAGCATAGAAGAGGGTAGAGAGCAGATGGGAGCAGGCAATAGCAGTCCTAGCAGGTGGGGTTAGGAATGGCTTTATCCTATATAGTGACCCCAGTTTTTTATTAATGGATTTGATAGTTTTGTTAACATGAATATCAAATTTATATAGCAAATATATCTTCTCTAATATTTGTGTTTTTCCAAAAGAAGAGTCATGCAGTGTAAACCATGTAAAGTGGCAACTTCTACAGCATTATGGTACTTTGCTTATCTAATGGGTTCTCTGATGGTCAAATTCCTTGTTTTGTTCTGTATTTTTTTCCTTTCTGTGTTCCTCTATGCCAAGTTGTCACATAATGACTTTGTCTTTTAAACCCTGCACTGGAAAGTTTCAGAAATTACCTCTGAGACACATTACAGGACCAAATAACCAACCTCTCTGTTTTAGTAATATTACCTCTTGTATGCTTTGGAATGTCGAATAATGTACTGTCTTGTAAATGTGCCCCATGATGTGTTATATTTCCATGTTTAGAGTATAATTTTCTTAAATATATTTACATGGAAACAAATTATCACCAGATGTTTAGTCTCTGTTAAATGCAATTCATAGTAGTCTTGCATTATTTTAACATCAGTTTCTTCAGTGTCTCTCTTGTAGAAGTTGTGTATAACTTAGTATGTCATGTTGTGTGTGTTCAACACTACAAACTTTAGTTTCTTTCTTACATCAGGTAGATGAATCTGTCTTCGTGCTATTCTTCCGCTGTAGTATTCCTTTGTTTTCTGCTGTCTCTCTATCTTTCGCCATTCGCCTCTGCAGTAATCATTCATTATTTTTTCTAATTCTTTATCACCTCTGCCTGCTGATTGTTGTCCCTCTTCCTAGTGTGCACAAGCCCATTCATTCCTTTGCAGGGGGGTTCACTTTTAGATCCAATGGCACAATGGCCATCTGGAGGAGCCATCACACGGGCCAACATTAGGGAGTTTATGCACTCGCCAGCAAATAAAGATGTTGGTATTAGCCTATCCCCAGCCTTGGATGGAGAGACGAGTAAGCCACATCAACTTAGAGGCTCACAACACATCTTAGTCAAAGGATCTCTGTTCACAAGCAACTGCAGACTTGTAAAAGGGGATTTAATTTTGATTTGTAGAAGTAATCATAATGATATATATAGAGTTGCAATAGGGATTTCCTTTTCCTCTCCATACTTTAACTCTAGCAATACAGGCAAAATTAGTAGTGGTTTCTTGACCAAATTCTAACTTCCTTCCTATGATTTTCTGTATTAGAGCTGGAAGGTGGTGGAATTCTGTACCATCAAGTTTAAGAAGCTTGAATTCCTTAATGTCCTTCAAGAAAAAAATGTTTACATATTACATTATCAAAGTTTCAGTAGTTAGAATACCATATGGTCGACACCATATGATCAATGTACTAAAACTTCGAAAATGTAATAAAAAATTTAAAAAAGAAACAAAAGTAATTGCTGTGAGCAGGGGGCAAGTCCTCACACCCCCCCTACTTAAATACAGCAACTCCAAGATCGCACTTCAACGGAGTTAAGTGTACAAAAGGGAAGATTTCCCTTTCCTGCGCTGTAGTGCGATCTCGGGGTTGGTATATTTAAGTAACAAGGGGTGTGGGGGTGCAGGGGGGCTTGCCATCCTGCCTATACCCTTTACTTTACCTTTTTTTTTTTTTAATATATTTTTCAGAGCATTCAAAAATGTAATTGTTTGATCATTAAAAGTCGACCTTTAGTGATTCGAACAATTGCATTTTCGATGTTCCAATAGGAACCCGAAAAAAATATATGATTAGTTTGGAGGAAAGGGTATTTGACCCAAGATTTAAGGGAAGCAGGTTCTTTGAAGGCCTAAATTAAGGCTTCACACATCTGCATCTGATGCATTCTTTTGCATTTTGCATACTCACAGTGAAGGCTACCATTATCACCGCAAGCTTTGTGTACATTCCCATCCATCTCCCCAGAGAACTAATCCAGTAAGCGGCTTGCTTATTCCTTCACTTCCCCCCAATCCCACTCATCCTCCCCTGCCTGTGCTTTCAGACACCAGACCCGCTAGTGGAATTTTGGTTATCTGGGCCGTACTCAGGGCTTTATCTCTCTATACCACCAGCAAGGCTCTGTACTAGTCATGTATACCATTCATTACTCCTGCATCCTGGTAGCTGTAATCTTTGTACACAACAAGTGTTATAGCCTTAAAGCAGGCAGGTTCAGACCTTTTTCATGTTTAGCACTGCTTCGCCTTCAGATTCGCACTTTTCTATAATTGTATTTTACCTGTCTTTGGTCCTTTTTTATTACAACTTGTTTTTAAACTCGGCAATCTCGCTACATTTTTTTTAGCTGTACAGTTATGAAAATTGAACTGCTAGCTTGCATTCTTTCCTACTAGATTAATGCAAAATAAAATAAATAGAACATGAAATAGCACTACTGACATAGTGCGAGAGAACAGATAGAAAATGCAAGTTTGGTGAATAAATAAAAGGTTATTGAAAAAAGCAGACAGAAGGCTTAAGTCTTTAATGAACAATTATGTACAGTATTCATCAACAAAACTGCAGGCCTACTGTTAGACTATAGTGTGTGTTCCACAGCTAAAGGATTTCAGGAAGTTTGTGTGCCAGGTGTATTGATATGTCACATTAGTAGAGACATTTTTTGACTTCTCACAGGACAAGATCCTTGGTCCAGATGGTCTTCACACTATGCTTTTGCGAATGTCATCTCATACCTCAGGTTTGTCAGATACACCTGTTCTGTAGGTCACAGTCTTGCACATAGGTCAGTGGATGTAGTCATGCTAGATGTAGGTATAAATTTTATAACCTTAGTACAGAATTTCAGAAAAAACAAATCTGGAAAACAGTAAGTGGAAATAAGGTATTAAAACATTATGTGAGCGTTCTTTCCAGTTCTTAATTTTGATTAATTTTATTTATTTATGTATTGTCATACATTTTGATGGGCATAATGCATTTTGAGTAGATTCCCAGAGAGAAAGGTTCCACTGACCAGTTTGTATACACTGTGTTACTTGTATATTAAAGCGACAGTAAGGTGCACTCATCAGCATTCACCGTGCAACTAAAACATAGGGAAAGAGTGGTTAAACAATTCATAGACAAGGAGTTGTGCATACAGTGGACCCTTATCTTTCCAGCAAAACACACTGGGACTTTTTTAAAACTAATTTCATTATTGCAGCTGTGTATATTAAAAGTTGAAAAATACCAGTTTATCACAGGCATACGCACACAATTTCTCTCTCTGTTTTGACATCTGAGTACTCCAGATGGGCATTGATAGTTTTTAGGAAATATCTGGGAAGAAAACTTAAAATAATTAGTAATAGCATAATGAGAAAATGCAAAGTAATGTACTAAGATAAAAAACATTAAGCTAAACATTGAGTGTTCCCATTACAGACAGATGTACATAGTTAAACATTACTCAGCTTGTGTTGCCTATTTTGGTGTACACATTTTAGCTTTGACTACATATTTCATTTAATTTCACAGATGTGCCTTTTGTCCTGTCTCTGGTTTTACAGTTGCCTGTCTTAGTATTCCTAGTAGCAGGATACATATGTATTAGATCTGAAACATGTGGCGATAACTGTGCCAAACTACAGTGAAGGACCTTTAGGACACAGCTGATGGCAAACAGCTGTCCCTTGGCGAGGAAGCTACCATTTAGTCTTGTGGCAGTTGCTTCAGTGTGTGGCCAGAGCAGTTGTGCAGTTTATTGGTTACATTTCATCTGTTGAGGAGCTAATGACTGGATAGTATATTTATGTATTTGCTACATTTGGCACTGGTTTGAAAGTTCAGTGATTGACTGTCAAATCACATGGCGGTTGATGGGCAGAGCACAACCAGTGGTCTCTTGTTAGTGCATGTCTTGGCATGTCAGTGTGTGATAAGTTACCATTTGTAGTTCAGAGTTGTTCTAACTTTGTCTTCTTTTCAGTCCAACAAGGCAACTATGTACCCATCCTGCAATGACATATGTACGGTGTTATTTTTATAAGCAGGAATGAAGCAGAAGATGTCTGCCTTCAGGAAGAGACAGTACATCTTAATATGCCAAAGAAATAGTTACTTTGGGTATGTGGCAAGATCATCAGCACAGCTATGGATTTGATCCCTTGTTAAGTGAAGGAATGCTGATGAAACACAGAGGAAGCTCAAGAAACAAGGAGAGACTGGGATGTTCGATTCAGTCCTTTAAGGAGAATAACAATAATCATGCAGAATATTATATCTGTAAAGGAGCAGAAAGTATTCTAAGGACTAAACCGACATGGGAGTGGAGAAAGGAGATTCCGCCAATAGGGATGACTGCAATTAGGGATACAGACAATAGGTAAGAGGGGGCCGAAACTTATTGGAGAAAACTGGCAAAGGAACCAAGGTATTGGAAGCAAATAACTAGAGAGGGAAAGGTAATAGACTGGGAAGACGTCAAGAATTTATTTGGACTGCAGGTTAGAGATTGCCTTCCCTAGCAGGAATAGATGTCCGAGTATAGGCAAAGGGAAAGAAGTAGGGGGGTCCTAAATGAAAGACCAGCATTGGTAGAGTTTTTAATAGAATCTAGAACAGTAGCTGCCATTAAAAAAAGAATAATTAGAGCATATAAAATATTCCACAATAACTATAAGAATCAATCAGAAGAGGTTAGAAAGGATTGGGAAGAGAGACTGGATAAGCAGTTAACAAAGAAACAATGGCAGGATATATGTATGTCTCCCAAATATGCAACCAAATCTAGAAGATTTAGGATTTTTGCTTGGAAATGTTTAGATAGATATTTTTACACCCCAAGGAGACTCCAGAGAATTTTTCCTCAGGTAGACAGCAAATATTGCTGGCGTGATGGGGAAGAAAGAAGTAATTTGAACATATTTTCTGGGAGTGCAGTGAATTGGTGGACGTTAAGGATTCCTTGTGGGATACACTGTTGGAGATGCTGGCTGAGATGATTGGTGTGACTGTGACTAGGGAGATGATTTTTCTGAGCCATGATACAGAATCGGAATTGCCTAGACATACATGGTAAAGCCTTGCTGTGTCTAATAATGGTGGCTGCCAAAAAATAATTAGTAGAAAATGGAAATCAGAATCTAAACTATCTATACTGGAAGTGGTGAAAATGGTAACAGAGATAAAACAAGTGGAACTGAGACCTTTAGAAAAGGGTCGTAGCAAACTACATAGGAAAAAATGGGAATTGTGGGAATGATGCATACAAGGGAGGAATGCAGCCTAAAAGGCTGCAGAACTTAAATGAGCTATGTAATGTTTGAGTGAGAAAGACTGGGTAGATCATAAGTGATGTATAATGTTTGCAACTGGGAGTGTGTCAGTGAGATTTGTGATGTAAAATGCTTGTGATTAGGATTGTGTCTTTGTGGTTTGTTTTCATTAATATAAATGTATGATTGTCTATGTAGTAAGTGATAAGTTAATAAAGATGTTTCTTTTTTAAAAAAAAAAAACAACCCAGAAATTGAATAATTTATGTAATATTGCTTACGTTATATGATATACAGCAGTACAT
This sequence comes from Protopterus annectens, assembly GCF_019279795.1. NCBI lineage: Eukaryota > Metazoa > Chordata > Ceratodontiformes > Protopteridae > Protopterus > Protopterus annectens. The sequence goes on from NC_056739.1 coordinate 928,221,890, forward strand.
GTGAAGTATAATGTTTATTATGTTAATATAGTTTGATTACTTTTATATGAATGTAAATTTGCTTGTGTCACAAGTGATAATCAATAAAGGTCTTTGAAAAAATGGAACAAGCCAGAGGTGTTGCTTTTAGGGAACATTTTCCTAAACCTGGCAAACTTATTTTTTTTAAAAAGCTTGTACTGCTTTTATTTATTCAAGTTCTTAATAATGTAGGTGGGCTGGTCCAAGGATTTGTTTTCAACCATGACCAGGGCCCAAAGATCACAACAATATAGATGTTCATCTTGTTTCACTGTTGCAGTCATTGCACTTGGGTTATCCTGCTGGCAGGCTACCCGCAGTCGGCCCAAATTCCAATGTCCTGGTCCGGCGTCGGTTGCTGTCGCCTCTTCCCTGATGTCAGTGCTCCAGGGGTATAAAAGATGCAGCTGACGCCATTTTCTTCAGTCTTTCTTGCTGCGCGGTGCCCGAAGCAAAAGCAGTTCGCAAGTGCCGGTCGGCCAACTCCTGAGATTTTCGAAATTGAATTTCAGATCCGAAGTCTTCAATAAAGCTAAGTACCCCGTTGGGGAAACTTTTTTCTTGCTCCAGACCGATGTCAGAAAAAGTTAACAATTATATTTCTTGTGGGAAGCAAATACCTCATAAGGATTTTCATTCTTACTGTATTCCTTGCCTAGGCCCTGACCACGACGTTGCTAGTTGTCGGTTTTGTGCTAGATTTAACCAACACACTATTAAGCGTTGGTACGATTTTGCTTTTCATTACTTTGGCTGAAGGTTTATCTGTATAATGCCGTCGGAACAGCAGATGACCGGAGTTCATCAAAAGCACAAAGAAAAAGAAAAGGACAGGCATCCGAGGTCCAAAACCAATGACAAAGCCTCTTCTAGGCCAGTCGCCGGTTCTCAGTGAGGCACTTTCACAACCCCTGACACCCGCTACCTCAGAGCCACAGGCTGCGCTGCATCTGACTCCCACGTGGAGACAACTAGGCCTCTGGATACTCAAGGTATTGGGCCTTCGGAAACTAATCCCTCAGATGGGTCCGGAGCCGCAGAGCAGGCATCGGCTTCTGAGGGTGTTTTTAGACCTACACAGCTTTATATCAAGCCAACGTCATCATCCAAGACAAAGACTAAAACAGTTTTAAAGACAAGGAAACAAGTACATCATTCTCCAGGACAGACTTTCATGCCTAAGAAACAGATGCTCAAAATGGCCGAAGACCTAATTACTTTGATCAGGGGTTCCCATCCCCCTCCTGATAAGAGGCCTAGGCAAGACACTGAATACGATTCCTCTGATCAGGTTTCCATTTACTCTGACTCCTCTTCAGAACAGGGATATTCTATTCCTCCCTATGAGGATTCTGATGCTGAAAAATCTATCCCTTCAGCTTCTCCTCCTGAGGGTTACTCCTTTGGGGAAACCCTGCATACCATGAGGGAGCATTTCCACTGGGAGAGCCAAGATTACTCAGAATATAAGAAAAGGCTCAGAGACTTTCTTTAACTACCTCAGCACAGACCTTTTGCTATTCCACCTGTTCTAGACATTGTAGATGATGTATTTTCAGAGTCCGGCCTGTCTCCCAACTCTTTACCTCCTGCACCTGTTAAGCCAGACAGATACTACAGGGTTCCAGATTCTCATAAATTTCTATATAAAAACCTTGCTGCTGACCCAGAAACTATATCTCAGGGTCCCAAAGGGGTCAAGGCCGCTACTGAAAAAAACCCTGTCCCCTCAGATAGAGATTCAAGGGTACTGGACAGATGGGGGAAAAAGTTTACACTTCTGCTACCTTGGCTTTAAGGGCTTTAAATTGTCAGTTTCATATGCTTAAATATCAGCAATACTTAATGTCTCTGCTAAAACAGAAAATGTTGACATATTCTGAATGTTCTGAGAACAAGGAAATGCAGGATTTATTGCATGCAGCTGAACAAGTGGGAAAGCATACTTTGCAATGTGGTTATGATTCACTGGAGGCCTCTTGCAGGGCCGCTGTAATAGGTTCTGTCATTAGAAGGCATGCTTGGTTAAAGGAACAGACTCTGCCTGATCATGTTAAAGCTAAATTATTGGATGCTCCATTACAGCATGATACTTTGTTTGGTGTTAAGGCAGAAGAGGTATTGAAGAAAATGGAGGATAAAGCTAAATCTATGCAGACAGTAAAGGATTTCTTGCAGGTACAGACACCCAGATTTAGCAGGAACTGGCCTTCTAAGAATTGGTCCTTTCCCGTGTCAGACAGGCCACAAAGAGGCAGATACAGACGGCCTAGAGGCAGACAACAGCCCCAGGGCTCATACAGGCCCATACAATGGGGTGCTTCTACCTCCAAAAGCGGAGAAGAAAAATCACAGCCATTTAGGAAACATGACTTCCCTCTGCCAATGCCAAGCATTTATCTTTTGGCAGCACCCTTAGGGGGAAAGCTAGCACTTTTTTCACAAAATTGGCACATGATCACCCAGGACAGATGGGTCTTAAATATAGTCTCTCAGGGCTACAGGTTCCACTTTCACACCCTTCCAAAGGCAAAAGGTATGCCAGACCTGCGACACAATCAATGGGCAGAGGCACAAAAACAAGTTTCATCTCTCATGGACATGAGGGCTATTCATCCAGTGCCACAACAAGAGCAGGGACAAGATTTTACTCAAGACTTTTCTTAGTACCAAGAAAAAACAAAGCATGGAGACCAGTTCTGGACCTGTCTATTCTAAATACTTTTCTGGATGTTCCGAAATTCAAAATGTTGACTCTGCAGCAGCTTCTACCCATGCTGAGCAAGAAGGCTTGGCTTGTAACTTTGGACCTCAAAGAGGCATACCTGCATGTCCCAATCAGACAGTCTTGCAGAAGATACCTCAGATTCATAGCTGGCTCAATGCACTACCAATTCTCTGCACTGCCCTTTGGCTTATCTACTGCGTCCAGGGTCTTCACAAAATGCCTGGCACCAGTACTTGCATTTTGCAGACAAAGAGGAATTCAAATATATCCCTTCTTGGACGACTGCCTTATTCAAGCAGAGACCAAAGACATTCTACTAAAGCATCTGGCGTTTGTAAAAAGATTACTAATTTGCCTAAGGTACACAGTAAAAGAAAATAAATCAAAACTAGTAACTAGTTTCCGAACCCTACTACACTCAACCCAACACTATATCCAGTGCTACACTCATATCTACTAACTCTTTACCATCCACCTCCTCTCCTCCTCTCACTCCCTCCTCATCTTCTCCACCCCCTCTAATGTCCACCTGCTCTCCTACTCTGCCTTCCCCCTCCTTTTCAACCCCTAACACCCCCTCTGCACACCCCCCCCCCATTTTCTCTAAAACCTATACCCACATCCACCATAAAAAAACTCCTTCAGAAACTAAAACCATGCACCAATGCTCTTGATGACATTCCTTCTTACTTTCTCAGCTCAGCGGCTGAAGCAATTGCCTACCCCATTAGCATACTAATCAACCGCTCAATTCAAGAAGACATAGTTCCCCAAATCTGAAAAAAGGCCTTCGTCATACCTTTACATAAAGGTGGCAATAACAACAATGTTCGAACTTCCGCCCCATTGCTATCCTATCTCCCATCTCTAAACTCCTGGAAAAGTGCATCCAACTTCAACTCCTACCGTATCTCATAGATAATAATCTACTTTCTCCTACACAACATGGATTTAGACCAAATCACAGCACTATGACAGCACTCCTTACCTTCCTTGAAACTGTAAACAAAGCCAGGGACTCTAGCCTTATTGTCTCCACCCTTCTACTTGACCTCTCTAAGGCCTTTGACACTATATCACATAGTCTGCTTCTAACCAAACTCTCCAAACTTAACCTATCTTCCTCTACATTGAACTGGTTCTCTAGCTACTTATCTAATAGATATCAAGCAGTAAAATGGAAAAAGGCAACCTCCTCATTTCTTAACACCCCAACTGGTGTCCCCCAAGGATCCATATTAGGTCCCTTCCTCTTCAATATATTTATAAATGATTTCCACAAAGCTATCCCTCTCTCCAATATCATCCAATATGCAGATGATTCAACCATTATCTGCGCTGCCTCAATTATCCCTACTCTCATAAAGCTAAATCAAGATGCCTTTTCAACCATTGAACAATGGATGAGAACAAATCACCTGGCACTCAACACCTCTAAAACCAAATTAATGATATTCACCCCTACTAAACTCAACTCTCTCAATACAAACACATTCTCTATTACTAGTGAGAATAACATTCCACTGGAACTAGTGAGAGAGACCAAATTACTTGGAGTCCAAATTGATAACCAACTAAAATTCAACTCCCATCTACAACTAAACATAAAAAAAAACCATTAAAAACTAGGGATGCTCTATCGACAAATGCTCTACCTTACAACTGCCACTAAAATCACTCTCTCTACTTCCTTTCTTATTCCCTCCCTTTTCTATGGAGCTCCACTACTAACTAACCTACAAATCTCCCTGAAAACACAAATTTCCTCCTGCTACAATAAAATCGCCAAGTTTGCTACCAACCAAAAGTCTTCCTCCCACCACTGCTCTTCTCTCCAACAACTAAAGTGGCTAGAACTACCCAATAATCTCACCTACACACAACTATCCCTTGCACATAAACTAATTTTCAAACCCTCCCTCTGTCCCTCCCTCTCTTCTGTGTTCAAAATGCACATACCTGATAGAATTTTAAGGTCCAACAACCAAAATCTACTAGAAGTGTACAAACCAACCCGTCCCCCAGGCAAACATCTTTTTTCACATGGCTTAGCTCATCTCTGGAACGGTCTACCTCCATCTATCCGTACTATCTCTAAACATTTCATGTTCAAAAAATCTCTTCATGCTCATCTACTTTCCCAGTGGGAATGCTCTTCTCCCACCCTACTTAACTACACTGAACATCCCCATTTCCTCCTAGTCCTGCTTACACCCTTGATTTCTCTCTCTCATTATACATACCTCTAACATTCCTATTATTACCATTGAATATGTAAGAATACTCTACACTCTACCTCTCACATAGAGAACTCTCTTTATGAAATAACTTTAGTAGAATTTTAAATTAGAATTTTGAATTTATGTATAATCCTTTTTAGTTTTAACACTGTTAAATTAATTGTAATTGTGCATTGTATTTGAATTTGTCTACTTGAAAGTTTTAGAATGTTTAAGTATGTATAATACCTACTGTAATCTATAGTGTTCTGGAGCTTTTCTCCCCAGGACTCCATTGAAAACGGGTTCTTTTAGGCCCAATGGACTATCCTGGTAAACCAACGGCAAATAAATAATAAATAAATAATAGTACCCTCTCAAGAGATAATATTCCTGGGTGCAAGCTTAAATACAACTGCCCAGGTGGCTTATCTCATGCCAGACAAATAAAGGCAACTTACTTCTTACTTCGAAAGCATGGCAACAAAGACTCTGTTATCTGCAAGAAAGATTCTGCAGGCTCTGGGCTGCATGGCATCCTGCATTCTGCTAACTCCATATGCAAGACTGCATATGAGGAAACTACAATGGTATCTAAAAAGTGTTTGGACTCAACATTGCCACAGCCTGGAATCATTTATTTCACTCATTCCCTGCCAGCAACAGGAGTTTCGAAGGTGGGCACAGGCCTGTCACCACAACAAGGAACAGCCATTCACTTTACCCATAGCCAGGCAAACACTAACAACAGATGCATCAGATTATGCCTGGGGGGCCCACATGGCAGGAAAATGTATTCAGGGCACATGGGCCGCAGGCCAAAGGCATCTTCACATCAATCAAAAAGAGATGCTAGCTGTACAAAATGCCCTGACAGCCTTCAAGGACATACTTCATCCAGGACAGCTGCTGATAAAGACGGACAACACCACAGTCATGTGGTACATAAACAAGCAGGGGGGCACACATTCCCACCCCTTCTGCAGACAAGCCATGATTTTGTGGAACACAGCATTGACTTACCAAGTACACCTGCAAGCACAATTCCTGCCATGAAAAACAAATGCTCTGGCAGACGAACTAAGCAGAAACCTCATGGATCCTCACGAATGGAAACTAGATCCACAAATCTTCAACATGATAGCAAGGAAATGGGGCTGCCCAGACATAGATCTTTTTGCCTCCCCTCACAACTGCCAACTTCAGAGATCCTGCACAAGGACTTATCACAAACAAGCATGGAAAGTGGATGCTTTGTCATTCAGCTGGAACAACCTTTCAGTATATGCCTTTCCTCCACTGCCTCTCCTCCCCAAGGTACTCCTCAAGGTCCTACAAGAGAAGCCACAAATGATACCGATTGCCCCGGATTGGCCACACCAACACTGGTACACAATCCTAAGGAGCTTGTCTCAAGGCCCAGCCTGGACATTGCCTCAAATTCCTCATTTACTGACCCAGCAAAACAATCAGATCCTGCACAGCCAACTCAGAACCCTAAATCTAGCCGCATGGCGGATAGTGTAACCATTCAGAATACACCTCTCTCTAACGCGGTTATGGATGTTATTTTGGAGGCCAGGAGGCCCAGCACCAGAAAATCTTATACAGAAAAATGGAAGAGATTCTGTGCTTGGAACAAGGCACAAGGAATTGACAGGCTTGTTCCAAATATTCCTCAGATTTTACAATATCTAACTGAGATGCTGGACAAAGGCCTATCCTTCTCATCAATTAAGAACCATGCCTCTACCATTTCAGCTCATTACAATACGGACCCACCTATTTTTTCACATCCATTGCTTAGGCAGTACCTCAGGGGGGCCAAAAACATAAGACCTCCAAGGAGAGTACCAGTACCTGCATGGGACCTCAACTTTGTCTTGGAAAAACTCACACTGCCTCCTTTTGAGCCAGCCAATACAGCTGAGATAAAATTCTTATCATGCAAAACAGCTCTGCTCCTAGCAATAACTTCAGCAAGAAGAGTCTCAGAGTTACAGGCATTAATGGCTGTGGAACCTTTTATCATCTTCCATCCGGACAGGGTCTCTCTAAGGACAAACCCAACATTTATGCCTAAGGTAGTGTCCAGTGTGGCTCTTAACCAAACCATTCATTTGCCTACTTTTTACCCAAACCCACAGAATAAAGGGGAGAGACTTCTGCATTCTTTGGACATACACAGCTACGCTTCTACTTGGACAAAACTAAAGCTTTCAGAAAGACTGAGCAACTTTTAGTGGCATATGCTGCAGGAGCACAAGGAAAGGCGATCTCAAAGCAGACTATTTCAAAACGGATAGGACACTGCATTCATTTCTGCTATTCACAACATGGCAAATCAGTGCCTAAGGGCATTAGACCACATTCTACCAGGGCAGCAGCCACCTCAGCATCCTTCCTCAGAGGAGTACCAACCAAGGATGTTTTGGAGGCTGCAACTTGGACTTCAGTGCACACTTTTACTAAGCACTACCACTTACCTCTTTACTCTAAATCCAGAGCAGGCTTTGCCACTGCAGTTCTGCAGGGCCTTATAGCCACTCCTAATTCTATTTAGACCCAGCCACCCAACCTCAGCTTTCGGCTTCAACCCAAGTGTAATGACTGCAACAGTGAAACACAATGAACATCATACAATTGTGTACCTACCATAAATGTAGATGTTCGAATGTATTCACTGTTGCAGTCCAGGTTACCCACCCACCATCCCCCTTTCTTTGCTGGGACTTTTCTGTACTTCTCTATGCTATACAACCTATGTGGCGTATTTGCTTGTAGATGAAGGTATTGTTTATTTTAGTGCATGCTTTTATAAGCAGTGTTTTTTAGCCTACCCTTTCGGGGCCACCTGACATCTGGGGCAAGAAAAACTGAAGAAAATGGCATCGGCTGCATCTTTTATATCCCTGGCACACTGACGTCAGGGAAGAGGCGATAGCAACCGACGCCGGACCAGGACTTTGCAATTCGGGCTGACTGCGTGTAGCCTGCCAGCAGGATAACCCAGGTGTAATGACTGCAACAGTGAATACACTCGAACATCTACATTTATGGTAGGTACACAACTGTTCTTTACAGAAACATGCACAAGAAAGCAACAGTAACATAGGAGTAACACTCTAGTTGTATGCAAGTAAATGGTAGAGTGAGGAACATACAGAATGAAGCTTTGAGTTGCAGTCTTAATTACTTTAAAAAAAAAAAAAATATATATATATATATATATATATATATATATATATATATATATATATATACACACACACACACACACACAATATATATATTCTCTGTGTCTCTCTCTCTCCCACACACGCTTGAGAAACCATTAGAGTCACACTGTAGTTATATGCAAGTAAATGGTATATTGAGGAACATACAAAATGAAGCTCCGAGTTGCAGTCTTAATTACTTAAATACAAATATATATATAATGTACTATATGCGTGTGTATGTATATGTATACATGTGTATACACACAAGTGTGTGTGTGTGTGTGTGTATGTGTATATATATATATATATATATATATATATATATATATGTATGTATATGTAGGATCACTACAGAATACCAAAATTCCACAGTTCTGAAATTCTGAATCCCGAGGACCAGAATCTTGAGATTGCAGAATCTCAAACATAGTGAATGTGGATTGCCGTATAGTGCAATCTCGGAGTTGGTGTATTAAGTTGCAGGGGGGCTTGCCCCCTTGCATACACGTTAGAATAGTTTGTTGTATATGTGTATATTTGTGTGTGAATATATGTTAATAATGCATGTATGTGTATATATATATATATATATATATATATATATATATATATATATACACACACACACACACGCATATATGTATGTATGTATATATATATATATATATATATATATATATATATATATATATATGTGTGTGTGTGTGTATATATCTATGGGTCTATATCAGAAGTTTGACTTTTCAGCAGCTTGAAATTCATATGTCAAGATGATATGATTGAGTTTACGAAAACTCACACTTCAAAAAACAACAAAAGTCTACCTTTTCTCTATGTTTTTGTTGGGGGGGGGGCAAGCCACACTGCATCCCCCACACCCCCTGCATATTATATATAGCAACTCCGAGATTGTACTACTGTGGGGAAAAGATAAATTCCTCTATCTGAACTGTACTGTGATCCTCATTCAAAAACTTTGAGTTTTTGGAAACTCAATCATATCATCTCAAGAATATGAGTTTCGAGTTTCTGAAAACATGAGCTTCTAATAGGGGCATAGGTTCACTATAGAATCTTGAAATACTGAAAACCTGCACTACAAATACACCACAGACATACACACAATGTCCCACCACAATCAAACATACAGTCCTACACTATGCCCCCCCACTTATATATACTAACTTCGAGAGCGCACAATCACACACACAAATGTAACTCACACCCACACATTTCATAGCCCCTTGCACACGCACATCACAGCCACAACACACACTGACATACACTAAAGCCCCTAACCAACACACTTACACATACATACTTACCTGAGCTTGCACCTATCCATTCACACACCGCAACACCAGAAGTGCTATTTCAGAATCTCCGAACTTCGGGATTGTGAATTTCAAGCTTCTGGGGTTTCGCGATTTAAAGCTTTCGGCTATAGAATTTCTTAATACTGAAATTCAGTATTTCGAGATTCTATAGTGAACCCATATATATATATATATATATATATATATATATATATATATATATATATATATATATATATATATATATATACACACACACACACACAATGAATGTATGCATCCTCACTAACCTCCAGGCTTCACAAAAATTAAAACTTGAACAATGCTATAACAAAGTTGCTAAATTTGCAGCAAATACCCCTTTCACAACCCACCAGTACATAGCAGTAAAAAGCTTAAATTGGTTAAAATTGTCTCATTACCGAACATACACATCGCTTCTTACCACCTACAACATTTTTTAACATCCATCTGCCTGTCGCCTGTCCTGCACTAAAAAAATATTCTACATAGCTATGTTCCCAATCAGTCATTGCAATCCAATGACCAAAATCTCCTGTCTACAAACCAAGCAAATCTGCTGGGCACTGTCTGTACTTGCACAAGGTTGCTAAAGTTGGGAACTCTTCTTCTCTCCATCAGGTTAGCACCCTCCCTCCCATCTTTCAAAACTGCTTTGAAATACTTCCTTGCTAAAATCTGGCGTTGTTCTTGTCCAAAACCAGGGTAAACTATATTCCTAAATGTGAACATGTACCTTTCCATTCATTATACCTGCTTACTCTCCCTTCTTCTCTCACTTCATTACTTCTATCAAATTTTCTTCCTTGACTTTCTGTCTAAATATACCATAAGCCTGTTTTTCCCTCACTTCATACTACAGTTCCTGTTTGTATTAGACAAACTTACCTTTAATTTCTCTATAAACTGCCTAAAATTTCTCTAAATATTAAATGTCATATAACTTGTATATATTCTTAAAAATGTTTTTATATTATGTCTAATTATTTAAACTGCAAATGTTTTTGTTTTAATTTTGAAGATTGTAAAATTATTGTTCTTAAAATGTTTTGTAATAATTTGGAACTTTTTTTCCTGGGCCTCCACTGAAAATGGGTTTCTACCTTGTCAGACTTTCCCGGTAATCAAATAGTAATATAAATATATACACATACATATATATATATATATATATATATATATATATATAGTATAGAAAACAAGTCAATATATATTAAATCAAAATTGTCATACATAATGCAATATAATTTATTATTTGTGTTTACCAGGGTAATGCACTGATTACTATTGACCAATTTCAGGCTCAGCCGTGGTAGAATAGAAGACACTTCCCAAGCAAAAAATATAGAAATGTAAGCAATAACAGAATACTTTGGACTATTTGTCTAGAAAAAACTGTGTATATCCATTCCAGTGAACAAGCAGTGCAACATACAGTGTGTAATTTACAATGTATGGATTAGTTTCTAAAGTGGGTTAATCTTCAGTGAATCTTGAGAGTGGAGGAGAGACTTGGAAATGAGATAGGTTAGGTGGGTTTACTATCAAAATTGTGAACACCAGAATAAAATCCCGTCATTCACGCAAATCATATCTCCGAAAATCAGCAGAGGAACACAGGCACTATGTCGAATATAATGCCGAATTAGAAGAATTGACATTATTCGACATATGCCACCCCATGTAGCTTACTCAACACCACTGGAAGTTGAACTTGTAAGTAGTATATACGTACTGCGCAACACAAGAATTTCTGTTTTTGCAGGGGGGGCAAGCCCCCCTGCACCCCCCACACCCCCTGCAAATAATTTATTCTAACTCCAAAATCGCACTACAGTGGAAAAAATGGTAATTTCCCGATCCCCACTGTACCGCGATCTGTATTCATAATGCCGATGACAGGTGTGCGAATGCACTGTGACATTCGCAAAACTGCACCTCACATTGATGCAGGTGAAACAAAATGGGAATCCATCCGACTGTTGTTCGACATCCCATTTTTGTCTAAACTGTACTCGTCATTTTGATAGTAAAACAGATAACGAAGTAGGCAGCCAAAAATACCACAGATCCAGATAAAAGGAAAAGTCTTCTTTATTCAATTAAGCGCTTTCGTCAGACTCCACTGACTTCATCAGAATACAAATACAAAGTGCAAAACACTGCTTAAATAACCCACCCCACCCTACAAATTAGTTACATAATTTCCCCAGAAAATTAATGACATGACAAGGTAAAACACATTTTAAAGGAACCACAACACAAAAGCACTCATTGTTAGTTGGTAATCACTCATAAAAAATACAAAGACTTCAGTTTCAGTAGAGCCATTATACCGACCCTGTCATTAAGCTCAGGTTTTTTTTACTGGCATTAAGTTTAATTTGACACTTTAATTCAAGAAGTTCCAAAAACTCTTCCAACGGTCCACCCCTTGAACCCAGGTCAGCATGATCAATGGCACAAAACTTAAACTTGTGCAAAGGTAACATCTATATATGCTTGTACAACACATTTTTTTTGTTTTTCTGTCTAATTTCATAGCCATGTTCATAAACCTGTTGCTTGAGGGCCCTCTTAGTTTTACCCACATAAAATCCATCACATGAGTCACGCAAAGCAACATATACTACCTCTTTTGAAAAACAGTAATACCTTTTCTTTGGGTAAATAAACCCGTAGTTCGTAATAAAGATCTCCCCTCTGTCCACAATAGATGGGCAGTGAGCACATCTACCACATTTAAAGCAACCCCCATTTTTTAAAGACCTCGAGTTCCTTTCCAAAAGGCCCTTAAAGCAGGTGTCTTTTTTTATACACCACTACTAGTTTATCACCAAGGACCCCAATACTCACCTCATTCATAACAAAAATTTCCCAAAATTTCTCAATCTTGATAGAAATCAAGTGTATAAGGTATAGTCAAGGCCCTAGAGTACCTATACAAGGGGTCCCAACAGACTCAGTGTTGCCACATAGCAATTTAGCAATGTACCCAGTGTGCCTTTTGTGTTTAACTTTGTTCTCAATAATATTAACAAAATGGGGGGTACACTCTTTTTACTAACATGCCCTTTAGTGTCTCACATTCTTTTTGAAAATCACTGTCGTCTGAGACTATCCTGGCAACCCTGACATACTGGCCTTTAACCAGGGCCTTTTTCTGGTGTTCAGGGTGCCAGCTTTCAAAGTGCAATAGTGCATTAGAATATGTAGGTTTCCTATATAACAGAGAAATAAACATATTTTTAGTATAGTCCTTTTTGATAGTAACGTCTAAAAAGTGCAGGCTGTCTTTATCCTTGGTCATTGTAAATTTAAGGAAATCAGTGGTGGCATTGATGTAAACAATAAACTCTTCCAGTTTAGCCTCTCTACCCTTCCACAAGATTACTATATCATCTAGGTAGCGCCCATACAAGACCCAGTACCTTTTATACTCTGAGTTCCTAAGGAATTCATCTTCCCAATAGACCAATACTGTATTTGTAAATGCTGGGGCACAACAAGCACCCATAGCAACCCCCTCTCTTTGTTTGAAAATATGACCATCAAAACTAAGGTAGTTGTTATCCAAAATCAATTGCATACATGTGCTCGAGGTCAGTATTGTCCCATGATCCCAGTCAGTATTGAAACATTAATATTCATAAACCATTCAAGGCCTTCTTTGTGAGGTATCACAGAAAAAAGGTCCTTGATGTCTAAAGTGACCATAATAAGCCCATCATCATACATATCTGGTTTGATTTTTGCAAGGAAGTCCCAAGAGTCTCTAATAACCCACTCCCTGCCATCCAAATCATTCCTTACTTTCCCATCATATATTTGGCTATGCCAAAAGTTTTGGAGGCCTTAGCATCAACAATTGGTCATAGGGGTGGGGTACAGACAGATTTATGTATTTTTGGGATCCTGAAAATAGTAGGGATCATAGGGGACCTCTACTCTAAATGACTATGAATATCTAAACTGATTTGTCCATTAAGTAACAATTCATCCAAGGTAACGTCAATATTTCTGTAAGATAAATTCGTTCACAGAGGTCTCAACATATGTATCACTATATAGCAAATAAAATATTTTACTATCATAGTCAGAAGTGTTCATAATAACGAGGCCTCCACCCATGTCAGGTTTCATTAACCTAATCTCTGGGTTACTAATAACATTTTGGAGAAGTGACCAGTCCTGGTGGTTTAAGTTATTGACCACGGTTCATTTCTGGTGTATGCGAAGTTCCCTAATTTCATTTTCACACAAAGCTTCAAAAATTAAAAAACAGTAAGAGAGTGCACCGGTGGAATAAATGCACTGGGCCTGTGAGGTAAGTGCGAAACCACTGTTTGGTGGTGGTTGTTGAAATACAAAGCCAAATTAAGCATCCTACAAAAACGTTTTAAGTTTAAGATAAAGTCAACCAAGTTAGCGTTCCTAGCTGGAACAAAGTTCAAACCTTTTGAAAATAAATTAGCCCAATTAAAATCAACATGAACATGGCTATAGTTATAAACTGTAAAATCGCCATCCAAGTTTTTGACCATTGAAACAACATTGGCCATTTCTGTCATCTGTTCTGAGCTCCCCTCATCCCCCTCCACTGATTTTGATAGTTGTTTTGCCCGTACCTGAAATTACCAGGCCCCATCTCCCTCTGGTTCTGAATTCTCTCGGATCTCCACACTTGTGGAGGTTTTAAAGGGACATCCCTATTCAGGTAGTCATCCACCTCCAAAGTGTCCTCATGAGCTTCATCATATTCCACAGGGACTCTGTCAAAATAATGGGCTTGTTGCCGTTCTGGGGGGTCGGGGTATGCCCTGCCAGCATCGTAGTCCTGTTTATCTCTTAACAGCTTATGCTGTTTTCTAGCTCTTAAATCAGTCAACTCCTTGTCAACAATCTTAAAAACATTTAAAAAATAATTTTTGACACTCTCTTATAACAAGTCATTCTTAATATTAACTTCAACTTTGTCAATATCTCTTAAAAGTATAGACGTGTTCCTACTATTGTCACTAATAAGAATTTTTAACAGTTCAAAACCTTGCCTGTTGAAAAAAGAAGTAAGGCCTGTGTGTAACTGCGAATTTTTAATAAGTCCTGTCAGGTATTTCCAAAGTCTCAGCCCTTTAGGCACTTGCTCTCGGTTAACACACTCCTGCAAATAGGAGTTTTCCAGTTGAAGTTTTTTATATTTAAAAATAAAGTCCTGAAATGACCTGAGTTGAAAGTCCAAAGACCCAGCAATATCATCAGGTCTGTCAGCACTGTCACATAACTGTACTTTGTTCTTGAGCCATTGCTCCATGGAAAGGAACGCAGCACCCACACCGTCATTTCTGGGTCTGCCTTGTTGTGTAGCTCTTGCGCTACCAGATGTGGAACTCGAACTGTGGCTCCTCCCCTGCGATTCATTACCATGGGAATGCTCCCTCTGTGCAGGGGTAATGAGCGAGGGTTCATAAGGTTGTGAACACTCTGCGCCCCTCCCCCCAAATTGGGAGCAAGTGCTGATACCAGCCATATTAGTTTGCAAAGGCACCAGCTTATCAAATTTAGCTTGTAAGTCTTTAACTGAAGCCGATAAAGAAGCTAGTACCTGTGTCAAAGTTTGGAATGTGGCAGTATTTTTCTTTGAGGCAGAAGCAAAACTTGGGAGTCCATATTCAAGTTTTGAAAGGAGAAGCCTTTGCCAGTGGCTGCTCTGGATGTTTGCAATGGAAAATGGGGAGATCTTTTTGGCTCAGAATAGAAAGAAATTTATTTTGACTCTGTTTGTGTATGTGGAAATGGAAGTTTTGTGACTGACCAAGCCACAGTCTTGGGTATTTGAGGGTGGGGGTTGTGTCTATTGAATGGTTGTGTAGGTCAAAGATGGTTAGAGTCAGGTGTGTGGTGAATTTTCTGTGGAGTTCCAAAAAGCATAGTTCTGGTCTTGGTGGGGTTGAGAAGTACTTATGGTTTATGAGGCATTGGTGGAGCTCATGTAAGTCTGACTGGAGTTGGCATTAAATGTTGGTGTGAAAGTGACGTGATTGGTAAATGACCATGTCATCAACATGGAGAATGAGCAGGAGTTGAGGGAGGTCACATGGAAGTTTGTTTATGAATATGGAGAAGAGTGTGCAAGAATGGATCCTTGTGGTAATAGGTGCAGATTCCAATTGGGAGGATCCTATTTTAACTCTGAAGTGTCCTTCAGTGAGGAAGGTTTTAAACCAGGGGGCTGCATCTGGACTGATACCAGTTTCAGTTAGTTTGTTTTGGCGAAGATAGTGTCGATGAGGTCCAGTGTCTTTGTTAGGTGTATAAATAGCGCAGCTGTAAGGAGACCACTATCAGAGTCAGCAGGATGTCATTAGTTAGGGACCACAATGCTGACTTAGTACTTTGTTCAGACCAGAATTCATGCAGATGGTTACTGCTGGATATAGAGGGAGAGTTGGATATAGACTTATGTTTTCAAGAAGTTTGCCCAGAACTGAGAGGATAGATAGTGGACAGAAGTGAGAGGTATCTTTTGGGTTGATTTGCTTTGGGAAAGGTTTACTTAATACAGTTTTCCAAATCTGTGGCATTATATTTTGTGTGAGACAAAGATGATATATGTGGATGAAAGTAAGACACAGATTCTCTCTGCTCTGATATATAAACCAGGGGTTTATGTCATCAGTTCCAGGAGGGGTGTAAATGGAAATATTTTCAAGTAAAATAGAGACTACTTTAGGATATGCAGGAGGAGGGGAGTTAATGGAGGAGGGATAGGCAATGCATGTTTTGAGGGAGATATGTTGTTTATTGAGAGATTGCTAAATTCTTGAAATCTTCTGCATACAGTTTTGCTGTATCCCATTGAATGGCGTTTTTAGACAGGGTAGCTTCTTGTAAGTAGGTTAACCCCTTTCCAAAAGTTTTTTGGGGATGTAAGAGGTTAAATTATTTTTGTTTGTTTGGAGGTTTCTTTTGTGCCTTCTAAATAACTTCTTGACTAGGTTTTGGACGACTGTAAAGGAGGTGTGATTAGCAGTTGGTTTGTTTCCATTTTTGGCATATTTCATCTCTGAGTTAAAAGATGCTTGAGCTCAGTGGATAGCCATTCACTTTTGGTGGGTTTATAAAGCCTATGGATAAGTGTAAAGAATTTGTCTTACAGCTGGAGTAGAAAGTTTTTTAGGAATACAACTGCTGTTTTAAGGTCATGTAATGAAAGTATATGGTTTCAGATGAGGGCTGAGAGAAAGGTTTTAAGTTTATCCATCAGACAAGTTTATAATCCTTCAGAAAAGACTTAATTTGAAACTAAATTTTGAATTCAGCAGTAGGGTGTTTAACATTTTCATTGTCCTATGAAGTTGTATACATTTATGGCTTATGATTCTGAGGGCAAGGTTGTGCTTTTTTTGTAAACAGATGAAGAAAAAGTTTTTTCTTCGTCTACTATGGCTGTTAGTTTATTAGCCTGGGATGACATGCTCGACAAGCCACGATGCTTCGCTAGGGATGGCTTGCACCTGTCACCCCTGGGCTTTCAGATATTGGCAAAGGCTCTTGCTACCCCCATAGTGCATTTTTTAGGCAAGGCTCAAAAGACAAACCCACCTCCATAGGTATCACAAGGGATAAGAAACTAAGAGTAATGCTACTCAACACCAGAAGTCTAAACCTCAAGATGCACGCACTCGAAACTCTCCTTAGCATGGAGAACATCGATATCTGTGCAGTAACAGAAACCTGGTTCAAGGCTCCCGAGAGCACCCCAGCACTACCAGGTTATACCTCATACCATGCTTTTCGGTCCCAAAACTTGGACCGAACCACAAAAGGAGGGGGAGTATAAATATTCGTCAAAGATACCCACACCTCCAGGTTGGTGGCACAGCACGAAGCATCAGAGACTATCCATGTGCCACTAACAGTGGATAAAACTGCCTTCCAGTTTATAGCCTGCTACAGACCACCCTCCCAAACCCAGGAACCCCACTCGGCCTTCTTGAGAACACTAGAAAATATGAAGGTCTCTCCAAACACCATTATATTGGGCGACTTCAACTACCCAAACATAGACTGGGAGCATTACTCTAGCTCCAACACCCTAGCCCAAAGGTTCCTAGAATTTATAAACTCAAATGCTATGGAACAACTTGTTGCCACTCCCACAAGAGGGGAAAACATACTGGACCTGATCATCACCAACATGGGGACTCTATGCTCCAGACCAGAAGTGTATCCCTCACTAGTAAGATCAGACCATAAACTAATCTCACTGGATATTCACATCCCGACTCCACCCCCTGCCCTGAAAACCACAGTGAAAAACTTCTCTAAAGCAAATTTCACACTCCTCAAAACCAAGGTGGAATCCTTCAAAGCCCCCGGGCCTGTGGAAAATACGGCCCAGACTGCAGAATCCTTTATAAATGCATTCTATGAACACCTTCAGGAATGCATGGATCATGCAATCCCAAATAAAACCAAGACCCAATCCTCCAAAGGCAAGATGTCCTGTCTGGTAGACCCCAGCCATAAACAAATTATGCAATAGAAGGAGGAAGCTACTACATGATGGAGCAAAATCCCAAAAAGGGAAGGCATCTCTGATCAATATTAGCAAAAAACTACAGGCACTCATAAAATCGTCGAAGGCCAGCTTTGAGACAAAAATTGCACAGGACACTAAGGATAATCACAAGGCTTTCTTTAGTTACGTTAGGAACCTGGGTGGAAATTCCCAGATATGCTCAGAATAAGTCCAAAATGACAAAAAATACACCGAACCCACAGACATTGCCAACATCCTAGCTGACAGGTTCAGCGCAAAGTCCCCCCCCCCCCCACCACCACCAAAAGGGCAAATATCTATCCCAGCAGAGTGCTGCCCCCCTGACATCTCAGATGCTCAGGTAAGAGCTGCCCTCTCCAAAGCAAAAAACACAGCATCAGTGGGACCAGACGGTGTCCCGGGCTGCGTCCTACATGAACTCCAAGAAGAGCTAAACCCAAACATAAAACTACTGTTCAATCTCAGCCTTACTACAGGATATGTACCCAAAGAGTGGCATACAGCAACAGTGGTCCCTCTCCACAAAGGTGGTGCCTCAACGGATCCTGGAAACTATCGCCCCATAAGCCTGACTAGCTTGGTCTGCAAAGCTATGGAAAGGATCATCATGGACCTCATAAATAAAGATATTGGGGACCTACAGACACTGGATCCTACCCAGTTTGGCTTTGTTAAGGGCAGATCCTGCCTCTTAAACCTGGTTGATTTCTTTGAAACAGTCACCAAGGCCATTGATGAGGGGAAGGTGGTCCACACAGCCTACCTGGACCTCGCAAAAGCCTTCAATACAATACCCCACTTGGGCATTATAGATAAGCTCACCAGCTTAAATATAAACCCCTATGTCACTAGATGGGTTGCAAACTGGCTCAAGGACAGAACCCACATGGTTAGAATTGCTGGAGCCATGTCAGACTCCAAACCAGTTACAAGTGGCATCCCACAAGGCTCAGTCCTGGGATCTCTCTTGTTCGGTATATATTTCTCGGAGGTACAGGCCAACACAGAAGGACTGTGGCTGACCAAGTTCGCAGATGACTGCAAACTGGGCCACATAATTGACTCTCCAGCCAACACAAGCATCCTCCAAAAGGGCCTCATAGAAACAGACAACTGGTGCCAGAGCCATGGCCTCAAGCTAAATGCCAAAAAGTGTATAGTCATCCCCTTTGGCAAAAACAAAGTGCCCACAAATTACCACATAGGTGGTAATCCATTAAGTACAGAAGAAGTAATTAGGGACCTGGGGACCCAAGTTGATAGCAATCTCTCATTTCACAACCACGTGGCCAAAGTGGTTAGAAAAACTTTTTATATAGCCTACCTAATCATGAAGGGATTCACATCTAGATCAGGGGAGGTCATCGTGCCTCTTTACTCATCCCTCATCAAGCCCATAATTGAGTACAATGCCCCTTTTGGGATGTACCTTATCAGACACCTGCAGCAACTGGAAAGACCCCAAAAGTACCTCACCAAGAGGATCAAAGGGCTCAAACAGATGCCATATGCTGCCCGGTTAAAGAAACTCCAGCTCTACTCAGTGGCATACCGCCTGCTCAGAGGCGATCTGTGCCTGATGTATAAAGCCATGTCCAACCCAGAATTAATGGACATGCTACACCTCAGAAAATCCAAATCCCATCGAGCTACGTGCTCAAGAGACTTGAACCTCAGCACTGAAATAAATAGGACATGCTGGAGGGACAGATTCATAACCCAGAGGCTCCCTTCACTCTGGAATAAAATCCCAGTCCAGGTTAGGCAGAGTCCCTCATTGACTCTCTTCAAGAGGAATCTTGATGAGTGGATGGGAGATCGTAGATTTACCCCGGGTATCACTTCTGTGTCACTGTTAGACAGAGGCACAGTATACTAACCTCGAAAAAGGGTATAGCAAAATTAATTTAAAATGGGTGGCGAAAGCCAAACACACTCTGGCTAGGCTTATAAATGCCCTGGGGCAGATAGCCTAGTATGAACCTATGAAAAGGTAGGTGAGTTGATTCATATTAACTCCTGTCAGAAGTGACTCGGGTTATCTGCTACAGTCATTAAGTAGAACAAGATATCTTGACTATACCTTTCACTGGCTGCATTCTAGAGAGTAAAGTTAATTTCACTCTAGAAATCCATAGAATAAGTTTTGTTCTGTTGTTTACCCTGTCTGGAATTTCACTTGTCAAGTGTAAAGTCCACCTTTTTAGAGTGTTAATCATACTGAACATGTGGCCATGAGAGAAATGGTGTCTTCTGTGTTAGAAATGAAAATGTTCTTGAAGGTCTTGTTGTTCTGAGACCTCCACTGAAAGAATCTTCTGTCTCTGAAAATTATGTCTGTAGTTCTATGAAATCTCTATCCCCCTCCCCACCACACACTTAAAGCCATCGTCTTCAACATTTGTGCCTTTTTTATATGTAAGGAATTCCCTTCCTTTCACAGGTAGAGTAGTGCTTAGAAGTGATTATGGTTTGTCTCTTTAATGTTGTTTTCTGATGTTTTCTGAATTTATTCTACTGTCCTTTTCATGAAGCACTAGTGCCCTGGTGAAAGGCGGATTCATTCTTTAAATATGAAAAGGACTGCCATATAGTTTCTACAAAAAAAAATGAAGAAATTGAGGAAGACCCAGACGACCGTTATTGAAGTTCTTCCTGTGAAACTGAATGTCAACGCTCTTCTTCCTGACGGATAATTTGTTGCATTACGTGATTTTTGTCTGGAGGCAGTTAGACCTGCCAGCTGGAACAAGAACTTCTGCTTCTAGAGGTGGAGAACTGCTGACCAAGTTCTGCTGATGAAAGGTGCAAGGTTACCACATGGGAAGCTTTTCATACATTTAGAAGAACTTTGCTTCTTTTCTTTGGACATTCAGCCAACAGCAGTTATCACGTCATTCCTGAGGTCCGCAGGAGCTTGTTATGCATTAAGAAAGCTGATCTAGTGGAAAGTTACTGACCTAGTACTATTGTTTATGTGTAGGTGTGCCTTCTGTTAAAGCATGATTCTTTTCTTGTTCACCTTCAAAACAGTTACTTTATCAAAAAAAAGGAATATTGTGTATGGTGATGTTGGGCTGTGGTAGTGGCGGACATGGTGGCAGCAGTAGGATGGGGCAAGTGTTTCGTGAAATTTTACCATCCAGCCATCCATCCTTCCATCCATCCATAACCCCTTTTTCCTATTGGTGCACATGAAGTCATGGTTTCACTAACACAGTAACAATCCTCTAAACCCAGTGTTTACACTGTCAGTTGGATAGTCCTGCTCTGGTTGTTTTTCCGTAGCACTCACACACACACACACACACGAACAGTATAGTGTCCAGTCCACCTACTGTAAGTCTTTGCACTGTAGTAGGAAACCAGAACACGCACAGAAAACCCACTTGAACAAAGGGAGGTCATTCATACTTCTTACTGAAGGCACTCCAGATGAGAATCGAGAACCTCTTTCATCTAATTATATAATGATACACAGTTTATCCTACTCAAGGTCATAGGGAAGCCAGTGTGCATCCTGGGAATATTAAGGCAAGAACTAGTACTGGACAGGATGCTGGTTTATTGAGAGATATACAAGCATCATGTCATTTGGATGCAGCAAGAAACCAGGGACCTTAGCAAAAAACGACTGGACACAGGAGGACTTGTACACTCCACACAAAAGCCAACCCCACTGGGAACCGAATTGGACACCGAAGCACTTTTGGCTGCAACACTAACTGCTTGTATCACTTTGCATTCCCACTTACAAGTGAATTATTTTATTTAGGAATGTGGGACATTTGTTACTTTTTCTGGGGAACCATATCCCCACATTTTCTACTGAGCATCCCCCTCAGTGACCTTAGGAACCCCCCCCCCCCCACTAGGCTAAAGCCTCTTAGCCTAAGATGCAACCACTGTTAGCACTAAGCTATCACATGCCCTTAGGGCTTAAGAAATTAGCTTTTTGTTCTGACTGTCACATGACCTTGGTGCTATTTTAAATCATTCACATCAAAAGGAGCTCAGAAAGTTTGCGCTATAACCTCCAAGGGAGGGACCCGAAGCCCTTTGACAGAATCAAATTATGTCCTCACATTTCAAGCAAATGTTCATTTCTCTGCAATCATGGTGGTTATGCAAGGGTATAAATGGCAAACTCTTCAGCACAAACTATTTTTATAGTGGTAGTGTTCTTTGGGTTCTAGGTCTTAAACCAAATGTTATAAGTCACAGTAAACACAGTACCTATTATGTTTGTAATATTTTGTCAACAACTTGTATCTCAGAAACCACTCAAGTTACACACATCAGCAGCATTTTATTCATCTAGCTGAGAGCTTTCATATGAGGCTAAGTAGTTCTATATTACTTGGCTGTTGTGATATTTGGAAAAATGCGAAAATTATATCTGTATAAATTTAAATCATAAAAACAACAATTAGTTATATTTACTGCACTAGGCAAAGGTCAAATATTAATGCAGTTGAGTTTGGCATTGTATCAACTTTAAGCTGAAACCTTTTAAAACCTTGTACACAGCATGGTTTTAGAATTATTGATTCAAATATGAACAAGCAGAGGTGTCGGTTGGAGGTAACTGCAGATGCACCTGGAGGTGTAAGTTGGATGTAATGAGTTAAGACGTGTGAGCTCTGACATGCTTGTGACCAGTCGCATAACACACCACAAAGGCACACATGATTATCGTGGGCCTCCCAAAGGAACAATCGCAGCCCATCCCTTTTGGTTACAGAAAGATTCAGCTTTTTCACAATTCCTCCTGCATTTAATAGCAAACATTGTATAAACACACACAGTTTGAAAAAATCTTCTGTTTTGTGTTGAGGAATTAAGAAACTTAGTCATTATTTATTTATTCTCTCTATCTTTGTTTGCTGGAAAACTCCTACTGGATAAAACCCTTTATCAGCAGGGGTACAGGAAGAAAAGTTTCACATTTAACACCAATTTTGCCATGTACATAAAATACAGTTATATAATATCAGAAGGAATACAAAATATAGGTAGGTGTACATACATGAGGGGGAAATGCTTTATATAATAGCTTACATAAACATGTTTATAAACTGGGCATGTACATAGCATGCATAGGTAAATAGACTGTTGAGCATTCTTTACAAATAGACACAGGCTTGGATATAGCTTCATAGGAGGTTACTAGGCTAGCGGCCCTAGAGCCTTTACAACCCTAGCCATGTTAATCTGAAGTATCCCCATTTGTTGTTTTTGGGTAGTTTACAAAATGAATTTATGAACAGAGTGGGTCTGTGATCAACACCTGCTACCCCTGTACTCGATGGACATGGGTGCCACCCCAGGGGCAAATTTGCAGTCTTCTGTCCAATTATCTAGGTTGCGTTTGAATAGGGGCAGTGAGGAGGTCTGCTTTATGTGAATAGGAGGTCTATTCCAGAGAAGCGGCAGTCTCTGGGAGACGTATCTCTCTCTCCAGCATGTTCTGTTAATGTCACAAGAGGCTAGATTGAGATCCTCAGAGCAAGTGCCTCTTGTGCAATTTGACTTCGGATGTGCAACATTTCCATTAGGGCAGGGTTGGAGATTGCCCTATAGGCCAGGCACAAGTTGCATCTCAGCAGCCTGTAAGATACAGAGAAAATTGACAGGGCTTTCAGCCTATCCACATAGGTCATAGTTTGGAGTCCTTGTTTTTTCTCAGTGAGAAACCTCTGAGGTCTCCCCAGCTGCTGTGGGTGTCTAGTGAGGCGCACCTTTGACCTGGATGCTGTGCTCTTGTGCACTAAGTAGAAGGTTTTTCTCACCACTGTGGAAACTTGATGGTCAAAGTTCAGATTGCTTTCAACCTGTACTCCCAAGTCTCGTACCACTGGGTTGGAACTTGGGGGGGGGGGGGGCTGCTGTCATTGTTATAATTTATAGGGTATTCAGTTTTGCTAAAGGGAATAGTGATGCGTTTTTTTTAATTTAGTTTTAGACCATGGCTTTGGGACCAATCATTTGTTTGTGTTAGGCCTTCTTGTAATATGTTGACACCATTGGGGGACTCGATGATTGCTTCCAGTTTGCAGTCATCGGTGAACTTGGTGACCCAAAGGTTTTCTTTGGCCTGGACTTCTGAGAAATAGATTCCAAACTGTATGGGACTACTGGTGGAGGTGGAGTAGCCAATTTTGACCGTGTGTGTTCGGTCTGTGAGCCAGTCAGCTACCCGTCTAAAAATGTAAGGGTTAATCCCAGTCTGGGAGAGTTTCTCAGTGAGTCCAGAGTGGGGAATTGTGCCAAAAGCCTTGGCGAGGTCGAGATAGGCTGTGTGCACTACCTTACCTTCATCCCTGGCCTTGGTGACCTTCTGAAAGAAGTCTACCAGGTTTAATAAGCATGATCTACCCATAACAAAGCCAAACTGGGATGGGTCTAGCATTTGGAGGTCACCTGTGCCCTTTTTGATAAGGTCCATGACATTTCTTTCCATGGCCTTGCAGATGAGACTGGTTAAACATATGGGCCTGTAGTTCCCAGGGTCAGTTGATGGCCCCCCTTTGTGTTGGGAAATTACTGTTGCTGTTCTCCACTCTGCAGAAACATAGCCAGTTCTCAGGCCATGACTAAAGAGAATGCCAAGTGGGTCTGCTAGGTCTTGTTTTAGATTGTTTAGTAAACAACCTGGGCTATTATCTAGTCCCACTGAGGCTGTAATTTGGCCTTGGCAAGTGCAGAGATGACCTTTTCTCAAGAGATACTAGGCAGAGGGTTGGCATCAAGTAGGCTTTGGGTTAAGGTAGGTGGGGATAGGTTGGTGAAGTTTGCACTGAATCTGTCACCTAGCAGGTTGGCAATATCTTCCGATGTAGTATGAGTGATCCCAGCTACAACCAGTTCAGCACATAGCTGGTCATTCCCTTTTAGACTTCAGATGTAGTTAAAGAATACCTTATTATCCTTGGCTAGGGATGCGATTTTAGTTTCTTAATTTGCTTTAGAAGACAAAAGATTTCTGATTTTCTTGTTTAGGCTTAGGAGGGAACTCTTCCTCAGCAGAGTGGTATCCATCTTGTCTTTGGACAACAGTTTCTTCCTCTTGTTACATAATCTATTTATATTTGACGTTCGCCACGGTGGCTTGTTTTTATTGGAAGACCTGGTTTTGATCTGGTCAGGTACAGCAGAGTTTATGCAGTTGCTTAAGTGTTTGTTCAGGGCATTTGCGTACACTTCTGCATACTGATTATTGATGTCTGCGATTGTGCGTGGTATGAAACATTTTATACCATTGCTTAGTAGGCTGTAGTAAGTGTTGGTGAAGTTTTAATAATTTTTTGTGGTCTGACCTAACCAGGAAGAGCTTCACGCTTGGACAACTACAATGACCCCCCTCCAATGTTGGTGTATACTGTGTCCAGAACATTAGAGCCCCTAGTGGGGGTGCAGACTATCTGTTCCAGAGCAGTTGTGTTAAGAAAGTCCAGGAACTTCTGGGCAAGCATGTTTTTGCTCATGTATGTCCCCCTCTCTATGGAAAGATAGTTGAAATCGCCCATGAGTAGGGTGTTGGGCTGTGTTCTAAGGGAGTCCAATAAATCAAGGTAGGCAGAGTACTTATCCTGGTTCATGGCAGGGGATCTATAGCAAGCAGTGATTTGGTATCATACTTTCCCAATAGTTACTTGGACATGAAGTAGTTCGAGAGAGTCATGTTGTTTGACCAGTCTCAGCGTATTTGGTTTTTAATGAAGCTGGATGCACCTCCACCTTTGGTTCCTTCATGCTCATTTTGAGGTTTGAATGCATGGAAGGCATTGTAGCTATGCACAGCTGGGATGCTGTCAGCGGCCTTGAATCATGTCTCTGTAACTGCACAGACATCAGCATCCTCCAAAGTGAGGAGTACTTCCAGGAGGTGCAGTTTCGTGTTTAAACTCCTAGCATTAAGCAACACGACCCTGAGTGTGTCTTGATTAGATTTTGTTACACTGGAAAATTTGTTTTGACATTATGGGGGAGGCAAGGGCCTTTGCCAGTAGCAAAAAGCCTAAGGGGGACAGGTGCAGACCATCTGTAGCAATGCAGCGAGGTCTGTCTACCGTATCCTCCCAAGTTGATAGATACTGGATCTCCCTTCTGGACTGACACCAGAAACTGAGCCAGTTGTTGAAGTCCATCATTCAGTCATTTTTGTTTATATTGTGGCATCAACCTGAGTGAGGGTAGGGTACTGCTTAGGGCTAGGGACATACCTGTTTGAGACACGTAGTCAGAGTGTTCCATCATGTTTGTCTTCATATAGTCCAGAGAGGTACAGTGCAATGAAAAAGTATTTGCCCCCTTCCTGATTTCTTATTTATTTGCATGTTTTTTTAAACTTAAATGTTCTGATCATCAAAAAATTTAAATATTAGACAAAGATAACCCAAGTAAACACAAAATGCAGTTTTTGAGTGATGATTTATTTATTAAAGAAAAAAACTGTCCAAACCTACATGGCCCTATGTGAAAAAGTAATTGCCTCCCTTGTTAAATCATGAAGTAACTGTGGTTAATCACATTTTTGGGAAAGCCGAGTTCAATTTCACTAGCCACACCCAGGCCTGATTACTGCCACACCTGTTGGAATCAAGAGATCACTTAAATAGAACCTGTTAGACAAAGTGAAGTATCCCAAAAGATCTCAAAATGGAAGACATCATGCCGTGATCTAAAGAAATTCCGGAACAGATGAGAAATAAAGTAATTGACATCTGTCAGTCTGGAAAAGGTTACAAAGCCATTTCTAAAGCTTTGGGACTCCAGCGAACCATGGTGAGAGCCATTATCCATAAATGGAGAAAACATGGAACAGTGATGAACGAGTCGCTGGCCTACAGAAATTACCCCCAAGAGCCCAGCTACGACTCATCCAAGAGGTCACAAAAGAACCCAGAACAACATCTAAAGAACTGCAGGCCTCATTTGCCTCAGTTAAGGTCAGTGTTCATGACTCAACCATAAGAAAGAGACGGGACAAAAATGGCATGCATGGCAGAGTTCCATGGTAAAAACCACTGCTGACCAAAAAGAACATAATGGCTTGTCTCACTTTTGCCAAAAACATTTTGATGATCCCCAAGACTTTTGGGAAACTATTCTGTGGACTGACAAAACAAAAGTTGAACTTTTTGGGAGTTACATCTGGCGTAAAAGTAACACAGCATTTCAGACAGTAGTGTGATGGTCTGGGGCTGCTTTGCTGCTACTGGACCTGGACGACTTGCTGTGATTGATGGAACCATGAATTTTGCTCTCTACCAAAAAATCCTGAAGGAGAATGTCTGGCCATCAGTTCGAGACCTCAAGCTGAAGCGCACTTGGGTTCTGCAGCAGGACAATGATCCAAAACACATTGGAACTTATTAATGGGGCAGCCATTAGTTCCTGATAAATTCAACAGTTTACCCTAGATTATCTTTAGAAAAGGGAGACATTTAAAAACTTTACTTAGTTGGAACAGTAAACAACAAAAAAATGAACAACGCTGGCATGTGTACATGCAACATGTGTAACTGTTGCAGATGTATAGAAACAGGAAGAACATTTTATGTACGAAATAAGAAACTGGAAGTACATAAGAAATATACATGCACTTCTAAAGCTGCTGTTGACATTGTAGTATGTCAGTCTTGTCCAGCATTTTATATAGGAAAGACTGACTGTAAAATAAAGAGAGAATATATGAACACACATACAGTATAAAGAAAAATAAAATGGATAATGCCTTAGCAAAACACAGTTTAGAACATACATCACATATGTTTAAATTTAAAGTAATTGATCAGATATTACAAGATGGTAGAGGTGGACCAGATTCACTTTTATTGGAACGGTCAGAGTTATTGTGGCAGCCTAGGCTAAATGCTGGAAGTTATCCTGGACTAAATGATGTGTTTTCAATTTCATGCATTTTATAGCTTAAAAGTTTGTCTAGAGAAAATATGGAATTTTAACATAATTTATATATTCCAATTTGTATATAATGTTACATGTTTATATATACATAGTATTTAACATGCAGATTGCAGTTTATTAATATTTTTATATATATGTTCTATATATAAAATGTTTATACATGTTAGCCCTTACACATGCTATAGGAGAAGTAAAATAGGAACTAAAAGGTTAACTTTGGGGGAATATGTTTAATTGGATAAATTGTAAGAATGTCAGATTGGTGATTTTTTACCATGTGACTGATTTTAAAAGACTTTTAAACAATTGATTTATAGGTTCATAGGTTTGTACTAGGCTATCAGCCCTAGGGCCTATACAAGCCTAGCCATAACAATTCCTTGGCTATTTCTTCCCACATTATTTACTTTCCTGGACCCCTGTCTAGCAGGGCGACTGACGTGATCCCTGGGGTGAATTTCCTTTCTCCCATCCAATCGTCAAGGTTCCTCTTGAAGAGGTCCAAAGAGGCACTCTGCTTGACATGTATGGGCAATTATACCAGAGTCTGGGGAGTCTCTGGGTCAGGAACCTATCTCTCCAGCATGTTTTGTTTATTGTGATGACAAGGTTTAGATCCCTGGAGCGTGTAGCTCTGAGGGATTGGGATTTCTTTAAGTGTAGCATGTCCAACAGCTCTGGGTTTGACATGGCCTTGTATGTTAAGCAGAGATCGCCTCTGAGTAGACGATATGCGACAGAGTATAGCTGGAGTTTTTTAAGGCGGTCAGCGTAGGGCATCTGCTTTAGGCCTGTGATTCTTTTAGTGAGTAATAATTGTTTTATCTGAAGAAGTTCTGACAGTGGATGAACAAAAACTGCTTAATAAATACTTCATATCTGGATTTTGTGAGAACATTGTGCTTTGCTTTGGTTCCTTCAGCATCCTTTATTGTGGAATGATCCAAAACACACCAGCAAGTCCACCTCTGAATGGCTTAAAAAAAAACAAAATGAAGGTTTTGGAGTTGCCTAGTCAAAGTTCGGACTTCAATCCAATTGAGATGCTGTGGCATGACCTTAAAAAGGCGATTCATGCTCCGAAACCCTCCAATATGGCTGAATTAAAACAATTCTGCAAAGAAGAGTCTGCCAAAATGCCTCAACAGCAATGTGAAAGACTCATTGCCAGTTACCGCAAACGCTTGATTGCAGTTGTTGCTGCTAAGGGTGGCACAACCAGTTATTAGGTTTAGGGGGCAATTACTTTTTCACATAGGGCCATGTAGGTTTGGATATTTTTTTTCCTTAGTAAATAAAATCATCACTTAAAAACTGCATTTTATGTTTACTTGGGTTATCTTTGTCTAATATTTACATTTGTTTGATGATCTGAAACATTTAAGTGTGACAAACATGCAAAAAAAAATATGAAACCAGGAAAGGGGCAAATACTTTTTCATTGCACTGTGTCTCAAGTCATTCACTCCAACATGGACTATGACAGAGTCATAAAAGTACTTGTTGAGTGACTTGAGTACATGCATGATTTGTCAGATTCTGGCACCTGATAGGCAGCTGACCGTGACCTTCTCCTTGTCTAGTCTGGTGAGGGGGACATCTGTGTGATCACTATGGAGTCGCCTATGACCAAGACATTTGATGTGTTTTGTCTTAGGGGCTTATTTGTTGAGACACGGGTGTGTGTGTTGATATGTGTAGTGGTTGCTTTTTGCTTAGTGGTGAGTGTGCTTGGTGTGCATGTGGGAGGTCTCTGTTCTTTCGGCAGGCTTTTAGTGAGTACCTCCTCATATGTGGGTTTATGTGTCGTGACCTTATTTTGTATGAGAGGTGACGTGTGTGTGCTGATAACTTGTTTGATGTCTGGTTTGTTTTTATGTGAGAAAATTGACTACAATTCCACAGTGTATTTGAATGCCCCTCTTGTAACCCTGACTAATCTTCTGCTTTCACTATTGCTACCTCTTCACTGTCTCCTTTCTCTATTCAAAACTCCTTACTCTCCTAAAGTACCCATAATCACTAGTAAACTAAATGTACTTATGAATTTAATCTTGTATGTAATGTACATTAACTCAGATGACATAATGTAAAGTGACTATTCCTATATTGATTAGAATTAAGTGTAATTGTTTCTCTTCTCTTCTCATTCATAGTGATTTTTTAGTATTTTAACTTCCTTTCTTTGTTTAATTATGCATGAGATACATTGGTGTGTTACTATTGGAGCTTTTCTCCTCGGGCCTCCACTGAAAATAGAAATGTATCCAGTTGGACTAGCCTGGTCAACAAATGTAAAATAAATAAAATAAATAAGTAAAATCTCTGACATAGGATGTTAGTTTGCTTTAGGAGTAAATGGCTGTCAGTATACATGAAGCAATTGCTACATTGCCTCAAGATGCCCATATCACTCAAGCTGGCAGGAGAAATAATGGGAAACTGCCCGTCCATTGTAGCAGCATTTTTCTGAATGTGGTATTTGGGAAGGAAGTGGACTTAGCCACAAACAGCAAAAATAAAGCAGTAATTAAATTAAATGCAGTGCTGGCTTAACATATACTTATTTTCAGTTTTTGCAGTGGATTCCATGGATTTCAGTGCAGATACAATCCAGGCCTCTGGCTAAAGTTGCCAAACATTGAGCAGGGCTGGTAAACTGAGCGCAAACACGAATCTTGTATAAAGGCAAATTTAAACAGTTTTAACACAACTACTAGTGGAAAATCCCCAAACTGAGCCTTTCTCCAGCAGTCCTGAGCTACACACTTCTGCCACAAGGGTCCAGAGAGGCCCTCTTAATGTAAGTTGGCTGGTTTTAAGAGCACAGTGATACCAAACAGTCTAGGTTCAGCAGGTCTAGCAAGGGTAAGGCAAAGAAACACAATTTCTTGATGGGAAAGAGTAAGGGAGAGTCACTTAGAGGTCAAAGTGAGAGTGTTTAGTAGTGTACTATTAGATGATCTGCAGTGGTACCACCCTCTGCACAAACTGGCAGCTCTTTGAGCAGCTGTGAAGAGTGGGAGACTATGGAGAGAATTTCCTATAGGGGATTTTAAACTGGAGATGTTTGCTTATGTGCAAGCATGGGGAACCACATTTGCACAGTGCATAAACATGAGGCTTTTATATCAGCATGATGAAAGACTTTTATACAGTTAAATCCTCAGGGCAATTGGACAGTAGTTCCTACCTTGGGTGGGTTGAATTTAGCTCTCTGCTCCCACCAGAGTTTTGAGTTCAAGTGTAGTAACAAATGCTTTACAACAGAAGTAAAAATTCCTGCAATATCAGGAATCCTTGGAAATAAGTTCACTAACCCCAAGAAATGTTCATAACACACAACTTTGCAAAACTTAGAAATATGTTGGCAGACCCAGAAGAATTTGGTAAACTCAGAACAGTTTTTGCAGTACCACAGGAGGTTAGGAAATATCGGAATACTTCTAAAGTGACCCAAGAGCAGTTCAGTAACAAGCAGATGGAGTTTCTTTAACAAGTCCAGGCTAAAATACAGTGATAAATTCAACAAAATTAATAAATGTAGCACTGAAATGTTAAAAATCACTGAAACAGTTGGGGCAAGTGCAAAAAAAAAACAAACAAAAAAAACTTATATTGGCTTTGTAGGTCCAGATGGTATTAGAAGCGATCCAAGTCTTGTAGTCACAGGTGTCCAAGCCAGGAAATATTAGAAAGGGCAGAGTGGTTGATAATTAAATATAGTACAATATGTTATTAGTAGAGCAAATATGACAGTATTGTTATATTAAATATTGAGAAGTAAAATAATTAGTAAAGTGGAAATGCCTGGGGGCAACTTGGACTGTTATAAGGAGTATTAGTGTCGAATATATGAAGAAAGGGGGTGATGAAAATGTTACGGATGGGGGGCAGTGAGACAGGGTTTAATCTAATTAGAGAGATGTGATTGAGCCTTGTCATTTAGAGTCTGTGACTGATATAATTTATGTAAACAAAATTACTCCTTGTGGTTTATTGAGTATCCTTCTGGCCAGATAGAGAAAACAGAGGAAGTGGTAAAAACAAGTATTTGGAGAAAAGGGAGAAAGTGTAGCCAAAAAAATATTCTAGCTGGGAACTGAGCAGCAGCAGAGCCAATTTTTGCTTGGATATTGTTTTAATGGTGACTTAAATGCATGTGTCTTGTCTGTCTGTTCTGTTTTGCAATGGGATAGACTTCCAGTCTTTAGTGACCTGGTGAGAGTATAGAGAATCCTAAGTTGAGTTGCTTGCTTTGGACATGGAGAGGAGAGATTTGTTACTTGACCAAAATATTCCAGAGCTGGAGTATGGTTGGAGCACATTTTCCCAATGATTGATAGTTTTCAGGATGGTGGGCTATCTTGACTTGTGAGTGTATATAAGTTAGTGCGGAAGTTCTAGCTAGTGAAATCTCGAAGGGCTGGCATTAGTGTTTTTTTCTTGTGACATCTGCAAATTTGCCTATTTTATTGTCACATGGTTCAGGTTTAGTTTAGAGGGTTGTATTGAGATTAGTAAAGATGGGGTCTGCATATAGATAAGATGGGAGTAGGTAGGTGGTGACTGGATTTTCTTGTAGACTCTGAGAAATTATTTGCTCTGTGTAATGATCTTGGTTTCTACTTGGTCTTTTTGATGGCCTGGAGCAAGTCATATTTAAGTTTGTCAGCAAGAAAAACTTCAAGTAGCTTTGTTTGTTGTATACATTTAATTTTTATGCTGTTGAATCATATGATGTGAAATTTGTGTTTTTGTTCTATGAGACTTTTGGGGATAAATAGAATAAGTTTTGTATTTTTGGGATTGAGGAGCAGGTTTGCATTGCCAAGTCAGGATTCTGTGGATGGGAAAGCCTGTTGAGTGATATTTTGTAAGGGATGTAGAGATTGTGAAGAGGAGATGAGTGTTGCATACTCTGCATATTGAATAAGGGTTGATTGATGCTAAGCAGTGTGCAGTTTGCTGATAAATATGTTAAAAAGGAGATGCCCAAGTATTGAACCTTGGAGAACCCCAACTGTAACTGGCAGGAAAGTTGCGAGGTCTTGCTTCATCTTAACTGTTTGTTGCTTGTTTGTCGGATAATTATGTAACCAGATTAGAGCTGATTTGTTTAGACCAAGAGATGCTAGTTCATGTAACAGTTTCTTATACCATACCATGTCAAAGGCTTTTGACAAGTCGAGGAAAATTGACGAGACTAGGTCCCATTGTTTGTGTTGATTAATGTTGGTAAGACTGAGGAAGGAGTTATGGTGCTGTGATATGGCTGGAATCCTTCCTGTGTAGATGTAAGTAAGCTATGGCCGTTGAGGAATTTCATTAGTTGGAAGTGTATACATCTTTCCAAAATTCTGGAAAGGGGTGACATGATTGTTGCATGTCAATAATTAGTTTGGTCTGTTAAGTTGCTGCCTTTATAGAGGAGGATTATGAATGATTTTTTTCCAGCTTGTTGGACATGGTTTTGACGTATTGATCCGTTGAATAGGATGGAGACTGGAAATGCTATGGATGTGGCTGCAATTTTTAGGTATTGTTTTGGTAGGTCATTAGCTTCCAGGGTTGTATGCTTTAAGTTTAGTAAATATTTTTTATTGCTGCAGTAGGGATAGGTGTGGCATGACATGAACCGCTGTGCAGAGATATGGTTTTTGGGATGGTGGATGGCAGCATGGAGTTTTGTTTAGTGATTACTAGGTTTGAGTTAATAAGTTTTGGTTAAACTGAGTGGAAGTTCTGTCAGAGTCTTAATTGATTTGATTGCTGGAGAGAGAGAGAGGAGGTTTGTCCTGGGTGTAATGGTTTTCTAAGGGATGATCGGAAGAAAGTGGAGTCATTTCTTTGTGAGTTTTGAAGGTTTGGAAAGTAGTTTTTTTTTGTCATTGGCTATTTGTAGCTTAGATAGACTTCATAGGGTATGACTATTCTGTCCAAGCATGGTATCTCACAGTCCTAGGCATTTATTTCTTTTGTTTCATGTGTTAACCATGGGACTGGGTTTCAACTGACTTTTTGGTTTTGAGAGGTGCCTGTTCATTTAATACTTTTGGAAATATCAGGTTAAAGTTCTATGGGTGAAGTCTGTATTAGGTTCTAATTGTATTGAGAAGAGGATTGAGTTAAATTCTTCTATGCTGAATGTTTTTTTTTTTTGTTGTTGCAAACTTGTTTGTAGACTACTTGTCTAGGAATATTTTGTCTCAGTCTTATTTTATAAGTTGGGAAGTGGTCACTAATAGTGCCTGGCAGGACACCACTGAAAGTTATGGTGTCTGGTTTGAGAATACAGTCGTGTGGTTTCTCTCTTTTGTATGTTCGGATGGTTCAGCAGCTGTTGTTGTTGTCTTTCAGCTTTTCCCGGTTAGGGGTCGCCACAGTGGAACTCCGGTCCGCTAATGATTGGCAGTAGATTTTTTACGTGCCGAGTTGCCAGCCCTGACGCACAACCTTCAATGAAGGTATGCCCATTCACACATGTCACCACACAGAAGACGCTTTAGCTGAGAATCGAACAGGACGTCTTACTGTGAGGCGACAACGCTACCGCAGCACCACCACCGCAGTGTGAGAAGCCAAATAAATTTAAGCTGGATGACGTTAGGTCATTTCATATCCAGTCAGTGTTTGTTTCTCCAATCATTATGGCTGCCTGAACTATTTTGCTGTTTCTCCAACATAGGATATATTTGAGTGTGAATGTAGAGACCTGTAGTATCAATGGATTTGTTTTTGCTGATTTTTAATGAGATGGTAAGGATTTCAGCATTTTAAAATTGTGGGAATTTGTGAGGATATTTAGTTATTTCTAGGGTGTTTTTGAATATAACTGCTGTGCCACCCTTACGTGTGTGTTGTCTGTCCATGGGGTGAAGTATTTCATTATCACTTATTTCAGGCATCAGCCAAATTTCGGTTGCTACTATTATGTCAGAGCTGTAGTGTTACTGGTTTGCATGCAGGTCTAGAGTTTTATTGCAGATGTTTTGGTAGGTTGTTTATAGGAGAAGGTTGGAGCCTTTAATGAGCCAGACTAATAAGACTGGGTTCCTTGGGAAGAGGTATTTGGTATGGGCTGTGGAAAAGTGGGGATTGGGGGGGGGGGTTTAGTATGAATGTCAAAACTGAGTTGAAGTTTGACGGTGGTATTATGCAGTGGGTGGTCATATTTGGATTTGCTTGTGTTAATTAGTAGTGAGTGGGGTCTAGTATAGTTGCTTTTTAAGTATTTCTTTGTATGTAGGTACAGTAGTGAGTGTGAGTAAAGTTCCAGTGATATGAGGGAAAAATGGGACTTGTTTGTGTGTGTGTAAGTTGTAAATAGTTGTTGAGTTGGTGTGTGTTTAAAAGCTTGTGATATGTGCAAGTGTGATGAGAGTAGTCATCATGAGTAGTTGCATGTATACAATTGTTTGATTTTAGTTGGAAAAAGCAGGTAGTGTAGATAAAATGGATGCAAGGTTTTATTAGAGGGTGTGTGCGCCCATGTGTTTGTGGAAGAAAGATGTGTTCTATGGTAAATGTGAAGAGCTTAGTATTGGGATGTAGAATGCTTATGCTTGGTGACAGTGGTAGTGTGTGGTTGGTTAGAATTTTCTGGTAATGTGTGTTGAAGTGTGGGAGGGATGATGGGCATGAAGTTGGTACAAGGGAGAAGGATTTTATTTGGCAGAAGTTTAGTGAAGTGGTAGTACACTGATTGTTGATGGAGATAAGTTGAAGTGGTGAGGGTGGGGATGAGCTTAATATATACAAGTCTAGATGGAGTGGGGGTGAGTGAAAGTTGGAATTAGGGTGGGGGAATGGAGCAGGACTCTCCACCCAGGTTATTGAGACATTAGAAAAACAATCAATGAAGCAGTATTTTGGCAGGATGAAAAGAAAGACAAATGTTCTGTTTCCTCTGAGAGATGCTTTATGTATGCAAAAAGCAGAATCTGGCGCTTTCAGGGCCTTTACAGGCAAAATTGCTGCTACATGTAAAGGAGGAAAATCTTATTTACAGTACAACCTGCAATTATTACAGTGTTATTAAGGGAGAGCAATGACACCATACTTTGCACTATGTCAAATATACCGGAAGGATTATACTGATTTTGTACTTCAGGTGGCAACATCTTTTTTGTCTGAGATGGTCTGAATACAAAAACATGTAACTAATTTTCTCTGCTCATGAAACATCTCCTCCTGTCTTCCCTGGCTCTCCCATTGTTATAAAGCAAGCAGTCTTCCAGATCATCAAGCATTACTTTTGGTCGAGTGCCATTACCCAAGGTATCCATTTACGTATCAGTTGTGTGAGGTTACTTTTTAATATCTTTCTTGTCCAGCTTATTTGAAAGATAATAGTATGTTACCTTACCTAGACTACAGACTTCCACTTCCTTGTGATTGCTTTTGTAACTACTACCTAACCTTTGTCAGCAGTAGGCCACTTCATGCTGAGCCCAACCTGTGTTTGATAATTCTGTGGTATAAATAGAGCAGGGGTCAATACTATTCTGTGTGGCTGAAGGAGCCTGTGTAAATATTGATTATTATGACAATTGTGGTCAACTCTAATAGTATTAATCCATTTTCTCTGTGTGCCCCTCCAAATTCTACCATTATGAGGAGGAAACAGTACCAAACATTTTACTTGATTTGCTGAGGGTATGAAAAGCTTACAGAGACATTTAAAACCTGGAAATGCAAAGCATATTTAAATGCATAGAGTTTTGGTGCAGAATACATAAACTCCATTGCTTGCTGTCCAAGGAAAGTTGGAGGCCTCTCTCTCTTTCTCGATAGCATCATAGACTTGCATATTGACTTCAGCCAGAAGTTTATCTGTTGGACTAACCATATGTTTTGCAACTGGGGCAGATACCTGTGCTTCTGTCAAAAACTTATGAACTGGAGCCTGTGAAGCTGAGGTGACAACCTTTTAAGTTGTCTGAGAGCATCACTCAGCTGGAAGTAGCTTTGTTAGCTCATTAGGAAGGCCAAATTGATCCTGAGTTAATCCGACTCCCGCCGTGTGTCCCTATCCAGCAACTTCTTTCCGTAGTAGATTGTGCCTACTGAAACATCGCCAGAAATCCTTCATGATCATGAGCCTGCTGCCTCGATAGTTGTATACATAGCAGTTTTTCCAGTCAGTACATGATCAGTTTTCTCCTAAAAGACTAGTAAGCATTGTTTAGAATGGCACTTACATAAGGTAAATTGTTAATCTGTCTTTCCCTAGACCATGATAGCTATGTCTGTGGTAGGCCCCAAGCATCCTAGTGAGCCTACAAAGTATACATCAGGAAGTAATCAAATAGACAAAGCTGTGCCATTGTATATTGATGTCTGTTGTTGGATCACTCAGATTACCCTTAGCCACACAAAAATCCCACTGGTTTTATTTCACTGTTGGCTTCCTCTTCCCCTATTTAAAAAAAGTGTTAAGGAAGAGCAAGGAGAAGGACCTGCCATTAAAAAAAAAATCATACATGTTTAACACCCCCCCTTATAGGATTGCTGAATATTTTGCTGTGATGCAGGGGCGAAAACCACTCTCAAGCATGTCAACTATCATGACAGATGCCACTGATATTCATAGGCTTACATCAATTGAGGTGACAGTCGAAAAGAGCTTTGTATTAAACCAGTTAATTGAGTAGCCTTGAAAACAAACCAAAATGCTGTATACAAATTAATTTATGTAAATCCTGCTCTTTACAGATCTAAAGCAGGAGGTTGTTGATGAAAAGGAGAAGTTTATGCTATGCCTCCTAAGAGACAAAGTATCATACATTGTCAGGTGCTAGACTGGTTCTGTAAACAGTATTATATATCTTCAGGTACTAGATCCGGGTCTGTAATGGTGGCAATAGGCAATCCTGTTGCTTTCCTTTTTTAGGGCAGAAGATCCGGAGAGCTTCACTTGCATATTCATGCACATAACAGTCCTATCATATTCACCCACAGTAATCTCTCTAAACATTGTGCTAAAGCCAGAGTCCTGAAAGAGCCATAACAGAAAGGCTAAGTCCACATACCCGAAAACTTTATCAGTATAAAGACTAGCAACCAAAAACAAGAACATGTGAACCCATGGCATCCTGTGTCAGTAGCTGAATTTTAATTAAGTTATCAAAAGATTCTATGCCCATCACAAATCTGCTATCATCTAATTACTAATGGGAGAGCGAGTGGAGCAGCCCTGGCCAGTTGTGAACAGATAGTCAGATGAGCCAATACAAAGGCACCATCTTAGACCTCTTACCAGGTTCTGGAATAATTGAGACCCCAGTGTGTTTGCAGGAGACCAGAGCATGTCATTATCTGCAACTTGTCCATTAATACCCAAAATGAATATGCAGGTCTAAGAGAAGACCAGTCATGCCTGATGATTTTACATTACAAAAGGTTGGGTGCAGGAGGCAACAGCAAACCTATCTAGTCTGCTCCTGAAGAGCATTTAACATTATACTTAGCTTCACCTTTACCCTGAGATGCCACTAATATACCCCTTAGCTCCTCCAAAGCAACTCTTGCAAAGGATACAGCCTGCTGTTGCTGTCGTGGAAATGGGTAAATCTTAACCACCCAAGTGCCACCACCCACAGATACTTCCTGTTGGTATTTCCCAAGTTAATTTCCAAATGTCTTTTACTTGTTAGCTTTGTACAAATTATAAAAATGTGTTACTTTCAATAACTTATTTTTTTATTTTGTACTACTATACTCTGCCTTTGCATATTTCCATTTTGTATTGCATCCAATTTTTCTTTGTCTTCTGCATGTTTCATTATAAATGTGGACTTGCCATTTGGCATGGGGAGTTGCTGAAAAGGGTCTGTTATCAAACTACAATAAATAAATATAGTGGTCCGGAAAGATAACATTGACATTTCCAAGGTTCAAAACTGGGAGGCCCATTTTAATCTGTCTTTTTGTATCCTCTATAGGAGTTGTCTTTGTCAAAATTCTCCTTACTGTACAGCACTCAGGCCGCTTAAATCTCTGACATCATAAGTTTCAAACCAAGGGACACATGTAATTAACTAGTTGGCAAACTCATCAGGTCTAACCCAAAAGAAATGAAACTATATTTCAAAACAGAAGGCCCAGCCACCTCATAACGGGGCTGATGCAGCACAAGAAGCAGCTTACTAAATGCATTAAAAAAAAAATAAAAATGTTCTTGGATTTCCCAGGGACCTTGACACCTTAAGAGCTTCCTTCTTACCCAAACCAAAGTAGTATGTTGTCCCTGCTGACAACCCAAAGTTGCCCAACTAAAATATTCACTGCAGTGACAAAATTCACATACCATGCATCCTTACGGAAGTCTGAGGACTAGGCTTGATGGTCTGATTGTACCTCACCTTGCTAACGCATAAGAAAGTTTTATTTTTTTTTGTAAATATTGCTCATTGGTGCTGCGGTAGCATTGTCGCCTCACAGTAAGACGTTGTCCTGTTCGGTTCTCAACTAAAGCATCTTCTGTGTGGAGGCGTGCGTGAATGGATGTACCTTCGTTGAAGGTTGTGTGTCAGGGCTGGCAACTCGGCACGTAAAAATCTACCGCCAATCATTAGCGGACCGGAGTTCCGCTGTGGCGACCCCTAATCGGGAAAAGCCGAAAGACACAACAACAACATGATGTAACCATATGTCCATTATAGATTATCATGTATGTCTCCATACTTTTTGCTCTAGGATGTCTGCCCCCCCCCCCAATCTTTCTTTACCATCAAGAATTGGGATACATTCACGACATGGTAATTTTTTTTCTTCCCAGCATGCCTTCTGCTGACGGTCCTCAGTCCTGACCTTTTTATTACTGCTAAAGGTTGATGCTTTGCCTCTGTCCCACTAAGCAGGCAACTTTTCATATAGGAGTTAGAAATTTACATCCAGATTCCAAAACAGTTTACATAATGAGTACTGGTCTTCCCTGAGTTTGTAGAGAGAGAGTTCCACATTGTGTGATTTTGGAAGAAGAGTTAAACACTGCATTAGGTAATGTTTGCAAATGCAGGAGTGTGTGTGCCTTCTTGGGCAGTCCAAAAGTCACACTTCATTTTAAGAGTTGGCCGAATTGCTGTAGAAAATGCTGCTACAGGTCCTAGTTAGAAATTCCCTTTGGCAGTAGTCCTTCCAGCCCCAAAATATTTTAAAAAGAAAACAGAGTACCTACTATAGGCATGCCAGGTATTAAAACCTGACTCTCAGTTTTCACACCGCTTTGCAGAGGGGTACAGCCTTATACATGGAACACCATTACACATGCATGTCTGTTGGCATATGGACAACATTGCACTTCGATATTCTTTCTGGGCACATAACACACCCTGGTCCAAAAACAGATGAATGCACATCTCTGTTTACTGTCCATCATTTTCTATGTCCCTTCCCTAGTGATTCTATTGTGTCTCTGGCTGTTATGTTTTGCCACTACTTTCCCAATTTTCCTTGCAGCACAGCTGAGCTCTGTATTCCTCAGGTGCAGATGGTTTTACTGCCCTGTATGCATTCCTCAGGCAGACCACCATGTTCCTACTGCCAAGTCCACTGCTTTGTGCAAAGCATGTAGGGGCCACCTCTTGTTGCTGCTCATTGCAGCAATAATAACCAAAGCCCTTTATATGTATGTAGCAAAAAGTGATAAAAAATCCCAGATGGCAGAAACCAAAATCAAACATGTAAAATTCTAGCCAGGACTCGTGTAGGGGTAACCGCTTTGATAGATAACAAAGATTACAACTTTCAGTTAATGTTTCATTAGGCTGGTGCAATCAA
Organism: Protopterus annectens; assembly: GCF_019279795.1. NCBI lineage: Eukaryota > Metazoa > Chordata > Ceratodontiformes > Protopteridae > Protopterus > Protopterus annectens. The sequence continues at coordinate 928,262,692 of NC_056739.1, forward strand.
AAAGGCAAAATCATTAATTAAAGGCATTGTTAATGATGATAACGATTATGATAATAGCAGTAATAATAATAATAATAATGGGTTTCCTAAGGAAAAAGTCACATGCTTTCTAGAGAACAAAATATATGAAATGACAGAGTTTGCTATTCATGATAAACTAGGATAAACCTTGGCTGTGACCCAGATGACACGAATTTGGGTAACAATTTTTGTGTTGGTGATCCAAACGGGGAAGATAGGAGTTAGTGACTGATGCCTGCTTGCCTGACAGGGGATGTGGGGATATCGGGGAGCTGGACTCAGGAATTTTCTCACTGACCTCATTTGCAATCAGCTGTTGTAGTCTTGCTAGTACAAGCATTGCATCACAGGCAGGTGATATGGGATTGAGCTACCAAGCTGGTAACGGTAACCTTTTGATATGCATATGGATATAAGCATACAAATGCTAGAAGAGGGGCTAATAAGCCCTTGCAGTGATGTCTGTACCCACATCAGTCACCAAGGGGTACAGGGTTAGGGATAATTGTGGCACATCCCCATGTCCTTCACCTGATTTGAAGAGTGGGGGAGGATGCCACGCAGTTCCTTTTTCTGAGGATAGTTAAGGTCTTTCCTGAAAAACAGACGATCCCAGTGCAGGAGATGTAACTGGACTTATCCTTCATACATTGCAGAGCAGGAGTTCTTCCCTTGGGTGTACATATTAGAAAGATTAGAAAGAGTAGGGGCACAAACTCTTCTGTAGCCGCATGGATGAAAGCCCCCTCCAAGTGACTCTCATGGGTGGTAGAGATAGAACCCTTTCATCTGAGAATGAATGCTTTCATGACCATGTGTGTGGGGGTGGGAGGGGTGCTGATAGTTTAAGGCTTGGAGGGAAAAATGTCTTTAAAAAAATCCAGTTGAGTGAATTGCTTGAGTGAATTGCACTGATTCATATATAAAAATATATGTAGTTTTGTGTTATATGAACTTTTCTTTCTGTAGTCTGTGTGTGCTTATGCGTGTGCATGTATGAGCACATCTGCATCACGAACACATGTACACATGTGTGTGTGTTTGTATGTACATGTGTGTATGTGCACATGTACATACAAACACACATATAATCGATAGATATGTAATTAGAATGTCAGCATCAGTAGGACTATTTATTACCCGATCTGTCCGGATGCATATTTAATATGCTATTCCACTGGCTCTTCTTTGTTAATTATATTGCCTTACACTTGTCCCACTTTAACGTTTTGTAGTAAGACACTAATGTTGTCAGACTTGGTGCAAAGAATGTAAAAGTGACCTGAACTACACTTGTCCTTGACGAGAACAGCTGCATGTTAACTGCAGAACCACAAACTTCTCTCGGCACTGTTCTCCAAGTTGTCCTTAGAGAGGTGGCATGTCATTTTGAATTCCGTGAAGTACTTTATAAGTGGAAATAATTTCAGTTTCAAATTTGTGAGAAGAGTCTGTTGCTATATAATTAGATGTTACACACGTAATTGTGCCCTTCACAGTGTCACAACCTTAGTAATGACTAGAAAAATGGAAAAAACTTATACAAGGAAATCAATACTGACTTAGTAAGGGCTGTAGATTGACTTCATTTGCTTCAAGTACTGAAACAACGTTTCCTATTAAAGCTGTTAAGAGTTATGCTTTCATACATATACTGTTCCTGCGTGAACTTTAGCCGTAGTTTATTTGGTTGTTTAAGCTGTAATTTTTTTAAAAATTACATATTTCAAATATAGACATGGAGACGTATGTTTAATGGTCCATGATAACCACATAACTGTTACTATGTATTTGAGTTTTATTTTGCTCAAATCTGCAAATCATTCTGTTCTTTCATTACGAGTCTCTAAATTTCAAAGGTGAAAAGGTCCAAGTGGAATTAATCTCACTAGAGCAACTGGAAGTAACTGCAAAGATAGGTTTCTGATAGAACATATGTACACACCGTGCCTCTTAAAATTAAATACTGATTGTCGAAATATGGCAAGTAACCTGATGCCCCTTTCAAATTAAAAACTAGTTTATTTGCAGTATGATGTAGACTCTTCTGAAAGTTATGAATTTTTTGAAAATTTTTTTCTTGGTTTTCAGAAAATCTGAATCCAACAGTGCTTATAAATGTTGCACAAGCTATTTGCTTTGTTGCTGTTTCTAGAAGATGTATGCTCTTGTTTTGTATAAGTACCAGAAGGATTCCCATTCATTTCCGTATATGTACATTCTGAAATTCTGCTGCACTGTATGTAGTTCCAAAATACAGTTCAAAGGACACTTGCTTTCTGCCAAATCAGTTTTTATCCGGCATAGCTGTTGAAAAAAATGAGCAATGTTTTTGTTTTCTCATCAACTAAGAAAGTTTCTCATAAGGTTGTTTTCACTTTTGGCTGGTAGCAGAACATTACCTCTTACATTAATACTCCTTGAAGGATCAAAGTAAAAGAATGGTTAAATCTTCAGTAGTAAAATTTCTGTTTATCGGCATACTGTGATGTCTTTTCATGTCACTGTTGCAGTATTCTTTACTTAAAGGGATTCCCTTCCAAGAGTAGCCCAACATATGGCCGCCAGTATGGCAAAGCCTTAGGATTTTTTAGATGAATGTCATGTATGTCCTCCCTGCTCAAGGCTTATGGGGAATAAAGGTGATGTACATACATCAGGACTTCTTTGCCACCAGTCTGAACACCATCAATGAATGCCAGTCTAAACGTTTTTGTGCTGGTTACGAAGCCATATTTCCTGTATGTGTCCTGTTTCTTCTTCTCTTTCCTTTCTTTTTCAGTGCTGTGGATTTACATGTCATCCAGAAAGGGAAAATGTCAGTTTGGCAGGCAGATTTCCCATAAGGATTATCGCAAGCAGTGTCCCTTCTGTTTGGATGCTTCTCACACCATATGCAGTGTTTTGTTTGTCAGGCATTTGACCCTGAGACCATACATAGTTGTTTCTCCTCCTTGTCGATTTACCTGGAGAACCAGTGTCTTGAATGCTTAGCGCAAGGTGCTGTGGCGGAATCTTCCTGTCCCAAAGGTCAGCTGCCTGCCAAGAAAAAGGCCAAAAATGTCAGGTCTGATTAGGCTGCTATCCCGCCTCCCTGGATGTCTCTGTCGAGGCTGGTGAAGGGCTAGATGATTTTGCCCGGTTGTTATGTCAGATTCCTTTGCTGTAGCTGTATTGGAGGCCGGCATTGATCCAACTTCTCACTTGGCCTCAGAGGCTCTGTAGAAGTCTGTTCAGGATTTTGAGGGGAAACCTTGGGTGATCACATCAGATGGTCGAAGGGGGATTCTGCAGAGACTTTTTGGGAGGAGATTCCTGTTACGATAATACGGTGTTTAGGGCAGACATTCCTCAAAAGGAAAAACAAAAAACCTAAGCATATTTCCCCTGCTGCAACGGATGCCCAGCATGAATGGCAGGATTTTATCCAGGGATTATTTAATCCATTGATGGCACTGAGGCCTCCACAAGGAGTTTCTGTACCTGCACCCCCTTGATCCTCTACCCACTCAAGAGGCCCAGAGAGTAGGACTCCTCTGATGAGGACTTGGATTTTAGAAAAGAATCTTTGCCATATATCTTTCAGGTCCTTTCTCCTTTGGATTATGGCTCTAAAGAGGAAGACTCTATTAGCTCAGACCCCTTTTGAAGAACTCAGTTATTGGGATACTCTTTCTCGTATGATGGAGTACTTTAAGTGGGACTGCTCTCTGATTTCTGACATTCAGAAGAGGTATTATGATCTAATCTAAATGGATTCCCCTAAGTCCTCTGCTGTTCCTCCGGTCTTAGCTGCCCTTTTAGACAGTTTTTTTGTTGCCTCTGTGGCCTCAGATTCTCAACCTCCAGCTCCTAAGAAACCCAATAGGTTTTGCAAGGTGCCTGATGACTTCAAGTTTCTTTACAAATGTCTTTCTGATGACCCCTCTGTGGTGTGTCTCTTCTGACAAACCCTCTAAGCCTTCTACTAAACAGCTTCCTTTGGTCAAAGACAGTAAGGCCATGGAACGGTTGAGCAAGAAGGGGAAGTACTGCTGCCTCCTTGGCCATTCAGGCTATTAATTAGCAGGCTGATATCACCGGGTATATTTTAGCCCTTCTTTCTCAGGCTATCTCTGGCCCTCATGATTTTGAAGGGAAGTCCTCAGCCATTTGTTTACTGGGCTCCACTTCTTAACCACTCTATTAAATGTAGTTATGAGTCAGCTGTTGCCTCTTCTGGAGCTACTGCTTTTGGTTCTGTTTTGAGATGCTACTCTTGGCTTCATCTCTAGCCTTTGTCTGATAACATTAAGGCTAAAGTTTTAGTTGGATGCTCCTCTTGATAATAAGAACTTATTTGGTTCTGCAGCTGCTGAGCTTTTTAAGTCTCTGCAGGATAAAGGGAAGGCTTTATAGGAATTGCATATTTTTGTTTCTCCTTTTCCCAAGTTCCTAAGGCTTTTGTTCAGAGACAGCCTTGCCCTCTCCCCAAGAGTAAAAAGGGTTTTAGGCAGGTTGCTCCTGCTAATTCTACTCAGACTGCAACTTCTGAGGAACCTTTTTTTCAAGACAAACAAGGTTCCACCCGACTGTCTGTTTTCCCCTCCTTTATCTCTGTGTCCCTTCTCAATTGGTGAAGGATCACTCAAGACTCTTGGGTTCTGTCCATCATCTTTCAGGGATACTTCATGGTGTGGAAGTCCCTTCCTTTCTTTGTGGGCATTTCTCAACCTCCTCAGGAACAACTTCCTTTCTTTCTAAAATTACTTGAGGACCTTCTGATTCAAAGGCACCATTCAAGCTGTTTCCCCTTCCTGGGGGAAGGGGTTTATTCCAGAATATTTCTGGTTCCTAGGAAGAAAGGCACTGGAGGCCCATTCTGGACTTCTGACAGTTCAACACCTTTCTTGAAGATACCTTCCTTTTGGATGTTATCCCTTCAGACTCTTGTTTCTTCCTCATCCTCCTGTTTTTCTTCTTCTTCTTCCCCCAGTCTTTACTGGCCTCTCTGGATCTCAAGGATGCTTATCTTCACATTTATATTCATTCCCCTTTCAGGAAGCTTTTGTGTTTCTCTGTTTCTTCATTGCATTTTCAGTTCTCTGCTTTTGCCATTCTAAGGTTTTCACTAAATGCCTCACTCCTGTGATTGCTTTTTGCAGAAAGAGAGGAGGTCAAATCTTTCCTTATCTGGACGAGCTCATCATTCAGGCTTCCTCCCCCACAACCTTGTTTCAGCACCTTCACCATACTGTTTGCCTCTTGCAAAGCCTGAGGTTTATAATAAACTTCTGGAAATCAGCCCTGGTTTCTTCTCTGGATCATGCGTTTCTCGGTTGCAGGCTCTCGCGCTCGACCATCCCTATGCTGGTGTCCCTACCTCCTCCCAAGGCTGTTTCTCCGATTTTCTTTTTTTTTTCAGTCACTTCTTCCTCAGGTTTCAGTTACAGCCAGGGAGTTTTTCAGGACTCTAGGTTTCATGGCCTCCACCATTCCTATGGTACGTCTAGCCAGGCTCCATATTAGAAGATTACAGTGGTTCCTAAAGTCATCATGACTCCTGCACTGTCGTCCTCTATATTTCCCATTCCCTTTTCTTCCATGCCTCAAGCTCAAGTTGGTAGATTCTTCATCTGTCTCTCAACCTGGGACTTCCTTTTTAGCCCCCAGTCCCCACTCAAGAACTTTTTTTTGGATACTGCAGGTATGGGATGGGGAATCTTTTTTGGTCTCTGGCCCCCTCATCAGAGGTAAGACCATATCAATATCAAGGAGATGAGAGCTCTCCTTTTTGCCCTTCAGGCCTTTAATTCTCTTTTTCTTCCAGGGCCCCTCAAAATCTTTACAGACAATAACAGTAATGTGGCACATCAACAAACAAGGGGGGGCACGATCCTACCTTCTTTACAGGCTGGCTCTTCAAGTTTTGGATCTAGCTGTCCAGTATCAAGTAACTCTTCAGACTGAATGTATTCTTTACGAACAGAACATAGCGGCAGACTCTATGAGCAGGCCTGTAACAGGCTCACGAATGGATGCTTCACAAGGATGTGTTTCTGGATATTGTCCATCAGTGCAATATTCCTCAGGTAAATCTTTTTGACTCGCCTTTGAACAGAGAGCTGCTTCTTTTTTGCACCAGAGTCCCATGTCCTCTGGCCTGGAAGATAGATGCCCTCTCATTTTCCTGGAAGAGGATGTTTCTCTATTCCTTCCCTCCCCTTCCCCTCATTCCGAGGGCCCAGCTCAAGATAGAGCAAGACTCCACCAAAATGTTGTTGGTAACTCCCTTGTGGCCCAGACAGCATTGGTTCCCTTTTCTTCTGCACCTAGCCAAGGGCAATCATCACAAGTTATTTCACAGGGTGGACCTACTCACATAAGACAAGGGGTCTCTCATCCATCCTCACGTGTCCACTCTTCAAATGATGTTGTGGGTGTTAGGTTTTAATCTATTTTAGGTACCTTCTTTTTCCTGAGGACATGCTTAGGGTTCTGCATGAGGCCAGGAAACCCACTACCAGGAAATCCTCTATGTCAAAATGGAAGAGATTTTGTTTGGTGCCTTGCTTGTAACCAGGATCCACTTCTGTGGATATCCCTCTAGTTCTCTCGTATTTGTGTGAAGCCATGCTGGATTAGCTTATTCTTCAGTTAAAGCTCATGTTTCAGCTGTCTGTGCGTGTGTGCTGGTGACTCCTCCTCTGGCATCTAGGTTTGAGGTTAAAAATTTTTTAAAGGCATCTTTCATATAAGACCTCCCAGGAAGCGTATTCCACCTTCCTGGGATCTTAATTTTGTAGTTTAAATGTTGACTCAGGCTCTTTTTGAGCTTACATCTTCAGCTTCCCCCTTCTATTTTACTCTACCCTTTTTCTCCTTCTGGATGCACGTGTTCCTCCTTCTTCCTAGGACTGTTGTTCCTCCTGGGGCTATTCATTTCTGAAGTATGTACATCACCTTTATGCCCTGTGCCTTGAGTGGGGAGCATAAGCGTGACATATGACATCTATAAAATCCTAAGGCCGTGGTATACTGGCTGGACATTGGGCTACACTCTGTAGGATGTCCCTTTAGTAAAGAATACTGCAACAGTGAAGAGAAGGACATCTACTGTTATGGTAAGATTTTACACAACTGTACTTTCTCCCCAGTAAACGCAGTTTTTGTCATGCTCTTGTTATGTTGTCTTCCTTCATGCTGACGCCTAGTACCTGTTGTTTATAGAGTAGATTAAGATGTTACAGAAACAGGGCTGTAACATCCATTTCTGGACTGCATTGCTGCTTAGTGAATAGCTATCCTTTAACAGTTTTACTTCTGTGGATATTGTTCCTGTATTGATCGATGTGGCATTTCTTTTCTAGACTAGCTATTCATTTTTGAGGTATGTACATCCGGACCTCACCTTTATGCCAGCACTACAACCAGTGAGAGATGCACTTATCTAGCCAAACTGAAGGTAAAGCTCTCTCCAGCCAAGACTGAACTTGACAGTCGAGGATAAGATAAACACTTGCACCACACCACACTCATCACATAGTCTCCCTAAATTTACACCACCAAAATCCACACATAGAAACACAAAAACATTTGTGGAGGCTCTCAATAATAATCTCAAGCAACAGAGACCTCCAAAACAGAAATGCAAGCAACCTCCACCCCCAACACAACCCAAATGACACACAACCTACAGACACAGTGTACCACTCAACCACAACCAATAAGGCAAAACACACTAGTCATAGGTGACTCTGTAGTCAGGCACACTGATGTCCCACTCACCCGGCTAAACAAGGAGAAGGTTACTGCCAGCTGCCTGTCAGGTGCCAGGATCCGCCACATAACCCATGCACTCAGGTCACTCCACAACAAGTACAAATATGACTCTGTCATTGTCCATGTTGGTGTGAATGACCTGAGATATACCTCCCTGGACTACATGAAAAGAGACATGGAAGAGCTCTCCGATCTTGTAGCCCAAGCAGGTATGACCCTAGCCCTGAGTAGCATTCTGCCATCACCCAGAATGATGCCGCAGTACAAGAACAAAATGATTGACTTCAACAATTGGCTAAGCTTCTGGTGTCATTCTAAAGGGATCCAGTGTCTGTCTGCCTGGGATGACATGGTCGACAGACCACGATGCTTTGCCAGAGATGGCCTGCACCTGTCACTCCTGGGATTCTGGATACTGGCTAAGGTTCTTGCCGCCCCTATAGTGCCTTTTTTAGGCAAGGTTCAAATGACAAATTCACCACTGTAACAGGAACAGGCAAGCAAAAACTGAGGGTGATGCTACTCAATGCTAGAAGTCTAAATCTCAAAATGCACTCACTCGAGGCACTCCTTAAAATGGAAAACATCGATATCTGTGCAGTGACTGAGACCTGGTTCATGGCTCCAGTGAGCACCCCTGCACTACCAGGCTATAACTCATGCCACACTTTTCGGCCATGTAAACTGGACCGGAACACCAAAGGCAAAAATGTGTCCATATTCATTAAGGATATCCACACCTCCAGGCTAGTTGCTCAGCATAATGCAGCCAAGGTTATCCAAGTGCAGCTAACTCTGGGCAAAACTGCAGTCCAAATTGTAGCTTGGTACAGATCCCCCCCCATGCCCCAGGATTCCCACTCCTCTTTTCTTGATGTACTGGAAAATATTAGGGTTCATCCAAACACCCTAATAATGGACGATTTCAACTACCTCACCATTAACTGGGAAAACTACTCGTGCACCAACTCCTTCACTCAACGCTTTCTGGAATTCATAAACTCCAATGCCCTGGATCAACTTATCCACACCCCACCAGGGGCAACAATATCCTAGATCTAGTCATTACCAACATGAGTGACCGGTGTTCCACACCTGAAGTCAACGCCTCATTGGTCCAATCCGACCGTAAGCTAATTACCCTAGATATCCACATCCTGCCCCCACCCCCATTAAGGAAACCATGGTAAAAAATTTCTCCAAAGCCAACTTCATGCTTCTTAAGACAGAAGTGGTGAACTTTGTGACACACATGCAGGTGGACAATACAGTTACGACTACTGAATCCTGCACAATTGCACTTTATAAGCACTTACACGAGTCCATGGATCGTGCTATCCCAAACAGAACCAAGATGCTGTCCTCCAAAAAAAGGAAGTCAATCTGGTGGTCCCCTACCATAAACAAACTGTACAACATAAGGAAGAAACTGTTGCAAAAAAGAGTAAAATCCCATGAGTGGAGGAGCTCCCTGGTCAGCCTCAGTAAGAAGCTGCGATCCCTGATAAAATCCTCCAAAGCTAGTTACGAAAACAAAATCGCCACTGATTCTAAAGACAACCACAAAGCATTCTATAGCTATGTCAAGAATCTCAGTGGCAACACTCAGATCTACTCTGAGTTGCAGCACAATGGCACTAAATATACAGACCTAACTGATATTGCCAACATCCTGGCAGATAGATTCAGTGCTAACTTTACCCCTCCTCAACCCCTAACGAGCCCATCTCTATACTGGAAGAATGCAAAGTTCCTGTAATCATGGCTGCACAGGTAAAAAACACACTCTCTATAGCCAAGAACACAGCATCCATGGGACCAGACAACATCCCAGGCTGCGTTCTACATGAACTACAGAACAAATTGGCACCCCACCTAAGTACCATGTTCAATCATAGCCTCACCTCAGGCTTTGTGCCTGCTGAATGGCGCATAGCGATAGTTATCCCACTCCACAAGGGGGGAGCCACCATGAACCCCGAGAACTACCGCCCCATTAACCTGACGAACCTGGTCTGCAAGGCCATGGAACGTATCATCATGGAACTTGTAAACAAAGACATTGGTAATCTCCAAACTCTGGACCCCACCCAGTTTGGGTTTGTAAAAGGCAGATCATGTCTCCTAAACCTGATAGACGACTTTGAAGCAGTCACCAAAGCCGTAGACGAGGGTAAGGTGGTTCACACAGCCTATCTAGATCTTGCCAAGGCTTTCGACACCATCCCCCACTCTGGAATTATAGATAAACTCACTAAACTAGGTATAAATCCCTATGTCACAGGATCTGTTGCCAACTGGCTCACTGACAGAACCCACACTGTGAAAGTAGCAGACTCCAAATCAGACTACAGACCAGTGACAAGTGGAGTACCACAGGGTTCAGTCCTGGGTCCTCTCCTGTTTGGTATCTACTTCTGTGATGTATAGGCTAACACAGAAGGTCTTTGGCTAACTAAGTTCGCAGATGACTGCAAACTAGGAGCCATAATCAAAACTCCTAACAATGTGGACAGCCTACAAAAGGGCCTCACTGAGACAGATGCCTGGTGTCAAAGCCATGGCCTCAAGCTCAATGCCAAAAAGTGCATTGTCATCCCCTTTGGTAAAAACTCTGTACCCATGAACAACAACATAGGTGGTAGTATACTTAACACCGGCAGTGTGATAAGAGACCTTGGGACACAGGTGGACAGTAGTCTCTTCTTTGATAATCACATCGCCACAGTAGTCAGGAAATCCTTCTACGTGGCACACCTCATCACAAAAGGTTTCGCATCCAGAAAAAAAAGGTCATTGTTCCCCTCTACTCATCACTCATTAGACACATTATAGAGTACAATGCCTCTTTTGGTATGTACCTCACAAGACATCTACAACAACTGGAAAGGCCACAGAAATACCTCACAAAGAGGATTACTGGCCTCCAACAGATGCCCTACGCAGACCGTCTCAAAAAACTCCAGCTTTACTCCGTCGCATATCGCTTACTCAGAGGTGATCTCTGCTTAACATACAAAGCTGTCGAATCCAGAGCTGTTGGACATGCTCCACTTAAAGAAATCCCAATCCCTCCAAGCTACACACTCTCGAGACCTAAACCTTATCACCACAATAAACAGAACTTGCTGGAGGGATAGATTCCTGTCCCAGAGACTTCCCATACTCTGGAATAAACTACCTATCTATATCAAACAAAGCTCCTCATTAGCATTCTTCAAGAAAAATCTTGATGATTGGATGGGAAGTAGGAAATTCACCCCGGGGATCACTTCTGTGGCTCTCTTCAACAGTGGCACAGGAAAATAATTTTCTTGGGTGGCAAAGGCCAGGGTACCTTTTTGGCAGGGCTTGTATAGGCCCCAGGGCCGATAACCTAGTACCTACCTATGAACCTATAGACACCCGAGTTGTACAAATATGTCCAGGTAAAGCTCGTACCAGCACCTGAATAGTATTACTTGAGAGTGCTCTGTGATTGTTTAAGATTTTCTTATGGATGAGTTTTCCCTCCCTTTAGCAGTCTCTGCGTTGTTGCATTAACATCTCTACTGGTAAGTTGGAAGACTAAATCATGTTCTGCTTTTTTTTTTTGTGTGTGTTTAGTCCCCAATTATACCGACTGGATACATGTGTGTGCCATTCTTTTATTCTTCTCTTCATTTTTTTATTTATTCATGGGGGAAATCCATTTTTTTATTATTTTTTAATGTTGCATTTATGTTTATATACCTGGTATCCAACCTGCAAGTAGTCTACACCACATAAAGTATACAACATTCTTCCAGATGTACAGTGTAGTATTACATGTGAAATATCTACCTGGACTGTAATTGTTGGTTATGGTCTGCTGCCTTCCCAACACTGCACCCTCCCTTTGCGAAGAGCATGTATTCATTTGTTATGCTGGATTTCCCTAATCTTGGCAATGAATCTGCATTGGTGACATACGTAGATTTGTTTATTTATTTTGATGGCTTAATTGGTAGTATCGTGACTTTACGCTCTTTTGCAGGATCTTTTCCAAATTATAATTTCTTTTTATTTCTCTTAATTGTACAATATTTCTCTTAATTGTACAATCTGTGTCCTCTGCATTATACTCTGCTCTACAAGAAAGATGATTGCTCTTTAATTTCTAGACCTTTTATTTGTCACACTGTTATCTTTTGTATTTCACCCTCTTAATTCTAGGTCTACAAACCTAGCAAATCTGCTGGCCATTGCCTATACTCGTACAAGGTTGCTAAGGCCTGGAACTCCTTACCTGTATCCATTAGTTATATACCCTCGCTCCCATCTTTCAAAACCACTCTGAAAGGCTTCCTAGCTAAAATCTGGCTCTGTTCTTTATCAAAACCAGCATAAACTATATCGCTAAATGTGAACAAGTACCTTTTCAGTCCTTATACCTCCTTGCTCTCCCTTCTTCACTTAGTTCATTACTGCTATCTAATTTGTTTCCTGACTTTGTCTAAATATACCATAAACCTGTTTTTCCCTCACTTCATATTGTAATTTTTATTTGTATTAGACTAACTTGCCTTTAATTTCTCTATAAACTAAGATTTCTCTAAATATTACATGATTTTCATATACCTTGTATCGATTCTTAACCAGTGTTTTTATATTAAGTCTAATTTGTTATAATTATTTAAACTGCAGATGTTTTGTTTTATTTTTTGAAGACTTTAAAATTGTTCTTAATGTTTTGTAATAATTTGGAGCTTTTCTCCCTGGGTCTCTACTGAAAGTGAGCTTGTACACAGTTGGACATTCCCGGTAATCAGATGTCATAAATAAATACATTTCAGTGGTTATCCTTTTTGCTGTGCTGTATGTTTACCCTTATTAGATCATAACAAAATCTTTGTTTGCCTCATTGCTATGTGCTGTTGCATGTCTTTCTCCTTCCTCAGATTCTGCAGTTATATCCTTGTCCAACATGTATATCATTTCTAGATCAGTTTATTGACACATCAGCTTTGTTTTTGCTGTAGACATGTTGAATCTTAATGTATGTGTTGTAAATAATGTAAAACATGTATTCATTACATCTTTGGTGATTGTTAGTGTTTATAAACCATTTATTCTTATTATTCCTGTTGCTTTTATTTCTGAGCCTTTGCTTAAAATGTGATCTGCCCATTTGGTTGTCTTGGTCAGAAAGTACATTACAGTAGAATAAATACTTAAAATTTGTGCCATCTTTTTTTTTTTTATTCAGTCAGCTCTTACCTGGGTAAATAGTGTCATCTTTCTTGGGGTTGTTTTTAGCCATGATTCAGACTGCAGGATCAAAGCAAAATGTGAAGGCTATGTGTATGGTTTTGGAGTTGCAGGTCAGTTTAGGTCTGAGACAGAAGATTGGACCCCGAAGACAAGGCCCATACAACAAGGGGAGAACATAAATGCTTCACACAGTCCGAAGCCAGAGGTTAGGATTGAAAAGGATGCCATAAGGCTGCATCAGTAAATGCTATTCCTCTTAAGAGCCAGTGATCAGAATACATTGGTGGAGTGCTGACAGTTAAATTTCATAAGCTTGAAGTCAGGGTTTTCATTTCATGTGTAGCCATGAAAGCAGATAAAGTACTCAGCTAATGCATTTTTTCTCCCAAGTAAAGTGAAGATCAGAACACATTCCGTTTTCCCTAGTCCTAACACAGTCAGTCAGTCACACTTTCTCAAGGTGCTGCATGCAGTTCTAATTCTTTTGGATGAAGTGTGAATGAATGAGATAGCCCTCTCTAAAAACTGGGTGCCAAACCTTTTGTCAAGGAGTCCATTTCATTGAACAGTAAAAACGCTGGTGTAGCTGATCAGAACTGCGGTGATAAAACAGTACTAGGCTTTTACTGTTCGAGATCACTGAATAATTGGGAATTTACCCTTTCCGTAATCTAGAGCCATCTCAGATTTGGTACAAGTAGCAGGCGGGGTGCAGTGCACTGGGGGCTTGCCCCCTGCAAAAAAAGATGTCTGTACTGATTTTGTTTATTTTGCATGGTTGAGGTGTGTTGCTTGACCATTATTGAGTTGATGTTTTGGGAGGGGGACTAATGATTTTCGACCGTTAGTGCGTCATTGTTTAGCAGGGTGACAGCAGGTCACTAGCTACAAATCTCTTGGACATTCAAAATGGAATTCTTAATGAGATGCAGGTTTGCATCAGTGATGAAATTGCTATTTAAACTGTGGAGAAAATCAAGGCACCCAACCTATTTAATCTACATAGTGACATCCATATAACTGCTGCTTTTTGTTTATTATGAGGGAGATTGTTCTCTTCAGATTGTGCATGTTTTGTTATGCAAAGATAATTCTGGATAAGATGATCCTGGCATCCGAAGCCTGATATATTTGATGCAGTATTCCTGATCTGTACTTTCCTAGAATCACAGCTAGATTTATAGATTGCTTATCCTTTTCACTGGTAGACTGTGCCTTGTGGTATTTAACGTCTGCTTCTTAAAATTGCTGTGCATTTGGCTACAGTGTTAAGAAATTTTAAACAGAAATATTGTTTTTAGCTGTTCTCTTGCTGGTTCTCATAGGTTTGGGTAGTGTTAGTAGTCACATGCTATCATAAATAAGTCATCTGCTGTTTTTCCATGTGTGTAATTCCAGGCTTTATAATTGTGTCTTGTGCACATCTGAGAAAAATATGTTAGAATTGTCCAATTTTCTCTTCTCTGTTTTATTTATTTTTTTGCATAGTTAACATTGGTGTTTTCTTT
>NC_056739.1:928279713-928319713 GCF_019279795.1 Protopterus annectens
TATGAGCAGTGTTTAAAATCTGTCCTTGTTTTTAGGCCATTGTCCCATGATTTTGTCAGGCTTTATCCAGATTTCTTACATTAAGAGGTATGATGCACAAGTAGATACCCAATGGATATGGAAAAATGAAATTGCTTAGACTGAAACTGCAGCTGCTTTGCTGCTCTCTGATTTAAGTCATCTGATTTGATCAACCTTTGGTCTTGTCCCTTTAAGGCGTCTTTCACCAATGCCTCCTTTGATGGATCCACCTTGTTTGGACTGTTTGTTAAGAAAACCTTGACCCACAGTGAGCAGGAAGGCAAGACTCTGTCCGTGTTAGGGACCAAGTTTTCTTCTCCCCAGTAGTCCTTTTCAAAGACCCAGAGGTGACGTAAGAAACTTTGGTTCTGAAGGACTCAGTCTTCCTTTCATGATGCTCCCCTGGAATCCTCTTCCGCAACCGCAACAGGGGATGCAGTAGCAGGTGCTGCCCCAGAGACAGAGGGGGTCCACAGAACCAGGGCTCCTGGGAACCCTTTTTGGAGAAGCCCTTTCAGCATTCTTGAGATTCTGCCCGACTGTCCTGCCCTAGTGGCAATCGGGAGTTGACTCTCCCTTCACAGACTAGCCTGGACAAGTTTCACCTCCGATTAGTGGGTGCTAAAAATAATTTCCAGGGCTTACTCCATTCCTTTTTCCCAGACCACTCCAATTCAAAAAAATTCTCCCAGACATTCCACCCCACCAAAGGGAGATGGCCTATATCGAGGTGCAAGACCTCCTTGAAAAAAGAGCCATCCGAGAGGTCCCAACAGGGCAGTGAGGGTCCAGAACTTACTATCACTTATTTTTGGTGCCAAAGCAGACCAGAGACCTGTGTCCAATTTTGGATCTCAGTGAGCTGAATTTGTCTGTCAAGAAGTCCAAGTTCCAGATGGTCACTGTACAGTCTATTCTGCCTTTACTATGCAAGGAGGATTGGATGTGGTCAGTGGAACTCAAGGACACGTACTATCGTATAGAGATCGGCAGACACTCCAGGAGGCACTTGCGCTTTCAGTTAGGGGCCGATCATTACCAGTTCAGACCCCTGCCCTTTGGACTCATCACAGCCACCTGAGTGTTTACCAAATGCATGGCAGTGGTGGCAGCTCCTCTCCAGCTGCAGGGTTTCCAGGTCTTTCCATACATGGACAATTGGCTCCTCATGGCTTCTATGAGGCATTGACTATTTCTGAGTACCATATATGTCTTCGACTTTATCAGTATCTAGGCATCACAGTGAATCTTCCAAGTCCATTCTGGTTCCATGCCCAAACCTGGAATTCATAGGGGTCTTGCTGAGCACAATATCTGAAATTGCAGCACTGCCTCCCCACAGGATCCAACACATTCAAGATCAGGTCTCTCTCTTGCTGGAGGTAGCACACCCGTCAGTTCACTTAATTCTCCAAACGTTAGGTTCTATGGTGGCTGCCATTCATTTGGTTCCCCTTGCCAGATATCACATGCAAGTTATTCAGTGGATCCTGGCAGTTCAGTGGTCCCCTGTGGTTCAACCCATGTTGATGAAGCTGACTCAGGTATGCAGGAACCGTCTTGCTTGGTGGCTTCAATCTCAGGATCTATCCCTAGCAAACCATTTTGTCTTCCCCCACCCAGGGCCACAATGTCCATGGACTCCTCCCTAGGGGGGGGTCATTTTCAGGGCTGGACAGTTCAAGGCACATGGTTCCCCACAGAGACCAAATTGCACATAAATATCCTGGAGATAAGAGCAATCCTTTTAACATTAGTAGCCTTTCAGGAGTGCCTCCCTCTGGGGACCATAGTAATTTAAACAGACAACATGGCGGTAGTCCGGTTCATCGACATGCATGGGGGAACACAATCTTATCCTCTGTGCAGGTAGGCCATGAGAGTGTGGGAATGGGCGATGTCTTCCAGGTGTTTTCTTCTTGCAATTCATATTCCCGGAAGATCCAACGTGCTGGCCGACAAACTCAGCAGGTCCATCATGAATCCTCACAAGTGGTCCCTGAATCCATCAGTGGTGAGACAAATTTTTGACTGTTGTGATCATCCATGCTGTGATCTCTTAGCTTTTCCAGTCAACCACAAATGCAGCCATTACTTTGACCTGATCCCTGCACTAGGTGAGTCACCCAGGGACTCTCTGATTCACGATTGGACCCCTCAATGCTTATCCTACTACTCCCCTAGTACTCAGTCTTACAGAAAGCTCGACGCCTGAAGTCCCCTCTCATCCTCATCCTCATTGCCCCTTTCTGGTTTCACCAGGCATGGTTCTCCTTACTAAGGTCTCATCTCAAGTATCCGTCCTGGATACTGGATCCCGTTCTGGATCTCATTTCTCATCCCTGGGGGCTTCCACTTCCCAATCTCTGGTCCCTTTGTCTAACCACATGGTTTCTCCAGTTCTAGTAATCCTTTCACAGTCCAGGCTTCCTTCCCCAGTGAAGAGCATTAGCTTGGCTTCTCAAAAGCCATCTACAAAGAAAGTCTTTTCCAGCAAATGAAAAAGATTTTCCATTTGGGCTAAACAGCATAATCTGGATCCCTTTTTGACCCTTGTTCCTGATATTTTACACTCTTTATCTTCCTTTTTTAGGATGGGGCGAGTTTTTCTACCATTAAGCTCCAGTTAGCGACCATTCTAATTTCCATCTGAACCAGGAGTCTTCCTTTTCTTCCAAACTATGCAAGGCCTTTCTGAAAGGGGGTTTTATTCTTAGACCTCCTATTAAAGATCCATCCCTGCCATGGGATTTGGTTTTGGTGCTGCAGTCCTTGATGCAAAAACCTTTCTTGTGACATTAAATTCCTTTCTTGGAAGACAGCCTTTTAATTGCTGTTACTTCTGCCAAAAGGATCTTGGAACTTGAAGTTCTAAGTATTAAGCCTCCATTCATGATCTTTCATAAGGACAGCGTGTCCCTTAGAACAAATCCTTCCTTTCTTCTCAAAGTCAACTACTGGTCTTCTTCCCAAATTACTCTAATAAAGGAGAATATACTGCAAACAAAATCCAGCACCCTGAGTGTGTATAGCAAAAGAACTGATTTATTGTCAACCAAACCGGTTTCAGCAGTTAGCTTTCTTCAGTGGTATGGTCAGAATGATTAGACAGTCCTTATTTATACATTATTCAAATGAATCATATGACATCATTTCCTGTTTAGATTAATATTTAAATAAGACATTAATCTAATACATGAACAGAAAATAAAAATAAAATAAAACAGTGGAAAAAGAAATATAATCCACAATAAACCATCATAATGAGAAACCCACAAATATTCCAAAATTATACTATTTGATTAGACTGGGCAGTTACAGATAGCGCTTTATATTTGAACATTGGTGGTGCACTATTTGTGTAATTTTGACCATCTCTTGTCAAACAAGTTATTGTTTCCAGCTTTTTGTTTTGACATTAAGCATAATATATGAAAGCATCTATGTAAATTAAGTCAGAAGGATATTGCCTTTTGTCTTTTATGTCTAGGAAATACCATCATTTATTATAATTGGTCCTTGTTTGAACTTGGACATTTTTTCTAGGATACAAGCATTTTGATTTGGCATTTAACCATTATCTACATGTGCTTTGGCTTGATATTAAGACTAACTTATGAGATGCATTCAATGAATAATTCATAAGTCATTGTGTATCCTGCTTTATTTCTGCATTAATACTCAGAGTTTACTGTGGAAGCCTTTGGTATTTTGATCCAATATATTTATATTGGCTTTGTTAACATATTATAGCTAAGAGTCAGGTTGATTAACCATTGCAGGCCATTGTTTGGATAAGTCTTCTCAAATTATCTGCTAGTGTTCAGACGGACACAGTACAACTATAGCAAATGCCTGTATAACATGTTAAACATCTCTTTTTGGATAACATATATATATATATATATATATATATATATATATATATATATATATATATATACATTACGTAACACCATACTATTTGGTGATATTTAGCCCATATCTTTGGTTACATGTTCAGCTTCTTTTGAAAGTCAGTTGAGTATATCAAAATAATAGCGTTTGCTTGGTGATTTTTATCACATTATTGCAAGACAGATCACTGTTTGATTTTCATCAGGCATAGGAGATATCTAGCTTTTATCTCTGGTTACATGTTTAACATCTTTTGAAAGTTAGTTGAGTACATCAAAACAACAGCATTTGCTTGTTTATTTCTATCACATAATTGCAGGACAGATCACGGTTTGATTCTCATCAGGCATAGGTCCATTTGAAGCACATTTTCAGTAGATCAGGTTTTTTTTAATATCTTTGGCATAAAACCATGGTTAGGTATCACATTCTAGTCCTTGCTGCTTTATCATAAAGGCATTTACATATTGATAAAGAATTTTCTGCTCCAGTATTGATCACAGAGTGCAACCATTTGGATTTTACCACTTGGTTATATATTATTATTTGGTCTCTCTGCATCTCATTACCCAGTATTAATATTGGATTAATCAGAACTATTTTCTTCGAGTCTTTTTTTTGGAGGTTGGTTCGGTTGTATAACAATTGATTATTTTTGTATCAATACTAATCTGACATTAACACATCACATTTGGTCTTTACATACGTACAATCTATTGTCATGGATCTTAATGATATGGTACATGGACTATACGCAGATAAAGATGACATTCATATATTTGGGATTGATTCGAATAATATATCTGCTGTAAGTGGTACGTCTGATCCAGTTGACGATTGTAGTATGTTATTCACTCAATTTGGTAAAAACATTAAAACATTACATTCTAACATCTGGCACTCCAGATTATTTAAGGCATACCAACATCAGAATATAGCCCCGAGGGGTCTTAGAACTAAATTACAGCCTTTGGTTGGTCAACCGGATGACCTGTTAATCAAGGAGTGGAATCTTGCACAACAGGATTCGGCCATGATGTTTGTCAACATTTTGTCCTCATTTTATGACAGGACTATTCAAACCAATATTTGTGATGTGCAAGAAATGTGTAAAAAATTAAAGTTATATGAAAATCAACCGAGCTTTCAAGAATCACTTAGCAAGTTATCTAAGGATCTTTCAGCCTCTGAAAAAACTCTCAAAGAAAAGAAATTAAAGAAATTTACTAGAGATATAGAGGATTATAGGAGGGGGAAACCTTTGAGTTATACAAAGTGGTAAGATTTGCAGAGGGCACCAAAAACTTTACACACACACAACAAAAGCGGCCCAGATCAATACTTAAAAGGGGTACATCACCCAACAGGAGTTCGGGGGAAGAATCATCTACTACTGATACTGAATCCACTAATATGTCGGATTCTCCCACTCCAAAAAGGGTATGCAGTGCTGATCACCCTTTAGGCACTGACACGGGGGGAATGGAAGCATAAGAACGCTAGAGGAATTGTTTCTGTCAATAGTGAAATGAACATAGACTGTTCTAATGTGCATAACATTTCTGAATATGTATTAACACCCATGGAAGAGCTTTTGCTGAATAAAGGTCTAGGTTTTATTCCTGGTTTCTTTGTTGATGAAAACACATTTGCATCAGATGTTATGGATTTTTGTAGAAGACTGAATTTAAAAATATTTTTTTATCAACAGGATTTAACTCAAAGATCCACTGAATTTCGATTCTTATCTTCCAAGTTTTGTCCTCCAATGGACAAACACGTAGCCATTTTCCAGAATGCTGTTCTCAAAGATCTACACCACCAGTTGGGTACAGGAAACACTATAAGAAATAATTTAAATGCTCAGGAACAACAGGCACTTACCAATCTTAGAAAAAATACAGATATCCCTATTCTTCCTGCTGATAAGGGTAGGGCCATTGTGGTTATGAATTCCAGTTATTACTGGGCTGAAGGTAAAAGACAAGTGTCAAATACTCAGCATTATCTACCTATGCCCATTGACCCAACACCTAAATTCAAACAGGAGATAGACAACTTTTTACAGCTTGCTGTTGAGGAGGGCATTATCAGTGTTAAAACGAAATTTCATCTCAGTGTTCAGGATCCAGTTAAACAATACTTGTATATTTTGCCTAAAATCCATAAATCCTTCTCTACACCTCCTGGTAGACCTATTGTTTCAGGCATTGGATCATTGACAGAACCTTTATCAGTTTTCCTGACTCAATATTTGAAGCCCCTGTTGTCACATGTACGGGCTAGACTACAGGACACTACTGAATTCCTGCAGATTGTCTCTGAATCACAACTGGAAGCCGATTGGATCATGTGCACACTAGATGTAACATCATTGTATACCAGTATACCACATTGGGCAGGTCTATTGGCATTGGAATATTGGCTACTTAAGACCAACTTCTACAGTCCAGGATTCAATACTTTACTCATCTGTATGGCTGAACACGTTCTAACTAAGAACGTGTTCTATTTTCAAGATCAATGCTACTGGCAAATTCAGGGCACGGAGATGGGTGCCTCTTTTGCACCTGTCTATGCAGATCTCTAAATGGGATATGTGGAAGACCAGATTATATATAATGAAACACACAATCTATATTTGCCTGAAATGGATATTTGGAGACGGTACCTGGACGATTGTTGGTTGGTTTGGAAAGGGGGAATTGAGTATCTTATGGAATTTGTGGAATATTTGAATAGCAATAAATGGGGTGTTAGTTTCACAGTAAGCTATGACACACACCAAATTGATTTTTTGGATGTCCACTTGAGCAAGGAAGTGGATAATACTCTTTGTACCACTGTGCACAGAAAATATCCACAATATAACAGCCTTCTACATGCCTCTAGCCTCCACCCTAAACACATTATAAGAAATATTCCTAAATCTCAATTTATCAGAATTAAGAGAATATGTTCATCTCATGTAGACATTCAGCATTGTCAGAATGACCTTTCGAACAGATTCATACAGCAAGGGTATAACAAAACGGATGTTCAATCTGCAGCTAGTATGACCAACAATTTATCGAGGGACAGTTTATTGGGCTATAAAGATAGGACGGCTCAGTCCTCAGGTCAGCTACTTAGATTAGTAACCACTTTTGGCAGGAACACCTACCAATTACAAGACATTATCAGTCATCATTGGAATATACTGCAAACAAATACACATCTTGGCAAGTGGTTAGACGAGAGATGTCTTTACTCTTATCGTAAAGGAAAAACTTTAGGATCACATTTCTCACATTACAAAAGAATCACATCTCAGGATGTCTGTATGACCCAGACTACTCATCCTTGTGGTCACTGCTCTTTTTGTAAATATATATTCACAACAAAGGAATTTACTAGCAAGAATACAGGCAGGATATTTAACATTAATCATTTTGCCAATTGCAGCACGGACTGGGTGATCTATTTGACCACTTGTACATGTCGGGCATTTTATATTGGTCAAACTTCTAGACAGCTGCGTATTCGTATTTCTGAGCATTTAGGTGACATTAGAAATGCCAGGACTACCAACGCTTTGTACAAACATACTGTTGTACACAAGACAGCTCAGTTCTCTTTCATTTGTATTGATAAGATTGTTGGTCACAGAGCATTCAAAACTGGATGGCATAAACTGTTAAACAGCAAGGAAACTAAATGGATAATCAGATTGGCTGGTCTGTTTCCACCGGGCCTCAATGATAAGTTATAAATTACTTGTTACCATTTTCTACTATGGTTACAAACATTTTTAGTTTTAAATTCCATTTTGCAATAATTCTCACTGGTCTGATATATTTATCATTATTATTTAATATGTTATCAATAGTATAATTTTGGAATATTTGTGGGTTTCTCATTATGATGGTTTATTGTGGATTATATTTCTTTTTCCACTGTTTTATTTTATTTTTATTTTCTGGTCATGTATGAGATTAATGTCTTATTTAAATATTAATCTAAACAGGAAATGATGTCATATGCTTCATTTGAATAATGTATAAATAAGGACTGTGTAATCATTCTGACCATACTACTGAAGAAAGCTAACTGCTGAAACCGGTTTGGTTGACAATAAATCAGTTCTTTTGCTATACACACTCAGGGTGCTGGATTTTGTTTGCAGTATTCAAGGTTGGTTTATCCGTGTATCAACCGTACGTGCTAGCCTGCTCTTCTAAAGGAGAATATGTCTTGCATTGCTTAGATGTCCATAGACAATTGCATTTTTTTTTTAAAAAGGACTGAGGAATTTAGGAAGTCAGACCAGCTCTTTGTGGCCTTCTCTCAAAACAGAAGGGGACGGACAGTTTCCAAACCGACTATTTCCATGTGGATTGCTAACTGTATTTACTACATTTATGATGGTAGGCATTTGGAATTATCCAGACTAGTTAAGACCCACTCCTCTAGGTCTGTTGCTACGTCTTTAGCCTTCTTGGCTAGACTTTCCCATGATGAGATTTGTGCTACTGTGACTTGGTCTAATCCACACACTTTCATTTTGCACTACAAATTGGACTTGGTGTCTAGGAACAGGGCTTCCTTTGTTTCCTCCATGTTCAGGCATATCTTTCTGTGAGGCCACCCAGGTTACATAGTAGCTGAGGACTGACCCATTTATGATGAATAATGACACAGATAGCATCACATAAAGAGTTATGTACTTACCATAATTTGACATATGTGCTGTCCAGTGTCATTATTCATTACCTTCCCACCCGCCTTCCCCCTGCCTTTTGGGGGTTTGGGTGAGGCTGGAATGCTTGCCTTTTACACAGTTTGTTCTGCATTTCTACTAGTTGGCAAACTCGATCTGAGGGTTAGAAGGTAGCAAGGGGTCATGGGAAGGGGACGAGCTTGAGCTCTGGATCTGTCTGACAGTTGCCGGCTTGGATCCAAGACCCATTCAAGATGGATAATGACACTGGATAGCACAGATGCCAAGTTGTGGTAAGTACATAACTCTTTTTTTCTTAGATCATGCCATTTGCAAAGAAGTGTTAACTAGCAGGGCTTTACAGATTCCAAAAGTAGATGTAGCAAGTTCCCCCACCTCCAAACAATTTTCTGTGCCCCCTCATCGTAATATCACCAGCTTTGAAGTTGGTGCATCTCAGGAGAAAGGCAAACTCTGACAACACCGAGCTTGCTCATTGAATTTGTGTTTTGGCTAAGTACCACTTTCTGAGCCCTTGAGCTTCATATGATATTCTGGCCGCAATTATAGTAAGAGTTAAAGTTTGGTTGTGGTCTAAGTAATCCAAAATGTTTTGTGTATATCAGCTCTGCTTTTACTTCATGTAATAACTGCAACTATCCTTAAGAGTTATTTTTTTTACTTCTGTTTCTATTTTTTCACTTCTGGTTTGAGTGAACATGTCCTCATCAGGCCTTAATCTCTGTCTTTCTCTTTCTTTTTTTTGCACTGTAATAAATTCACAACAGAAGCACTGGAGGTTCTTTTCCTTCACAGTCCTCAGTTATATTTAGGCATTAAAGTAACTTCCTGTTGTAATTCCAAGATTCATAAGTATGTAAACCCTGTAATTATGGGAAAAAAAGTTCGAAAACAGATGAGAACAAATGTTGGGCGTTGTTATTCTCGGGGGAAAAACCCTCCCAACCCCCTTCCCTCCCTGCTAATGTGGGAGATAACCACTCCCCCACTCCCACACACTTATTTTATTAACTCTGAGATCACCATACCTCAGAGAAATGGGAATATTCCTAGAAATGGAAATCTCAGACTTAGATGTAAGTCTACATTTTCGATCATTCACTGTTGTTATTCTAGTACACACATTAAGTTTTTGTATATTAGACTGTTACCCATTAATTTTATGTAATTTCTTCTTCAACACTGTCGGTTCTTTATGCATAATTATGACTTTTCCCCTTCATCTAAGACTTTTTCATATCTCTAGAAGTGCTGATGGCTCTCTGGTATAAAAATCCTTCAGCTGAAATGGACGGTTCCTTTGGCTACTTTAAGACATTGCTGCTATTTAAAGTGCCCTCCTCACACCTCAGACTGCTCTTTAATGGTGTTTCTTCTCTTGTCCAGGCAACTCATCATACTTAGTTTTGGAAGCCTGAGCGTGTTCGTTGTGGCAGGTTTCCGTCGCTAGAGCGTGTTGTTTGGATAACACTAAATTGTAGAGAAGTGTTTCCTGAATTTCCACAGGAATCTGCCAACCAGTTACAGTCTCTTTATCCAGTAACTGACCTTTGGCATTGTTGATGGGCACATGGCATTTTTTCATAGTTGTATGTAGCATGCAGTGCATCATTTTTGAGGCACTTGGGTCAGTGCGTGTGTGTTTTTGTGTTGGTGAGTGACTATTAATATGCTTGCATCATGGTTTCCTTCAATGTGCATTGAATACAAGAAATAGTTCAAAATGTTACTGATGTCTGGTTGACTTTCTTCAGTACAGAAAAGTGGCCACTGTAGTTAACCAGACTCCTGAGTTCATTGACTTTTGTAGTGTTAACCTTTTGGCTGTGCAGTGTAATTATCTTGTTTAGTTCACTACAGTCTGTTCAGTTATGGTCAGATTGCTAATGAAGGCATAGTTTTGAATTGGTGAGGGCAGAATCTGTGTCCAAAAGAATTAGTGTGTAAACTGTCTGGAACAAATGGCCATGATTTTAGATAGCAGAGTGAAAGTGTTGTCACACTGACAAGCACAACATATTGTGATGTAGGAAGGTGCATTTTATTATCTTGTCTTTCTGTACAGATTTTTGCAGTGTGCATGTCCTATCCAAGTAGGATTGTTTTAGCCACATTTACTTTGCAAAGTGTGTTTGTATCCAGCAAGCGTTTCATGTTATGTACACGCTTCTTACCTTTAAGAACGTTTTGCCCGTCTTCTGTCTACTTGTGGTCTAGGATTACTGTAGAGGGGTCAGTCATATCACCAGGAAAGGGAGCTTTTTTACATTTCACCTCATGCCGAGAGTTGGTGCAGGTCTAGACCTAGGCATTGACGCAATGTCTGTACTTTACAATTATAACACTTTTTTGGTGAGTAGCTGAGCTAAAGAGTTTGCATACAATCTTCTGAATAGGAATCCCAGGATGCTATGCTATCAGTGGAATTCTGTATGCGATTGCACATTTCTCAGTATTGTACCAAGTGAGATTTTTTTTTCTGAAATGCTAGTATTAGAAATCTAAAATAATTTCAAGACTTTTAAGTTGCATGAATATTTTATAGTAAGGTGATACTGTTCTCCTTCCCAACAGTAATGGTACAGATGTCATTATTTATTTATGACAAGAATTATTTCCGTAGTTGTGTTTTAATAGCATGTGATTCACTTTGCAGTGTTCATACATTTGAGACATTTTTAAACTTTCTTAACTGTGCTCAGAACAAATGTTCTTACTCTTAACATGCTATATTATAAAGTTGCCTCATTGTGTTCAGCTGTATTACATGAAACGGGATAATGTATCTGGGTTAGTGAAAAAAATACCTGCTGTTAGTCAGCATTAAGAAGACGACTGTTGAAACGTGATAGGTGATTCTCATTGTAAGGGTCATTGATGCTTAAATACTGGTTACTGTAGAGCACATGACTTATTCCAACAAATAAAAAAAAGATTAAAAATTAATAACAGTACATTTAAAAATAACCAGGTAACTTGCGTATAATAAACACAGTCAGTACTTTAAATATTTTGATTTTAACAAACTGTTAAAAGTAAATTATTGGTATTTATGCACATGCATACTTACTGAAGTAAAAGAAAGCAGTTCTACATATAGTGCTTAAAGTTTTTTTTTTAATTGTGTATTCCGGAGTTTTCATCATTTAGTCAACCTGCGTAACGCCCCCAGGTGGTTCTCTTCTAAAATTAGCCAGGTGACTCATAAGGCCTTCTTCTACTGCTTGCTCATATTTCTCTTCATTAATGAAACACCATGTCACAGGCTGCTGGATGCGATCAGCTTGAAGCTCAATTGATGAGTAGCTTTGCTGTCCAATAATGCTTTGCCAATGTGTGTGCTTGTAGTACAACTGAGGAGAGAATACTGGCTTTTCATGTACTTAACTATGGAAGTCATCATAGTTGTCATAAATCTGCAGATATTTTAACAACCAGCCGACACTGGTGGAAATGCTAGGCCTCTCATGAACAGGTCACCACTACATGGACAAAATGCTGATGACATGAACGTCTCTAGCTTCAAAAGTTACTGGCATATTGTAACTTGTTTATGAAAACTACAAAAGATGGCATTTACTGTCCTTATTTAGATTCACAAAATACATTTAAACTTTGGGAAGTAGTGAATGCTACCACTGTAGAGATGTATGGACAGGTGTGTTGCTTAGATTTCATTATCTAGCGATGTCAGCTTTTGTTTGTACTTTGAGTTTTTAACCTGTTTTTTGTACAATGGCTCAGAATTTGACTGCTGTTTCTTTGCAGACAGTTGCCATTTGGCAGTGCTTTGGTGGAGGCAAATGTTAAACGAGCTGTATTGCTTCCCTGCAGAGATACTTCTGTTATCTACTGCCCGAGTCCTACTGGCTCCAGTAGTTCAACAAAAACTTAAATGAAACTGTTGTGTAAGGGAACCTTTCATCTCAAGCCCCCAAGACCTCCAATTTTCCCATTCTTCTTGCAATTGAATTTTATCATAAAGACACTAACTCTGACTCCGTTTAAACTTGCCAGTACAGCTGAAATGAATATGTACAACTCAGAAGATCCTTTTCCTTATGGCTGTTAGCTGAACTAGAAAGAACTTTGAGTTGCAGGAAGATTTATATCATCTTTCTTGTGGATATGATACTCATAAAACCAAAGTCTTCATTGATACCGAAGGTGGTTTGCAACTAGATGGATTCATTTAGAGAGAGTTCAAAAGTTTATGCCCTCAAAATGACAACAAGGTGGAGGGAGAGGATCCTATACACCATGGATATGCACAGAAAACTAAGATGCAGTTGTGAAACCAAGGTATTCAGGCAGACCTGAACAGTTAAGTGGCACTCATGCCAGGTTAATAACACTGTCATACATTGTCTGAACAGGCCATCCACAAATGGTTGGTGAGCTGCATCACACTCTGCTACAACAAGGATTACAAAATGCTGACCATGACGGGTTAGCGATTCCAAAAACCAAACAGACTACGAAAGAACAAAAATTCGAGGGAACAAGCTGCTAAGCGTAAGGAAAACAGATGATAAAGTAAAATCCACAGTCCGGTAAAACTGTTCCAAAGAAGGCAACATAAGTCCATGCGCTGTAATATTAGAGCTTTTATTAACCACAAGCACTTTCGGAGAGACTCCTATCTCTCCTTCCTCAGACAAAAATGAAACAACCAGTTGTAGTATCAAACTTTCTTTAAAAAGGGTGTTGTTAACTAATTAACCAATTAGAAAACAAATTACCAATTACCAATTCAACAGCTTGTGAGTTTAAAATCATACAGAACCAGCAGGTAAAATGTTAGAAACAAAACAAAACAAAACTTCACTTTAAAAATGTGAATAATTTCACCATTTAAAACACAAAACTTCCAGCCTTTTCTATCATAAAGGGATATAATATCTATCAGTGCTCTTATACGTAATATACACTGTTCTTATGTTGTGTAAAAAGTGTATACACAAATACGTAAATTATAAATTACGTAATAATTGCAACTACATCCAAAGGCTGAGCCTTAAACATTTAAATTAAAATTAAAATTTAACTCATAGTGCTAACATTTAAATGATTGTTAGCATGGAACTACAAAACTCTCATGAGTAGCTTTCCAAATATTAACACCTATAAGTTTAAAGTTTTGAAATTTAAAATTTTAAAACAAAAACTTCTATACATTTTCAAATGTCCTGTTGTTATAAATATGCTCTAAGAAGAACCAATTATTAGTTTTAGTGTTTAATTTTTATAATACCTGCAGCTTATAATTGAGCGAATATGTGTAAACCTAATGTGTTTCAATATTTATGACGACGCTAATAAGTTTTGTGGTTTGTTAAAAATGGATACAAACCACTATGTCCATGTGGCATTATGTTGTTCTCTTAAATGCGATACATGCGTTAAATAGTTGATCAATGTAAAATCCTACATAGGTCAACTCAACACTTCATTTCAGAAGTCCCTATGCATTTGTGTTAGACGCTAGATACAGCGTCATTCAAAATGGAACCAAGTCAAAAAATATGACTTAGCTATGCATGGAGAGTTTCCAAAAGCTCCCTGCTGAGTCAAAAGATGCTACCTTTTACAAGCTAATAGTTTTAAAATACAAGTGAGCGATATTGCTTCATTTAAGCCAGGGTGTGTGTGTGTGCAGATGTCCTAAGCTGCCATAATAGCTCTTCCTTTTCTAACAACAATTGCCATGGACCTGAAAACATTTGTGTCTTAATTTGTTTCAGAACCATAAATCTG
Organism: Protopterus annectens; assembly: GCF_019279795.1. Taxonomy (NCBI): domain Eukaryota; kingdom Metazoa; phylum Chordata; order Ceratodontiformes; family Protopteridae; genus Protopterus; species Protopterus annectens. The sequence continues at coordinate 928,294,109 of NC_056739.1, forward strand.
AAACTATGTTCTTTATTGTCCATAACGTGGAAGGCCAGAGCGTTGTTAGTGTCGCTCTTAGAAATAGCATATAAATGCTCATACACTCTTTTATGCAGTGCCCTCTCAGTCTTTCCTATATAGAAAGCAGGGCACTGCTTACAGCTTGCCACATACACCACTGCCTTAGATGAGCAGGTAAAGTTACCTGTTAATTTGTATTTCACATTGTTGATAACCACATAATTACCTTCCTGCATGAATTTACACTGGTTGCACAATCCACATTTAACCATACCCTTAACTTTATTAAATGAACTATTTTTGTTCATTTCTAGCAATGCCTTTAAGTTAAATCCTTTCCTAAAGGCTATACTGGGTGTTGTACCCAACAATTGCTGTAAGTTTGTATCTTCTTTTATGTTGGCCCAATTTTTCTGCAGAATTCCCTAATAAAATGGTGATCAATTGAGAACGTGCACAAGAATCTGACTTCTATATCAGCTTCTCCACCCTTTCTGTTCAGGCCCCCCACAGAGTCTTGGTTAGTCATCAAGTTCGGCCCTGCTCTATTAAGGATGGGTCTAAAGTAGCCGGATTCCCTTTTGTGTTTCACTTCAGATACGATCTCCAAAATGAGAGAATTGGGATACCCCCTATTAGCAAACATAGCAGTTAAATTGGTACATTCATAATGGAAATCCTCATCTTTGGTTATCATCCGCGCCGCCCTAACCATCTGCCCCTTAACCACAGCTCTTTTTTGATGGATAGGGTGGCAACTACCAAAGTGCAGGAATCCATTAGAATACGTGGGCTTTCTATAGATGTTACTAGTAAACATAGCCAGTTTTCTATCTTTGGTCAGATTAATATCTAAAAAGCTAATTTCGCTCTCGTTCACTTCAAATGTGAAATCCAAGAAGTGGGTCATGGTCTTAATGTCATCAATAAAAGGAGCCACCATATCCGAGGAACCCTTCCATAGCATAAACATGTCGTCCTGGTATCTTGTGTACCAGGCGACATGTTCTTTAAATAGTGGGTTATTAAACAATAATGTGTTTTCCCATTGTGCCATTACACAGTTGGCAAAAGACCCCCGCATGGTGAGCCCATTGCTACGCCAGAAACTTGCCTATATATAACGTTGTCAAAACTAAAAAAGTTGTATTTTAACACCATTTCTAGCAACGTTTCAACTGTGTAGACAATGTTTTGTTCCACATTCCTTGTCTCTAAGAAGTCCCTTACCCACTCCAATCCCAACTGTTGTGGAATGACCGTGTAAAGTTCCTTCACATCTACAGTTAGGAAGCTTAAGTCAGGGTCAAAGGGTATTTTATTTATGTTCTCTAGAAAGCTCCACGAATCCTTACAGATCTGGTTTTCTTTTTCTAAGTATGGTTTTAAGACAACATCCACATATTTGGCACAAGACACCAACATAGACCCCTCTCGTCTACTATAGGTCTGAAGGGGGTTGACAGATAGATTTATGAATTTTGGCGTTCCAAAAAAGGAAGGCATTCTAGGTGCTGTGATGTTAAGAAAAGAGTGGATATGAATGTCTATAAAATCTTCCAAGAATAAATCTTCAAGCGTAGCCTTCACCCTATTAAATGCTGTAATAACCTCATTAGTGCTAGTTTGTTCATATGGGCCATCATTTAAGTGGGAACTTAACTTGTTAATATAATCCACTTGATTCATAAAGATGAGCCCATTACCCTTGTCGGGTTTCATAACCCGAATTCTACAATCCTGTAGTAATTTGATAAAATCCCGTTCCTCACGTGTTATGTTTAACCTATGTTTATATTTGTTATTAAATGAGCTTTCAGCCAAAACCTTAAATCTAGTTCACAGGATTTTTCAAAAGTTTTTAAGTTTCCTATCAAGGGTGGGTTAAATAAACTAGCAATTCTAAAAGGTCTAATGAGGGAAGAGCTTTTGCCTAAGACAGCCAAAGGTTCAATTTATGGACATAAAGTTTAAGGTCCACAAGAGTTTTAGATAAGTCCATACGGGTATCAGGGACAAAGGACAGTCCTTTTGAGAAAAAGTCAGCCATAGCAGGAGAGATGTTTAATGTAGTATAATTAAAGATCTTAAAGTCTCCTTCGGTACTGCAAACAATAACAGGCTGACTGGGCTCCTTTATCATCTGTTGTTCTGGTTCTGTTTGCTCCTCAGGGCCATCCTGTTGGTGTTCGACCTCAAGTTCCTCTCCGTGGGTTCTGGACCTGGCCAAAACCCTGTTGATGTTCTCCCCGTGCCTGAACTGCCCTAGTGCTCTGCTTTCTTCCACTCCTTTTATTGTTGACCACAGGTACAAAGACCTGCTGTTGTTCATCATCCAATTCGACATCCTCTTCTTCATCAATAAGGGATTGTTACTATTATGTCCATCCTCTAAAAATCATCCAACTCATACATATTGTGAGCTCTAGTACCCAAATTTTTCTTATTGGCGTTAGACGATGCCCTCTAACTTTGTTGCTGGTTGAGTTGATCTGTGGGGGTTTAGGGTAGGCTTTATTGTCAGCATATTGCCTCATGTCTCTAGTGATTTTCTTTTTCTTATTGTCACAGAGCTTATTAATAGAGGCATCAATGCTGGAAAACACTCGTGAATAATCATATTTGTAGCGCAAGAAATCATAGTTATTTTTGATTTCTTGTTCTAGACTGGCCAAGTCGTTCCTGTAAATCTCCACTTGTGCTGTGTAATAATCTATTAGCATCGCCATGTATTCAAAACACTGTTTATCAAATAAGGCCAGAAGTTGTCCATGAAATTCAGAGCCTTCCTCTAAACCTACTGGGAACCTCCATTGCCTAAGCCCTTTAGGGACTATCTTCCTGTCCAGGCATTCGGTTAAATAAGAGATTTCGAGCTGCAGTTTTTTACACCTGAACAGCTTATGATCGAAATCCCCAATAAGTTCTGCAATGTTATTGATGTTAGCCTCATCAGTAGTCTCTGTGTTAACTACCCCTGTCGTTGTTTTGTCAGTGGTCATAAAAAAGTTCTTTCTGTTTAAATACAGTGATACTGTTGGAAGAGAATCATTAACAGAACTAACAGTACCTTGTGTTCCGGCGTTCGCCGAAACTATGTTGTGTCCTTGCCCAGCAGGAATGTCACTAACATCCAATGATGCCCCGCTAGTTGGTTGCTGATTTCTAGTAGCCAAACCGGTAAGCGGTACAAGGTCATGAGTTCCAGAGTTCACATCAACTCTTTGCGTTACTAGCTGCATGCTGGTTCTTGTGTTAAACGCGTTGTCCAACAAATCCATTCTCTGACTAAAACTATCCATTCTTCCCATAAGTAAATGAATGAGAGTGGTTAAATCTCCATCGGCTTTCGCCTCACAGTCTTTCACCTTAGTTCCCGAACTGTTGCCAGCAACACCCCCATCTTGGGAGAACAATGAGCCCTGCGAAACAGCGTTTCCCTCGTTGGACATGACCAACTACGATTCCAAAAACCAAACAGACTACTGAAGAACAAAAATTCGAGGGAACAAGCTGCTAAGCGTAAGGAAAACAGATGATAAAGTAAAATCCACAGTCCGGTAAAACTGTTCCAAAGAAGGCAACAAAAGTCCATGCGCTGTAATATTAGAGCTTTTATTAACCACAAGCACTTTCGGAGAGACTCCTATCTCTCCTTCCTCAGACAAAAATGAAACAACCAGTTGTAGTATCAAACTTTCTTTAAAAAGGGTGTTGTTAACTAATTAACCAATTAGAAAACAAATTACCAATTACCAATTCAACAGCTTGTGAGTTTAAAATCATACAGAACCAGCAGGTAAAATGTTAGAAACAAAACAAAACTTCACTTTAAAAATGTGAATAATTTCACCATTTAAAACACAAAACTTCCAGCCTTTTCTATCATAAAGGGATATAATATCTATCAGTGCTCTTATACGTAATATACACTGTTCTTATGTTGTGTAAAAAGTGTATACACAAATACGTAAATTATAAATTACGTAATAATTGCAACTACATCCAAAGGCTGAGCCTTAAACATTTAAATTAAAATTAAAATTTAACTCATAGTGCTAACATTTAAATGATTGTTAGCATGGAACTACAAAACTCTCATGAGTAGCTTTCCAAATATTAACACCTATAAGTTTAAAGTTGACGGGTTAGCGCCCATTCATCTATAACTACTGTATCCACAGTGTCTGTGAAGCTTTCAGCTGGACTTCCAGTCATGCTTTATCTAAGTATTGCAGTTTGGATACTCAGTCTAAAAGTATGTCTGGATTTCTCAGCGCAGTGTTCCAAGACATCCTGTATTCTTGTACCCTTTCTCGGGGACAGGGCCCTCACATTGCTTGGTACTCTGCTGTAGTGATTCTTATGATCACCATAGTACATTTGTTTGAAGCTGGACACTGTAGTACTAAATGCTGGAATAAGGATCCCATCATTTCTCCAGTGGTACTGCCAAGAAAATCACAATTGTGCTACTCTCTGTATACATACTTACATACATATATATATATATAGATATATATATGTATGTATGTGTGTATGTATATATATATATATATATATATATATATATATATATATACATATATATATATATATTTAACATTTGTTAACCGGGAAAGTCCAACATGGAACAAAGCCAATTTTCACCGGAAGCCCGGGGAGAAATGCTCCAGATGCATGTCTTTGTAATGTGGGAAGAAACCGGAAACCCACATGAACCCAGGAAGGGCATGCAGAGTCCATACAGAAGGCACTCCAGTTGAGAATTGAATCAGATAACCTCTTGCTGTAAGACGACAGTGCTACCACTGCGCCATCCATATGTGTGTATGTATATATATATATATATATATATATATATATATGTGTGTGTGTGTAAACACACACACATGTATATATGTAAATATATGGTTCTGAACCAGTAATTATATGATTGTTTTTTAATTGCTGTTTTAAGGTTATTCCTTATTAGGCCTTATAGGCATTGTGACTTTAAGGTTAAAAGCAGGAACATCTATTGGAAATGTCTCTCATTTGGCATACAAAAAAAAACATGACTTAGTGTGGGTTATACTGTGTTTACTGATTTTTGGCAAGTGGCCGCACTGTAAGAAATAACCTTACCCCAAAGGTATGCCCATCTGCTCTAGACATTTAACCAGAGACTAATATTTACTTCCATCTAGTTCCCTTTCATATTATGAACTTCAGCAAAGATCCTTTCATTCAGACACGTACATTTATAGTGTGTACCCTTATCTGAACTGAAAAAGAATTACATAACAGGAGAAGGTAATAATTTACAAAGAAAAATAAGTGCCTGTGAATTGAAGGGTAGAAGGCAGACATACATTTTAATGTAGCGCTTTTAGGAGGCACAGCTGAAGTCTGGGTTCAAAGATTCCAGGCAAATGAGTTGTTACTGTCAGTAAAAGATTCTGACATTTGAAAATGTGATGTATCACAAACAATAGGAAGTGAAATATACTTATTTCCGTGTAGGACATTATTCTTTACCCAGGTTATGTGAGGACAGTTATGAATAAAATGTGTAATGTGCTCAATCTCAAGAGTGAAAAAAGCATTTTCTAAGAAAACACAATATATGCAAGTAATTCCCATTTTCTGGAAGTTCAGATATTTTTGAAGGGAGCTTTGAATGTCAGAAGTTGTTGCTGGCATATTTCCTCATATTTTGGAAGTATCTAATAATTTGTTGAAGTCTAATATGGGTGGACATAGTACAACTGAAGCTGCTTCCAATTTTTACGTAATGGGACAAAGATGAAAGTGAAATTGAGAACAAGGACATGGTAATACGTAATTTATTTATACAAATCATAAAATCCAAAGTACATGCAGTAAATCATTGAGGGGGAGGCAACTGCAGAGAAGTGGGAGGAGTATAGATTTGTTTGTACCTGCAGTGAATCTAATGGTAGGCCTACACATTCATGTAGCACTACCAGCTTAATGTAAGGGTGTGTATGGAATCATATAGCTCCACCTGTTTAATATAAGGCTGAGAGTATGGATTCACATAGTGACAATCCATATAAGGCTGTGAATATGGAATTACATAGCGCCACCTGTTTAATATAAGGCTGTGAATATGGAATCACATAGCGCCACCTGTTTAATATAAGACTGTGAATATGGAATCACGTAGTGCCACCTGTTTAATATAAGGCTGTGAGTATGGGATCACATAGTGGCACCTGTTTAATATAAGGCTGTGAGTATGGAATCACATAGCTCCATCTGTTTAATACAAGTCTGTGAGTATGGAATCACATAGTGTCACCTGTTTAATATAAGACTGTGAGTATGGAATCACATAGTGACACCTGTTTAATATAAGGCTGTGAGTATGGTATCACATAGTGCCACATGTTTAATATAAGGCTGTGAGTATGGAATCACATGGTGCCATATGCTTAATATAAGGCTGTATGGAATCACATAGTGACACCTGTTTAATATAAGGCTGTGAGTTTGGAATCAGATAATGCCACCTGTTTAATATAAGGCTGTGAGTATGAAATCAGATAATGCCACTTGTTTAATATAAGGCTGTGAGTATGGAATTACATAGTGACACCTGTTTAATGTAAGTGTGTGTGTGTACGGAATCATAGTATCACCTGTTTAATGTAAAGGTGTGTATGTATGTGTACGGAGTCGCATAGTGTCACCTATTTAATGTAAGTGTGCATGTGTGTACGCATGGAATCATAGTGTCACCTGTTTAATGTAAGAGTGTGTGCACAGAATTACATAGTGCCACATGTTCAATGTAAGAGTGTGAGTATGGACTCGCATAGCGCCACCTGTTTAATATAAGGGTGTAAGTATGGAATCACATAGTGACACCTGTTTAATGTAATTGTCTGTTGGTGCATGTGTGTACGGAATCACAGTATCACTTGTTTAATGCAAAGGTGTGTGTGTGTGTGTGTTCGGAGTTGCATAGTGCCATCTTTTTAATGTAAGTGTGTGTGTGTACGGAATCACATATTGCTAGCTGTTTAATGTAAAGGTTTGTGTGTGTGTGTGTGTGTGTGTGTGTGTGTGTGTGTGTGTGTACGTGTGTATGGAATCATATAGTACCACTTCTTTAATATAAGTTTGCGTGTGTGTGTGTGTGTGTGTGTGTGTGTGTGTGTATGCGGAATCACATAGTGCCTCCAGTTTAATATAAGGGTGTGTATACAGAATCCTATAGTACCACCTGTTTAATGTAAGGGTATGTGTGTACAGATTCAGATATTGCCACCTGTTTAATGTAAGTGTGTGTGTGTGTGTGTGTATATGCGCGCGGAATCACATATTGCCACTAGTTTAATGTATGGGTATGCAGACAGAGTTGCATAGTGCAAGCAGCTAATGTAACTGCATAGATAGAGTTGTGTATGTTTAGCAGCAAGTAGCACACTCATCTGTGATACTAGAAGACCAGAAGGCTTTAGGTTCTATTCCCACTCAATGTGAAAGGATTGCTAACACTGCAGTGTAACATTTGGGAGGGTGCTGCACTCCTGACAGTGCCACCATTTGGATGAGACTTAAACTGATGTCCCATCTGCTTGAGTTTGTGGTAGTTCAGGTGAAATGTACAAGATCCCATGGCACTTATCAAAACTCATAAGGGAAGTTTACAGATTTCCTGGCCAAATTATCCCTAGTAGTAGAAAATTCACCCTGGGTCTCCCCTGAAAAGAGGACACTAGCCTAGTGGGACTAGCCCAACCCACCAAGTCTGCATAAAATAAATAAATGTATTGCCACCTTACATTTTTTTTTTTAGTGAAAAGACCAGCCTGGTGGGATTAACCTGGTCAACAAAGGATAAATCAAATGAATAAATGTAATGCCACCTTAAATTGAGGGTATAAGTATGTAATCATGTGATGCAAGCATCTGATGTAATGATATGAATGCAGAATTATATAGTGCCAGCAGATAATCTAAAGGTACAAAGCACTATGGGGAACGCATTGTATATTATCTATTAATTTATGTTTGTTTACCAGAGTAGTGCATTGATCTTAGTAGACCATTTGCAGGCACAGCACAAGAGAATTAGATCATATAAGAAATGAACAAAGCATATTTACACATACAAGGTTATGCTAAAAGCATATATACATATTTACAGATGCAAATGTATGCTACAACATTTACTAAAAGAATCAAACTAGCACACAAACATAGGAAGCAATATTGGCAGAGCAATACAGTCCACATACACAGTTCCCAAAAACTTCTGGCCACAAAAAGGAAACAATTGTCACTTCGCCATGAACGAATGCAAACTCCAAATAAATAAAATGTTCTATTGATTGGTCCATGTACAAACTCGGCAAGCGCTTTCACCCTACTGGGCTTCGCCCTCTTCAAGCCAAAAACAAAGACAAATTCAAAGTATCCAGTAAATAATCTCCTAATAGTGACATCACTTCCTAGGAATTAATCACTCATATGAGGTTCAGCGGTCAAAAACATAATTAAAATAATATAAAATCACAAACGATATGTATTTTTCAACCAATGGTGTATAACAATAAATACACATACCATCGCTAGATATTTCACTTATAAAGCTTGCAATTTCATTTCAAAATTCATTCGTAATGCTCTAAATACAAATATATAAATATATAATGATTATACATTATAAAAATATATAAAATAAATAAAACAGACCTCAGGTACCCTCTACACTAAACATTCAACCTTCTTCCCTTCAACATGGGTTTTAGTGGCACCCTCTCGTTCAGCCCAGGGGGCCGATCTGCTCTCAACCTGATAATCCATTTAGTTTCAGTTTGTTCAGTGTGATTCATCACATCGCCTCTCCTAATAGTAGGTCTTTTCATCTGTAAAACTAAAAAGTTAAAGATATGTTCAGCTGATGTTTCTATCACATGTCTTGCTAAAGCATTTTTATCAGATTTAATTTGAATACTGTATTGATGTTCCCTGATCCTGTCTTTTAATCTCCTGTCGGTCTTGCCCACATAAAAAGCTGGGCAAGACCTGCAGGTAGCAAGGTAAACAATATGTGTAGTTTCACAACTAGCCTTAGGATGAAAGTAAAAACAGCATTGTGTGACAGGATGAATAAACATGGCTGTATTATTTATCAGCGAGCAATAACTGCACCTATGGCAAGGCTGAGTAGTGCCAACGATAGAATTCGGCACATTGTAACTTTCAGCTCTATCTGAGCTGCACAAAATCCTATATAAATTAAGACAATTTTTATACGTATACCTTGGCATATGGCCCACTATATCATGAATATTCGGATCAACAGTTAATAAGTCCCAATGTTTAGAATAGATGTCTTTGATTGCTTTGACATCCTGAGTATAATAGATCGAAACTCTGGTTTCCCAATTAGAGTTTACTGTTCCACCTATTGTATCAGTCCCTCCATGGATGGTATAATTTCTAGCCATACAATATGGTGAGGCCCTATCCTTTCTAAGGATGTCAACACCCAAGAAGCCCTTCTCTATTTCCTGTAAACTATAAGATCTTTCATATAATTGTTGCTGTAGGTTGGATAATTCATTATAGAAACCCATGTCTGTAGAATTAAGACGTGAATCTCTCATAGCCTGTCCTTTCGCTATATTCTTGAATACAAATTTGGGGTGCATACTAGTCCTGTGTAAGAAAAAATTCCTATAACAGGACTTCCTGTATACCCCGGCATTCAACAACCCATTGGGAAGTCTTTCAACAAACACATCTAAATAAGGAACCATAATCTCTGATGCTGTCATAGTAAATTTCACATATGAAGTTAGAGAATTGACCTGTTCCAAAAAATTTGATAGATCATCCTCACTGGCAGTCCAAATCAAAAAGAGGCCATCTACAAAACATATGTAAAACACAACTGACCTCTTAAAATATTCCATTTTAAAGAGGCTACGTTTCTGCCAGTCAGCCATGACCAGGTTGGCGTAGCTATTGGCACATGAAGTGCCCATAGCTACACCATCCTTTTGATTATAAATTCTATTATTAAACGTAAAGATATTATTACTTAATACAAGATGTAACAACTTACACAGAGTATTAATTGAAATTTCAAGAGAGCTCTGATTATTCTGCATGCACCTCCTGACACATTCTATACCATCATCATTTGGAATGATTGTAAATAAGGACTGAACGTCCAAGGTAACTAACCAATATGGTAAATCAGGGGGTAATGTCGACATTCTATTATATAACATCAACAAGAATTGTTTAGTATCTCTTAAAATATGAGTATATGTATTAACTACTGACCTAAGCTTAGATTCCAAATACAAGGAAACAGGTTCGGTTATCCAACCTCTTCCAGCAACAATAGGCCTCATAGGTGGACAAGTTGGATGTTTATGTACTTTCGGCATACCTTGTATACTAGGTATTAAAGGATTTATTACAGAACAAAAATTAAACAATTGGTCAGTAATCAAACCTCCTACTTTGAAGACTTAATAACACACCTGATACTCTATTAATTATTCTTTCAACCTGTTGGGAGGTAATACAACAGTAGAACTGAGTATCCCCACGCATATTCTCCATACTGGTTACATAGTCACACCTATCCATAATAACAATGTGACCTCCCTTATCTGCTGGTGTAATTATAACATTTCGATCATTCCTGAGTGTTTTCAATGCTACTCTCTGTCTTGGTAATACGTTGCCATGCCATTTTCTGTTTCTACTACTAATATCAAGCTTATGTAGATCCTCCTCTACTAATTTAGAGAAGGCATCTATCAGAGGGTGCAAATTAGGAACATATGTACTAGGCTTACTAAAATTCTGTCTGGACTTGGTAGATATACCATCACCAAAATCCAACCTCAGTTGTACATTGCGAGCAAATAATTTAACATCCATCACTGAGTCAGTTACATCACTCTTAGCAGAGGGTATAAATGTAAGTCCCTTTTCTAAAACATCAATTTTAAAATACAAATTTGGGGTGCATACTAGTCCTATGTAAGAAAGAATTCGTATATACCCCAGTATTCAACAACCCATTGGGAAATTGTATTCAACAATATAGTGAAAGGACAGGCTATGAGAGTTTCACTTCCTAATTCTACAGACATGGGTTTCTATAATGAATTATCCAACCTACAGCAACAATTATATGAAAGATCTTATAGTTAACAAGAAATAGAGAAGGGCTTCTTGCGTGTTGACATCCTTAGAAAGGATAGGTCCTCACCATATTTTATGGCTAAAAATTATACCATCTGTGGAGGGACTGATACGATAGGTGGAACAGTAAACTCTAACTGGGAAACCAGAGTTTCGATCTATTATACTCAGGATGTCAAAGCCATCAAAGACATCTATTCTAAACATTGGGACTTAACTGTTGATCCGAATATTCATGATATAGTGGGCCATATGCCAAGCAAGGTACATGTATAAAAATCATCTTAATTTATATAAGATTTTTGTGCAGCTCAGATAGAGTTGATAGTTACTATGTGCCAAATTCTATTGTTGGCACTACTCAGCCTTGCCATAGGTGCAGTTATTGCTCGCTGATAAATAATACAGCCATGTTTATTCATCCTGTCACACAACGCTGTTTTTACTTTCATCCTAAGGCTAGTTGTGAAACTAAACATATTGTGTACCTTGCTACCTGTAGGTCTTGCCCAGCTTTTTATGTGGGCAAGACCGACAGGAGATTAAAAGACAGGATCAGGGAACATCAATACAGTATTCAAATTAAATCTGATAAAAATGCTCTATCAAGACATGTGATAGAAACATCAGCTGAACATATCTTTAACTTTTTAGTTGTACAGATGAATAGACCTACTATTAGGAGAAGCGATGTGATGAATCACACCAAACAAATTGAAACTAAATGGATTATCAGGTTGAGAGCAGATCGGCCCCCTGGGCTGAACGAGAGGGTGCCACTAAAACCCATGTTGAAGGGAAGAAGGTTGAATGTTTAGTGTAGAAGGGTACCTGAGGTCTGTTTTATTTATTTTATTTATTTTTATATTTTTATAATGTATAATCATTATATATTTATATATTTGTATTTAGTGCATTACGAATGAATTTTGAAATCAAATTGCAAGCTTTATAAGTGAAATATCTAGCGATGGTATGCGTATTTATTGTTCTACACCATTGGTTGAAAAATACATATAGTTTGTGATTTTATATTATTTTAATTATGTTTTTGACCGCTGAACCTCATATGAGTGATTAATTAATTCCTAGGAAGTGATGTCACTATTAGGAGATTATTTATTGGATACTTTGAATTTGTCTTTGTTTTTGGCTTGAAGAAGCCCAGTAGGGTGAAAGCGCTTGCCGAGTTTGTACATGGACCAATAAATAGAAAATTTTATTTATTTGGAGTTTGCATTCGTTCATGGCGAAGTGACAATTGTTTCCTTTTTGTGGCCAGAAGTTTTGGGGACTGTGTATGTGGACTGTATTGCTCTGCCGATATTGGTTCCTGTGTTTGTGTGCTAGTTTGATTTTATTTATTCGTTTACGCAGGAACACAGACCCTTGGGTGGTGGCTGTTGATTTTTTTTTTACTAAAAGGAGTTTGCAATGTCAAAAATTGGATGGAAATGGAATGATGCTTAGGAAAGCTTTTTGGATAATAAGTAGCCATAATGACTGAGAAAGTTTATGCTACACAGATAGCAGCATGTCATTATACAAAGAGGTAAGAAGATATTAGAAAAGGGAAGTGAGAAAAGTTACAGGAAAGGATGCCAAGGGGAGAAGACAGAGAAACAGTGAGGGAGGCATGCAGCGGGAAGAGGAGTAGAAAGGAGAAGAACCATGAGAGAGCTACCAAGAGAAGAGTAGGATGAATGAGAGACTGTAAACAAGGGAATGACAAGATGAGGTAAGGTAGGATGAAATAGGGATAAAGAGGTGTAGGAGAACTGCATGTTTCATGTAATGTGACTTGTGTGAGTGCAACTGCATTTTGTTTGAGTAAAGAAGTGTTCTGTGAGCTGTTGTCTGAAATCCTGGTACTTTTGGATGTCTCTAATGGAAGAATGGAGTCCCATAGTTGACTTGATAGGATGGAGAATGCATGGTCAGTGCAATAAATTTTAGATATGAAGTTGTTTTCATTTGGTCTTCAGCCTGTGGGACCCAGATCTGGCATGGATCTAACTTGGCAGCATACTCCAGCAGTGGATCCAAGCTCCAAGCTCCTCCCCTACCCATAAGGCCCCTGTCTCCCTCCACCCCTCAGATCTTGTTTGCTGCTTGTAAGAGACAGCAGTGTAGTTACAGCTCCAAGCTCCCTTTAAAGTAAGAATAGACCTTTTTGGTAAGAATTTTTTTATCTTTCTTTTTCCTTTTGTGTCTTGTGTCTTTGCTATCACTTTCCCTACCCCTATCCCTGTGCACTTCATGTAGGTTTCTTAGAAAAAAAGAAAAACTCTCACTACTCTCTCTCTCTGTTTCCCGCCTCTTGGTTTTCTCTGTTGTGTGTGTGGTGGAGTGTAGCTTTCCTCTAGCCATGGACAAACCTCCTAAGCCAGACTTTAGGAAATGTAGAGTGTGGCCATAAGCTTCCCCCTTCTGATGGCCACACTCTGTGTGTTGTTTGGGTGTAGAGCATCTGGATTCCTCCTGTTCGATCTGTGCGAGTTTCAATCCCTGCACCTTGATCGACAGGAGGAATAAGTTGATTCTGAAGGGCCTCCTCCCTTCAGAGGCTTCCACTTCTTCCTCTGCCCCAGCTTCTGGGACTCAATCTCCCACCAAGAAGTCCAGGGATGGGGAAAAAGACACATCCCAAGGAACGGGACAGGCTAAAAACGTCGCTGAGTCTGCCCCAGGGTCCATGTCGGCAGAGAAGAAAGAGGCATTTTCCTCCTGTACGGCTGCCCTTACTTCAGTATCTAATACTTCCATGAGGCTCCTGTCACACACTAGGGAAGGTGCCTCTAGGGCTGCTGAAATAGGCTTGTAGCCATCAGGGGGCTTTGTGGTTTCACAGAGCCCTTGAAGGTGTCATTTTCGAATGCTCCCTATGACGATTCCACTTTTTTTGGCAAGACTGTTCGAGACACCTTAGTCCAGAGTAAGAAAGAAGGGAAGACCTTGTCTGCCACTGGGATTCATTTCTCAACCCTGCAACGATTCTTTTCTAGGAATCGGCATGGGGTGAAGAAAATGTGGTTCTGAAAATCTCAAGACTCTTCCCACATCATCTAGGACTCTCCTCCCCCCAGAGGCAGAGGGGGATATGACAGATGATGCTCTTGTGGTGGAGGAGGCCTGAGGAACCAAGGGTATTAGGATCCCTTCCTGGACAGACCATTGCAGCAGCCCTGAAGGGTTGCCCAACTGCTTGTCTCTGGAGGCAGTCTCGGGACGTCTTTCTCTCCACCAGCAGCCTGAGAGTCTATCACCGAAAATCGTTAGGTTTTGCAAATAATGTTCAGAGGATACTCTATCCCATTCCTTCAACCCCCAGTCCCTCTGAAATGCCTCCTGGACATCCCAACCATGCAGTGGGAGCTAGCGAACATAGAAATTTCCAGGTTGCTCGAAAAACGAGTCATCCAGCCCATCCCCCCAGACCAATCCAGATCAGGCATCTATCCCAGGTTCTTTTTTGTGCCAAAGAAAACGAAGGACTTAAGGCCCATTCTTTCAACCCTAAACTTGTCAGTTGCCAAGACGAAATTCCGGATGGTCACCCTTCAGTCCATTCTTCCCTTCCTGTAGGTAAACAACAAGATGTTCTTGGTGGATCTCCAGTAAGCATACTATCACATCAAGATGAACAGGCGATCTTGGAGGTTTCTCCGCTTCCGGCTGGGAGCCAGTCATTTTCAGTTCAGAGCGCTCCCGTTTGGGCTCACCTGTCCCCCCGGAGTGTTCACTAAAGTGATGGCAGTAGTGGCGGCTCACCTGCGGCTGCAGGGGTTTCAGGTCTTTCCCTACCTGGATGATTGGCTCTTTTCCATTCCCTCCAGGCACCGACTGTGTCAAGCTAGGGATGATGGTCTCAAGACCGCTTACTGTCTGGGCGTCACCATAAACCTCAACAAGTCCCAGTTGGCACCAGTGCATGCTCTTGACTTCACTGGGACTTGTATAGACACTATTTAAGGCAAGATGTTTCTTCCTCTGGACAGACTGTTATCTTGTCGACATCATGTCTCTTACATCTTTCAAGCCAAACGTCCCCCAACAGATTCAGTTCTTCAGGAGTTGGGGTCCATGGTAGCCATAATCACTCTCATTCCAACTGCATACCTTCATATGAGGGTCCTCCAATGGACTCTGGTGGTTCATTGGTCCTTGCTAGACCTTCCCTTGTCACATCCGGTTTATTTATCTCGAGTTTGCAAGGATTTTCTTTGGTGGCTTCAATCCCTGGACCACCTTCTGGGTCGTCCATTCATTCTTCCATCTCCTGTGATCACGGTGACCACGGACGCCTCCCTGCTCAGGTTACGGGGCATTTCATGGGAAGGGATCGTCCAAGGCACGTTTACTTCCCTGGAGACCCATCTGTGTATCAATGTCCTGGAGATGAGGGCAGTGCTTTGGGCGTTGCAAACTCTACATGCCTATCTTCCTGAAGGGACTATTGCCACCCAGATGGACAATATGTCAGTAGTCTGGTACATCAGCAAACGAGGGGGGACCAGGTCTTATCCCCTTTGTCGTGAACCGAAGAGATTGTGGGAGTGGGCAATTTCCTCTGGCCTTTTTCTGGGAGCAGTGCACATTCTGGAGAGGTCCAACATACTAGCGGACAGGCCCAACAGATCTATTGTGATGCCTTATGAGTGGTCTCTGAATCCTTCAATAGCAGAGCAAATCTTTCTAAAGTGGGGTCAGCCTTGCTGCAATCTCTTTGCCTCTCCTTCCAATATGAAATGCAACGAGTATTTTGCTCTGAACCCCCATCCTGGGGGGGGGGCCTCCAGAGACGTTCTAGTTCTTGTTTGGTCCTCCGGTCTACTGTATGCCTATCCTCCACTGCCTCTGATATAAAAATTAATTCAGAAAGCTTGACGGCTGGGAAGTTCAGTGATCCTCATTGCCCCTTTCTGGGCTCGCCAAGTTTGGTTCACCTCTCTGTGGTCTTATGTCCTCCTTGGGCACTAAATCCGGTTCTGGATCTGATTACACATCTCTCAGGGATCCCTCACCCAGACTTAGCCTGAAGCTCACTGCTTTGGCTGCTCCAGTTCCCTTGATAGTTAGGACTCCCAAGCTGTCTTCTCCTGTTAAGATTTTGGTAGTGGCTCACAGATCTTCTACCAGGATGGTTTACTAGAGTAAGTGGAAGCATTTCTTGATCTGAGCATGATCTGGAAACTTTTACTGCACCAGTTCCAGCCATTGTGGAGTTTTGGGTGGATTTTTTTAATCATGACACTAGTTTTTCTACAGTAATGGTGCAATTGGCAGCGATCTGTAATTTTCACATAGGTGAGAATTCAGCTTATTTGGCTTTGTTCAAGATTTGTAAGGCCTTTTTAAAATGTACCTTTCTCCTTAGGCCTTCAGTTAAGGACCCAACACCCCATTGGGATCCCATCTTGGTGCTGCAAGCTCTGGTTTCTCCCCCCTTCAAACCATCAGCTATGGTTGAGTTGCAGTTCCTGTCATGGAAGACAGGTTTTTTGGTTGCAATTACCTCAGCCAAGAGAGTTTTGGAGATCTAAGCCTTGTCTGTCAGGCCCCCTTAAATGGTATTTCATAAAGACAAGGTATCCCTGTGGACAAATCCATCTTTCCTTGCGAAAGTGGCATCAAAGTCCAATATCAACGAGGTCATCAGTCTCCCAGTCTTCTTTCCAAATTTCCAGAGTAAGGGAGAGTATAAATTGCACTTGCTTGATGTTCACAGGCAGCTGCGATTCTATTTGCATAGAACAAAATCCTTTCGTAAGTCTGATCAATTTTTTTTCCCCTTTTCTAAACCCTTCTTGAGAAAGCCTGTCTCTAAGGTTACTATTGCTCAATGGATTTCTGATTGCATTTCATTGACCTATCGACCCAAAGGGTTACCTTCACAAGGCACGTCTGGGTGCGTTCCACCAGGTCTGTTGCTACTTCTATGGCCTTTTGGTCCAGGGTTTCCTTAGATGATATCTGCTCTGCAGCTACCTGGGTGTCATCACACATGTTTATTTCTCATTATACATTGGACCTCCTTTCCAGGGGCAGGGCATCTTTTGGCTGAGCTGTGCTCGAGAACATCCTTCCATGAAGACCTCCCAGGGTTCATTGGTAGCTCGGGACTCTGTCCCACAAGTTGAAGACCAAATGAAAACAACAACTTCAGATAAAAAAGTTATGTACTCACCATAACGTTCCATCTGAGTTGTTGCTTTTCATTTGTCTTCAACCATCCTTCCCCCCTTCCCCCCTCCTTGTGTGAGCTGTGTAGTGGATGGGATGGAAGAGGCATAGCCCCTCTTTTCTGGATAGTTTCTTTCTTGATAAGTTTGGTGGTAATACCAGGTTTAGAGGCATATGGTCTAGGTTGAAGTGCTGCTGTGCTGCAGCAAACTCGATCTGCAGGGAGGAGGGAGACGGGCATTTTGGGTAGGGGAGAAGCTTGGAGCTTGGATCCAATGATGGAGTATGCATCTGAGTCAGATCCATGCCGGATCCAGGTTCAAGACAAATGAAATGTAACTCAAATGGAACGTTATGGTGTTTTCATAACTTTTTTTTTTTTTTTTTTTTTTTTTTTTTTTTTTGGAGTTAGTGGGGAGGTTGAGTGAGAGCCCTGAAATTATATGTGGGAGCATTGGCGAAAAGTTTCAGTGAGAGGGATGATGTCTCGGGAGGAAGGGCTTTGTGAATTAGTAATCTTAGTAGGAGGTTGGCTTTCAAATGTATTGGGAGCCTTTTAATTTTGGTGAGAGTTAGGCAGCGGTGTCTATTAATGGGGTAGTTAGTAATGAACAGAAGATTTATATTGAAGATGGTTTGCAAGGTGGTGGCAGTTTTCTTTGAGGCTGCAGTTATGGGTATCCTGTAATCAAATTGAGATGAATGTATTCCTCTGCCTATGGCAGCTTTGGCTGGCTTGGATGGAAGAGGTGATGGCTTTACCCATAACAGTAGTGTGTTGATCTTTTTGCGTGTGTTTTGAATGTGAAGTTGAAAGTTAAGAGATTGGTCCAGCCAAATGCCACGGTATTTGACGGATGTGGTTGTTTCTATGGTAGTATTGTTAACATCCTTAATGTTAAGGAAGCTGGGTGATTTGGCTAATTTTTTTGGTTGATTCTAAATAGCATTGCTTTTGTTTTTGAGGGATTGAGTGCACATTTCTGCCTTATTAGTCACTGATTGAGGGTTTGGAGGTCAACGTGGAGCTGACTTTGTACGATAGAGTGGGATTTTTTTTACCTGTCGATGACCATTCATCTGCGTAAAGAATTAGAGGTATCTGAGGGTGATAGGATGGGGGTTTGTTGATAATTGTGGAAAATAGCATAAGGGCCAAAGTGGAACCCTTGGGGGGCGAGGCTCATTTCATAAGAGGAGCTGTTTCAGAGGTGATGGCTAAGGATCTGTTGGTGAGGAAATCTACAAACCAAGGTTTTGCATCTTCACTAATGCCTATTTCATTTAGTTTGTCAACTAGTAAGTTATGGTCAGATCGAATGTTTTTGTGAGGTCAATAAAGGGAGCTTCTATCAGGTTACCTTTGTCCGGGTTGGATAGAATGTCATCTTTGAGGTAGCAGAGAACTGTTATGGTGCTGTGTCCAGACCAAAGTCCATGTTACATCCTGAATAGAAGATGATATTGATATATATAATCAGTAATTTGGTTGTAGTTATTTTTTTTAGTATTTTTATATAAAGTGGTAATTATTGAGATAAGACGGTACAGTGAAGCAGTAAGTTGGTTTAGGTAGTTTTGGAACAGGAGTGATTTTTTGCGGTTTTCCATATCTGAGGCATAATCTTGTATATAGAGCTAAGGCAATTGATCAAAGTACTCAATGATCAATCCCCAGAAGTTTGCAAAGTGCAAACTCAGTACATCAAACAATCAAATCACTGAAAACCTAAAATACTGAAACATAACAGATTGCAAAAGGAAAGCAAACCATTTCCTCTTGTGATCCATTAACCATACAACTAGCTCCAGGCATAATTTATCTGAATAATAGTAGTGTAAAAACAAGGATTTTCTAAGGTAAGGTTTAAGTTTGCAGTACGGATTAGCAGGTATTATTAAGGTGGGCAAAGGGAGTTGTGTGCCTATAATCACTGCCCATTTTTCTTTTATTGTCTAAATGCAGTGTAACTTCTGTCTCAAAAAACAGTGTATCCTTCATTTCTAAAAATATTTCATATCTTTAATTTTGAATACTTTCATTTCCTCATAATATTTATGCATTTCTTTCTCTCTACATAATCTTGTTATACTTTATCTTCTACCATTTTTCCCAATTTTCTTAAACATATATCATGTTTATGTGATATTTCAATAACTGTTGCACTGTACAAATAATTCTAGCTTACTAAAGTCTGTTCTAAATTTAAATGAACCTGGTCCTCTTCGTTAGTGATCTCCATATTCCTACAAATCTCACCATGAGGTCACCCACTCACCACCTTCTGATGTGAAAATCTGTCTAATTGAACTTTTGGTCCACACCTTCTAGTTTTTATACATTGTATAATTAATAGCAGACTTAATGCATCCACTTTCAGAAGTAAGATTAAGTTTGGTCCATTGCATTCTGCATTACATAAAAAGTTCCTGTCAGAGTTTCATATCATTATATTTTTTTAACTTTTCTAACACTTAATAAATCAACAGTAATATACAAGTAGATTTCCATTAATTTGCAAAAATTCTTTCAGTCCTTAAGGGCTAAAGGAACATCAGTATTACCCAGTCTGACATACCTAACTCCATCCCATAAATTAATAATATTTGATTTACTTTTAATAATAGTACGATTTAAAATGTTAAATCTATACCTGTAGTAAGCAGTATAGTAAAGCCACTTTCAATGCACCCTTTCTGCCCACCAAGATTGAGACATTTGCCTTCTCTATGCAGTGGTACATTTACAGTCCCGTAGATAAATAGTACAGTTTTTAAGGCATTGCAGTATTATACATCTTTTGTTTAGTTTTCATGTTGTTGTCATTAAGTATTAGATACCAGGACATATTATTTTACTATGTCAGTCTTTTTCCTTCCTCTTTATTATACCCCTTGTAGAAGAACCAGCCTGCATTGCAGGTAAATCTCCATCTTCCATTTCTTTCTTTTATACGATAAAATATATATGTTTCAAAGAACAACGTCAACTTTATGGCCATTTTGCCTTTTGGCTTCATCCTTAAGAACCAAAAAACCCTTTTTGCTGTTCAATTTTTTTATGTTCTGTAACTCCTTCAAGCTTTTTATTTGTTACTTGAAAGATAGGCAAGCCAAAATGGACCACAAACTGGATTAAACTGTATTTATCATGAGCTGCTTCTCTACTAACTTCACATTTGGGGGGGGGGGGGGCGCAGGACTCTCTCTCTTCCTTACAGAAATAACATTCTTTTCATAGAGCATTCAAATTTAGAATGTTAGGTATGCGTTTGTTGTTTTAAGTTTTTTAAATTAACAAAGCATTACATTTCCCCTGTCTGTATCTCTATTAAAGTCTTTTTTCTTCAGCTCAGTTACTGTTATCACAGTATTCTTGCAGTTGAGTTTTTCTGATTACAGAAAAGCATTGTAAAATCTCAAAAACACTTTTTTCTTTTGTCATTCCTTCATTCATTTTGTAATCATATTTTTCCATGGTTCACCATTTTTAAATGTATTATATTTTTACAAGAAATGAGTCAACACTTGCAGTGCAAGTAATAAAGTATCATAGTATGGTCGTCTCCAAAATGTATGAAGGATCTTAATTTGGGAGCCGATGTCTTAGCCTACTTTCAAACCTTCTCTCGGTTAAAGCATTTGTGTGGCAACTTACCTTCCCCAACAAATATAATTTAACCAGGTTTCATATCTAATGGGCATTGTGGCATGAGTTGAAAACCCCTTCTCTGTTAGGGTACAGCTGTCCCCGCTCCTGACTACAGGATTCAGGACAGTACTGCAGCTCCCCTAATGTCTGTCAAGCTAGTTCAACCATCATTGTTAGACTGTTGCCATGTGTTTTCCCACCAAAAGTTAGTGTGTCCATAGTTTGTTCACAATCTGAAGACTTATCTATAGCAGTTTTTTCCAAAATGGCTAACAAGGCTCAAGAACAAATTTGTTCACCCAGTAAGCCATCGGTGCCTGAAGTTGTAATTTTAGCTTTAGTAATGTTTTGACCACTTTCACTTTCACAAGCATTCACTTCTGTAAAAGGAGCTCTTAACGGGGGCTGTCATCACCTGTCCCTCTTGCTAGATCCTACCTACTCTTTCCTGAACAGGATCTTCACCATCTTCATAAATGTTACTTCCTGTCTTTTCTGAAAAATCCTTAGTAGGACAGTTTCTTTTACAAGTTTTCTTTTTTCACTTTAATTTTTATTATGTGAAATACCCATATACCTGCAGTTCCAGATTTTCCATAAATATTGTGGCTTCAGCTAGCAGTGTTTCTCTTTTCTACCTAAACCCTGGCATGATATTCATAACATATATTGCCTGTATTCAATTTTTTTTTTCTTTTAAACCCAGTTTCTGACTTGCGCTCTTCCAAAACCCTGTAGTATGATTGCGTTAAAATGTTCAAAATCCTGCTAGTTAACAGATTCGTTCTTTTTTTTCTTTTATATTAATTTTCTCATTTTCCAGTAGTATGTTTAAATGCTCAAGTGTCTCTAGCCCTTATTCTGTAACCTCCCCTATCCCTAAGCGAAAACTTCCTGCCCTAGGCAAACCTACATTATTGCCTTATACCATTCCTTCCTTTTTTTCTTTTTTTTTTCTTTTCTATGTCCCCCAGTCAGTTTCCACAAGTTTATTTGTCCAAATATTTAATGTGTAAAATGACTTTGTCTCCATTCTACTTGTTAACGTTCCATAAAATGTTCTACTGTTTTCCCCAATATTTAGCAAAGAATGTCCTTCTTACTAATCTTACTTTTTTCCTATAGCAGCTAATGTATAGCACAAATGCAGTGAGTAAAAATCATTAATTGATTTACATCACTTGTTTTCATTTATTGGAGCATAGTTCACATATAATTTTAAATGCTTTCTGTTGAATAAAAAGTCACAACACACTGTTTCCCAGCCTGTACTTGAATGATACGTAAGACTATATGTTCTTGCCCTTCTATATTAACAAAGTAATTACAGAACACTTACCTGTTCCAGATCACCAAAATACAGCCCCACCATATCAATTTCTAAACTTGTCTTTCTCATGTCGTGCCTCAGGCAGTTTGTGTTTCTTTTATTCTTCATAATTCATAGAAACACTGCCTATCAGGCAGTTTATTTTTAACATTATTTATATTAATAGTTTAAAAAGTACTGCATCATCCTATTGTATCTTTGCATTAAGAGTACTTTTGACCCACTTTCTACCACAGTACTCTGCTTCTTATACTATTAACTACAACTGTTTCCCCTCAGGGCAGCACAGTGGTTAGCATTGCTGCCTCACAGTGCTTGATTTGCCAGTTCATTGTATGGGGTGTCTTTTCTTCATAGATTTCACTTTGTATGTGGGTTTCACCAGTTGCTGTGGCTTCTTCATACATCCAAGGATATGGTGTAGTGAATTGACACACTTTTAAATTGTCCAGTGATGTGGCATGTGTGTGCCTTTTTAAATTTATTTCTTTGCTTACAGTTGTCCTGTTCTGTCCCTTAACAAACAGCTTCTACAAACATTCTGTGCTCCAGGTCATCTCCATGTGGTACCTTTTCTTACTACACTTTCTCATCATTCACGCGTTTAGCTGTATTTATTTATATATGTATGCAGACATTTTGTTGACTGTGCTGGACCTACTTGAGTAGAGCTCATTTTCAGAGAAAGCCCAAAAAAATGAATCTGAACAAAATGAGATGCAAAACCCAATATAAATGATAGGATGTATAAATGTGTAAAAACAAGGGAAAACTTGTACACGTTTAATATATATAAAGATTAGGCAGCAAGTAATAAATCAAAGTTAACTGCTGTACATATGTATGAGTCTTGTTAGGTGACCAACTGTAGAACTTATACGTGTTTTACTAGAACTTTGAAATATGCAGCTAGGTACTGTGAAATAGCTGCCCGACTTGGATATTCTGAAGTAAAAATTGAGCAAAATAGCTATAATAAAGAAGGGGTGGGGTTGTTTTAAAGACGTGATAGCTGCAGAAGTAAGGAAAGAGGAAATAAGTTGCGCAACAGGAGCAGACAGTTAGTAATGGACAAACCTGAGGGGAGAGCCTGGTAGACAGAGACGTGACTGTAAAGGTGAAGAGAATGACTGGTAATTATGAAAGTGGGAAGGCAGGAGCACTGATTGAGAGGTGGAGATATTTGTAGAGGGGCATAATAGCATACGAGTCTCAAGCTAAATTATTGAGATGGTTAAAAAATAGGGATTGAAAAGGAAAGGAGAGTAAGAATGAAGGAGCAGGGGGGAGATGAATTAATAAAAAGGATGAGGCAACTAGAGGATGGTCTAATAGCATACAAATCTTCTAGTAAAGTATTACAGCTAAATAGTGTTAAGAAGAGTTGAAACTGGTGTCGGCATCTGGAGATTTTTGCATTTAAGGCATATAGGAAGCACATTTAGATGGGCTTTAACAGTATTTTTAAAGGTGGTAGTCTTGTCAGTAAGATATGTTTTCATAGGAATAGTTCCACTCCCTTGAGAGGTTAGCATCTGTATGCCTGCGTCACCTATTTTGGTGTTTTTCTAAGAGTTTTGTTAATTGACCCGAGGGTACTACTGGTTAACATCAGTATACCCCTCTTTTTTCACTGGGTTGTTGATCTTCCATTATATACTTCCTTGTTCAAAGTCACTTGTGACATTCACATACATTTGCTATTACATATCTCACCATCAAATTACTCCACAAAGTTTCTAATTATTTTACTTGTGAAATGTTTACTTCAGATATTCGTATGAGCACATCTGGTAACCCTTTGCCATACTGTGTTCTTCTGTACTTATTCATTGTAGTTCATAGCCCCTGTGTCCACCATCTCAGACACAGAGCTCGTGTTTGAACTGGAAACATTCCTGGGCATCCGGGCCACGTTTCCCCATCTGTATAAATATATCACCTCAGGTATTCCCTAAAAATAGGCTGCAAACCTACTGGGGCTAATTCTGTGAACAAAATTTATATAAAGAAAGAAAGAAAAAAAAGGAAATACATTTGCATTTGCTAATTTTTAAGTTTTTCAGTGATTGTTGCAATTCTTTAGTTGTGAATAAGCTTCTGTCATAGGTGATAAAAGTAAAAATATTTTTTCCTGTTGTTAAGGAACTTAGTCTAGTGCTTTGTAGGGAGCAATTTAAAAATTTTTAGAAACTGTTTCTATATGTTCAGGGTATGTATTAATTTTCTGAGTTACTAGGTGAATTTAAGACATGATGCTATATCAACAGTATGAAACAGTAAACTTTGTTTGCGGTCTCAGATCAGAACTATTGCAGATAAAGCACAGAATGCTGTTGTTTATAAGAAACATTATGACAGTATAACATTTCCATAATTTGTATGTTGCTTTGCAGCCACGTTGTCCTCTATATATTTTCTCATTTTGGTTTCATCCCACCTCATCAGCAGTGCAGCCATTAAAAAAAATCATTTTATCCTCCGAGATATATTAGGTGGTGTTTTTCACTTATTTGATAAGGCTAAAGGAAATTCTGAAAATACTGATTTCCATGTACAGCTTGTATGGATTTCAAACATCCCAAAGGCTCAAATCAAGAGAAAACTAGTGGATTTATAGCTGAAGGATTACCCGATTATGTTACCATGTATAGATGCAACGGTACTTCTCAGGCTGAACTTGGAAGTCCTTAAGGCAGACTGACTACAAGTTACTTGGAACTTGTCTCTAACTGTACTTGGTTGTGGAAGCAAGCATCTTTCTTGGTATATCTAGATGTGCACTAATTTTCGAATACAGAATGATTCCAGGATGGCAGTTGGATATTAAATTACCATTCCAGAATTACTTTTTAATGGCTTAAATGAGAGCTGCCCTGCTTATTGGGAAGTAACGCAGTAGACGTTTACTAAGATAGTTATTGCAATAAATTTTGTGCCCTGTAGGTGATGTCATCTTAGCATGATGGCTTTAAAGTTAGAATCTGAGTATTCATTTGATAAATAATTATGTTGACCATATAAGCATTCAATGTGAAACAAGGATGCTCACGGAGATAAATTTCTGTGAGTTGCTTTGCCTTGCAGTGCTTCTTTCAACCCCCGTCTCCATCAGGAGCAAAAGCTATTCGAAAAAAGCTCAACCTACCACCTTTTGAACTATGCATGCTTTGTGAGATGTGCTGTCTTTATTTGTAAGTTGCATTTTAGTTAGGTTTTGCTTCACTTTAACCAGTTGAAAAGCTACAGT